>NC_135373.1:91610302-91913333 GCF_049243985.1 Paroedura picta
CTAGTTCTGCAATATAATCTGTAATCTGTCTTCCTGCTACACTGTATGTTTAATTACAGTCTGTAGTCTTTCCCTTATCCCCAAAATTCTTATCCAGGAGATTCTATTTTTCCTTACAAGTAAGAACTGCAGCTACCTCCTGGTAGAGCCAATGTAGAGTAGTGGTTAGAATGTCAGACTACAGTCTGGTAGACCGAGGTTTGAATCTCCACGCTGCCATGAAAGCTAGCTGGGTCAGGTGTATTCAGCCTATTCTATCTCATAGGGTCATTGTAAGAATATGAAAGAGGAGAGGACAGTGATGCAAGCTGCTTTGAGTTTGCTGCTGCCTTCCTTGGTGGTATCCTTTCCAAATATCAACCATGCTTTCCTTCCAAGATCTGATAAGATTAGGCTTTACCATGCTGCCTCCCCTCCAAAGCCCCACTTGTACATATTACTAAAAGGATACCAGGGGAAGGGATTGTGATGAGCTGCCAGGCAAGGACACAGAATGTCTTGACCACTTGTAAGGCCCAAAGCAGACAGTGGGTATTCTGTGACTTCCATAAGAGGAGATATGAGTTGTACCAGATCCACATCACTTTGACTCATAGAGCATAATGCTATGGTACTATTGTTGACTCTCCTGTGTGGCTGCTGGACTACTGTGTGAGATCCAGTTGAGTAAACAAGTGAAAATAATTTATTTTTGGAAAACAACTGCACATTTTAAAATCTAAAACAAGAGTTGTACCTATATTAGCCTGCGGCACGTGGTACAGGGCGGCCATAATGCTAGTAAGAAACCTGCAACAATCATGAACTTCTGAAAATTACTATTTAACATATTTTGAATCTACAGTTAATGCAACATTCCAAATATATCCCTAGCGTAAATAACAGTAATAAATCCTCAGTCAGGGAAGATATTACTCAGGTTGCTTTTCAGAACTTTCCCCATTTATGACTATTAATAATAGAAAACAGCTGCTTTCTCAAGAAAAGTCTGTATCCAGTGTTACTAAATTGCACAGCTGTTGAGCTTGGGTGGTATTGTGAGAGAGCCTCAGAATAGCACTGTTGGCATGCAGTTCCAATGGGCAGCACTATTAAAAGCTTAACTGCTATAAAGACAGGTAAAGGACTGTGAAGAGTTAATTCTTCATAGAGCCAGAGAGCCTTGAGTGATATGCTGTTCCAAGAGATCTGATTGGTTAGCATCAGCTGAGCTGAGACTGTCTATAGAGAGCTGCATACTGAGGAGAGAGTCAGTCAGATTTCTGCCTTGACCGAGTTGGATCTGATTCTAGCCTTAGCTGGGAAGAGCTGAATATTGACATTTTTGAAATTCAGCTCTGACTAAGAACAGTTTAACACAGACAGGAGAAAGTTGGCAAGGACAAGTGGGTAGCTAGATAGAGACCCCCACTTGGACCAAAACAAGTGGATAGATTTTCTAATGAGAATTTTCCTACCCGGTCAAACAGGGAGTTAGCTTTGAAGAGAGCAGAGATATCCCTGGTCTGGTGTGGTTAGAAACTGGAGACCTTAAAACTCAAGGCAAGTACTGGTGTTTCAAGTTTTATAAGTTCATATAAGTTAAAAGGGGCTCCCATTCCTCCCCTCAGCTTCCTGGACTGAGCAAACAATCAAGATATTATACTGTGACAGAGTGGGGGCCACCATAATTATTCAGGAAAGGAGAAAACAGATAGCTAGGGTAGCTCAGTCATAGAAGAGAAAGAAAAAGAAAAATAGAGGGAGGGAAAAACTGAAAATCTTGCCTCTGAGGGAGGGAAATGGACTGTCATAGCTGTATAATCATGACATTTAAACCATAGTTCTTTCCATATAATGAGAGGCTGGCAGCACAATGTTGCATTAACCTTTTGAAAAAAAACTCTATGTTTGCAAGTTTCTAAAGAGTATGAGGATTGTACTGGATCACCTGCAAACTGGTGGAACAAGTAAACCTGAGCCAGCAGCTCCTTTTAGAATAGGAGTGACAGATAGGAGAAGGGAGTTTTCTTCTGTATATATAGGCCCATTCCGCACAAGGACCAATGTTGCCAATTGGTTCCTGAAAGAAGAAACGCTATTTTTAATAGGGGGACGCAATCTCCGAGTTACGCATAACTGCCTTTGTAGTGGAATCCAGTAGCACTTCAATTGTTTCCCACAGGTTTCCGGTCTCGCCAAAAATCGCTAGAAAGGAAGCGATTTTTTCTGTGCTTTGTCCCGCCCCTGGCCGTCAATCAAATGACCAGCCAATGGGCGGCTGTTATCATGCTCCCGAAAAGCCCCTTTCCCTTTAAGAACAGGTTTAAAAAAAGAAAAGAAAAACACACGTTGCAACGGATATGCCTTGATTCCTTGATTCCTCCTAATGTAGAGACCCATCTAGCTGGCAGCTGGCGTGTGAGCTGGCGATTCATCATTATCACGCTCCCCCGAGTGAAAAAAAAAATCCCCCCGTGCACGAGTGCGATTTTCGGCTGAAAATAAACGGAACTTGCAAACAGGGTTGTGCTGTGATTGGTGACTTAGGGGAGCTTTAAAGCAGCTCTGTGGAGGGACTGTAACTGAAGAAGTCTCGCTGGGTGAATGAAGGTTTGCCGGTTCGTTTCTTTTTGCTCGCTCCGAGAAAAAAAATGGCGATCGCTTCGGAGGAGAGAGCCAGGGGGAGGGACTTGGCTGGAACTGCAACAATGGGAACGCACAGGTCTTTTTCACTACTGTTGCAGATTGTTTGCAAGAGTGTAGCACTTTTCAGAGAGTGAATCAACTTTTCAGGATTTCCCTTTAAGCGTTACAATGAATCACTTTTTGCGGGACTGTTTCAGGAGTGTGGCAGTTTGTGTGCAACATCTTGCGTAACTGCAAATTAGTAGTGTTTACAATTTGGAAGCCTTTTGCAACATTGAAGTCATGCATAATGGCCCATAGACTTCCCCCAGAGTGATTTTGGACCAGACTGAAAAACAGTCTCAGGCTCAAACGTCTAACCACTTCTCAGACAAAGACCCTTGTCTTAGAAGTGGTTAGACTATAGGATTCTCCATTCTATTCTTGAGCTTATGGCCAAAGTGATATTATGGGGATTTACTCCTAAGGGGAAGATTTTTTAAATCATGTGTATAATATTTAACAAGGTGGAAGCTATTGATGGAAACTAAAATTTAGGAAAATGAAAGTGAATCCAGACGTCATTCTGGCTGAGCTCTGTGATTGGTTTGTTTAAGGAATAAGAAACAAAGAATTTGGGTTCATTAAAAAGTTTATTATTCAGCTGTTTTCGTCATTCCTTGACTTCAAATTTTGAAGTTTAAATAGCTGACAGCCATTTCAGCGATCCATTTCATTCCCCCCCCCTGCCAAACAGAGGGAAATGAAATGCTGAAAAATTCAGCATTCCTTATTATTTTGGAATCTCAATCCCATTGGGATTCTGGAAAATCAGGAAATACCAATATACCTTGCAGGTTCAGTATACCCAAACACCAGAAATATCAGGATTTTTGTTTTATTTTGTTTCGCACACCCCTATTGGATGTTTATGACTGGCTCGGGGTGATTAACAACATGATGATAAATGAAACATAATCATTAAAGGTAACAATGTAAAAATAACAATGTTAATTAAAATAGTTAAAACAAGTTAAAACACCTCTATCAAATTCTGTTACTGCTTTAGAGTCTGAATCAATTGCCTGTAAGTATACCTCATTTATCCCAGAGGAACTTATAGCAGAACAAGTCTACTCAGACTAGCATCAACAGCTCTCCAGGGTCTCAATTGGATTACTTTCACATCACCTACTACCTGGTCCTTTTCACTGGAAATGCTAGGGGTTGAACTTGAAACCTTCTGCTTGCCAACCTGATGCTCTACCACTGATCCATGGCCCCTCTCCTTCATACTGGGACCACAGTGTGTGTTTGGGAAAGGGGCTTCAGCCTCCTCCATCAGTACAGTTGTAACCCCACAGTGAGGTAGATAATGCTCCTGGAACTATTTCAGGTTGGGAAAACGGTGCAGAGAGAAGGCTGAATCCTTTTCCCACTTCATGGAATGAATTTGAAATGGGCCCCCAGGCACCTGGAAAACAATGTGTATTAAAATTAGGCTACAAACTTTAATGTGTAGTTCAGGCCTTATTCGCATGGGTATATGTCTAGAACAAACATGTCCTCTCAGACTCACACATCAGACAACTAGAGATGTTTATTCAGCCAACAAAATTGTTATGATTGTTTTAATTTCACTTAAAGTTCCATAAGTAAAGGAAAATGTTCACATTTTATTTATTTAACCTATTCATAGCCTGAGCCTCTTGTGGCACAGAGTGGTAAGGCAGCAGAAATGCTGTCTGAAGCTCTGCCCATGAGGCTGGGAGTTCGATCCCAGCAGCCAGCTCAGGGTTGACTCAGCCTTCCATCCTTCCGAGGTCGGTAAAATGGGTACCCAGCTTGCTGAGGGGTAAACGGTAATGACTGGGGAAGGCACTGGCAAACCACCCCATATTGAGTCTGCCATGAAAACGCTGGAGGGCGTCACCCCAAGGGTCAGACATGACTCGGTGCTTGCACAGGGGATACCTTTATTCATAGCCTGCCTTTTAGACATGCCAATTCCACATTCAGAAATACCTGGAGATTTGAGGGTAGAACCTGAGAGGGTGGGGTTTTGAGAGGGGAGGGGCCTTATTAGGGTATAATAGCATGTAAGCCACCCTCCAATGTATCCATTTTCTCCAGGAGAAATGGATCAGTGGTTTAATTTGAATACATAACAAATATATGATTTATGCTGTTTGGAGATCAATTGTAATTCCAGATGACCTCTAGCCTCCTCCTGTAAGTTTGCAAGTCCATTTTTCACTGAGATTAAAGGCAAGCTACAGTGTACAGAAAGAGAGAGAAAATGTACCAATACAGTGTAGGAGATCAAATCAACAATGCAAAAGAACTAGGAGTACAAAACTGAATGACAGTGTGAGAAGCCATGTAAACATCCATACAGTCAACCAACAATGCAAATCAACAATCCAAGTTCACTTTTACATTACACTCTGCTTAATTTTCTCTGTCATGTTTTTTTGACAAAATAGCCACATTGTCTGACAAGACACATTACCTATAGAATATATGGTCATATTGTGCCAGCAAATGATTCAGTTGCCAAGGTAAAAAGCAAAGGAAAGGGGGGACAACCCCTTACTTAAATGGAAGGTCAGGTGAGCCATGCAGGATTTTGACTGCTTCTTAAATATAATCTTCCTTTAATTAGTGGTCTTTGGCAGACAACTGCAAAATGTAAATGGCTCACAGCCAGCATTTGTTGACCCCTTTGCTCTAGTTTGATTTGGTTTAAATGTCTACCCTGAGCTTACCTGTTGATCTCTGTTCTTTAACATCAGGCTGTGCACTTGGTTGAAAGTCAACTGCTACTGTTCCCTTAAAAAAGAAAAGAAGTTTCCCAACTTCTCTTTCTGGGCCTAGAGTACTCTAACCATTTGCAGCTTCCAGCTGTCTTGGCATCCCTTTTGTTTTCCTTTGCACTTCATAAGGTGTAGGCCGACCATGCAAGATACAGGGCATAAAACATCATCTCTCCTACTGTATAAATAAGCTGCTTGCTTCCTTCTGCCTCAATTAAGACTTGCCTGATAAAGCCAGCAGAGTCAGTTTCTCACACAGCTGAACTCTAATCTATGGCAATTAACCTTTTGTTTAACCAACAGATGCAATATTCACATAAACAATGCAGGACAGAGTATCTTGGGGGATTTGAATGTGGTGGTATAAGTCCTCCTTTGTTGAGTTACTTAAGTCAGAGGGATTTTGATGGCCTTGCTAATATGTTTAATTTGGTTTCTTACATTATGAGAACACCTGAGCTATGGAACAGTCTTCAAAGCAGCAAAAAGTGCCTCCTGGATTGTGGAGACCACTGTGGTTGAGTTCATATTTGACATGAATTCTGTGTGTAAAATTAGTGGCCCAAAATAACCTGGCTTTTCAGGACTCACCCTCCTGCAAATCAATTTCTTCTCCCCCCCCCAGGTAGGCTTTTAAAAGTTCTTTATGCTCTTTCCAATGAAAACAAATTTTACTCTCACTTTTAGCTAAGGCTGAACATAAGATCTTTTCTATTACATCGTCTGTGACCTCCTTAGATCTTGACATGGCCCTGTTGTGCAGAATGAAGTGGAATATTGCAGCATTTGCTCCTGAGGGGAGTTTCTGTCTTGCTCACCATTTGAAGTAACTAAGCCTTTTAATTCACTGCCAGGGCAATATGTTTCCATTGGAGAGCTTTCAAAATATTGACTTCCCCCCACTTACTTGGAGATCTGTCGTGAATGCTTCGTGTTCATCCAATTTATTAAATATAACCTAAATTTTATTCATAAGCCATAACATACATCTGTGTTCCAATCAATTTATCTTATCAAACAATATTTTTTAAAAATGTTTGTGTCAGACTTGTACTCTTGGGGCAGGGGCAGCTGCCATCTGCTTATCCCCCTTTTTGCCCATCTTCATCATAAGCCATCAGAAGCCTTTATTCTCTTTTATAACACACAATTAAGGAGTACTGTCCCTTTAATTTGAATCTTCTGTTTCATCCCTAGGTTTGACACCTGGGCGGGAGCAGCTTTTTCTTGTGCTAGTCACCCTTACCCAGATTTCCTTGCTTCCTAAAGCAGTCTTAAAGCATGTCCATTTGTGGAGAGCCATTTCCACTCTTCCCTTTAGTGAACCACTTACAGGTAAGCCTGCCCTCAGCAGCCTCCTTTCCTTGCCAGCCCTTCTCCTAGCCACACCTGCCCCTTTATCCAGTCTCGGCATAGGGAAGGGGAAGTTGCTCTGCCCACTAGCTCAGCAATGGCAGAGGACTGATGACCAGCCTTCATGGCCCTTCTTCCTCACAGTTGGCTTAGGAGGGGAAGAGCTACATTAAAGACCTTTCAGCAGTTTTATCTCTGAGTACAAATGGAATCCCATACTTGGCCCAGTTTTAACTAACAGTTAGCCCTTTATTTATACAGAAAATTCTAAAACTTCTTCTGTAACTTTTGTATTCTTTGTGAGGTAAGACCTACTTAGTATGCAAAGATACTGGAGAAAACCTAGGCAGATTCACATGGTACTTTGGGGCTCATTATCACTATGCAGTTAAGTGACTGCTCTCTTTGGAGCATGACCAGCATACGGCAATAGCTCTGCAACATGTGATGGTGAATTTTAGTCAAGAGACATGATGTATGGATGTGGTGTACTAAATGATGTACTAAAACTGTAATAAAGAACAAGCCAAAGAAGGATATTGGGTTTTATACCTTGCTTTTCACTACCCGAAGGAGTCTCAGAGTGGTTTACAACTGCTTTGCTTTCCCCTCCAAACAACAGATACCCTGTGAAGTAGGTGGGGCTGAGAGAACTCTGACAGAACTGCTCAATGAGAACAGGTCTAACAGGACTGAGACTAGCCCAAGCTGGATGCATATAGAGGAGTGGAGAATCAAACTCTGTTCTCAAGATTAGAGGCCTTGGCTCTTAACCACCACACCAAGCTGGCTTATAGGTATGGGACAGAAGTGGACTTGAAAAAAAATACAGGCATATTCTGAGAAAGATTCAAACAAGTGCTTCCCCAAACTGGAGGGCACCATTTGCATTAGAGTCATCTCCATCCCCCATGTCTCTCACAGTCACATTTTTGTCACATTAAAATGCTTGCATGCTTATGATTTAAAGTTCTGATCAATCCCGTCTGGCACATGTGTGTGGTGCCATTTTGGCTGGAAACAACATCAGCCCATGTAGGCATATTAGTTCCTCCTATATAAAACATATAGGAGCTGTTGAATTTCTGTTGACTGAAGGAGCTGAAATTAAACTTGCAAAAATGGTTTCCTCACAAAGTTAGCCATGATATTCTGTGCATTTTTTAAAAGGCTTTTTAACTCCACCCCCTGCCCCCCCCAAATTTAGCAGGGGTGGTGATAATGAGATTTAGACACAGATTGTTCTTCAGCATATCCAACAATAAAGCTCTTGTACCATATATACCTTTGAACCCTGTGCTTTCATATAACTCGTCTTTCGTTTACATTTCCCATAAATGGCTGTCATAGGAAAATGAGTTGTAATGATGATATTGGACTTTTAGTGCCTGGCTGGTAAAGCCAGGTGGATAGTGGAAGAATTGTTTTTAGAAGCATGAAGTGTTCTGGCCAACAGCTTGCATGACAATGCTGAATAGCATCTCTGAAGTAAGTTCCTCCCCCCAAATATCTGTCATTTTCTGTCTGGATGTACTGAAATGCACAAGGGTGACCTGTCAAAGTTGCTTTTACTTGCTAGAGTGAGGGCCATTCTGCACATAGAAAAAATAGTGTTACACCAATGCAATGGTGTAACACTATAAAAAATTGTGCCTCCGGCCATTCTTCACCTCCTGGCTCTCTCACTCTCCTCTGCTTCCTTTTTGTGCTTCTTGCTACTCCTCATGCCTGCTTGATATGGTGGAGGAGAAGAAGGTGATTCTCCTTTTAAGTAAAACTTCTCTGTTGCTATGCCTATGTATCTATGATTAGATGCATAGTGCTTACTTTACTGCCACCCCTTTTGGAATTATGAGCCTTGAAGCTTTAAAAAAAGTAACCTTGTTTCCGATTTTTTTGGGGGGGGGGTCAGAGTCATGCTTTGGGTGCTAACTGATGGGAAAACTTTTTTTTTTTTTGCTCTGCCTGGATGGTTTAGCATGTACTCATTGGTCCAGGCAATTTGCTTCAGAAAGAAAGAAAGAAAGAAAGAAAGAAAGAAAGAAAGAAAGAAAGAAAGAAAGAAAGAAAGAAAGAAAGAAAGAAAGAAAGAAAGAAAGAAAGAAAGCCAGCCCCGTCCCTGGGAGAAGGGAGAGGGAGCTGAGTGCGGGTGCTGGAGGCGGAGATAGCGCTTATTTCACCTCCACACCTTTTCTGCTCTCCTCTTGCTTGCACTACAAGGCTCCACTTTAAAATGGAGGAAGTAGTTGCCGGTTAACTGCTGGGACGTTGGATGCTGACCTTCATGTAAAACGCCAAAAATATGGTGTCAGCAAAAGGTAAGCCTTTCATTATATTTTCCAGATGCAGAATGGCCCCGAGATTCCCCTGCCCCTATATGCAGCTGACCCAAACGTTGCATTTAAGATAATATGCATGAATCAAAGAGTAGACAGGGTACTTCATCAGCTGTCTGTAGTCTGACATTTTGTTATATTCCTCTTCCTATGGTGGCATCATTGATTGGGTCCTACTTGATATCTCAGAGGCCTATCTTTTCCTAAAGACTGCTCAGTGATCCAAGCTACCATGGCAAGACAAAGAGGCTTCCTCAGTCTGCTTTGAACATGCAAACTGTACACATTGAGCGTTACTGAGCCATCAAAGCTATGATGGCTTCCATTGTTGCATCCTGATACTGCCTTTCCCTGCGCACACAAGTTCACCAACTGGAGCTGGATGTTCGCTTTGTTGGCTTTAAAGGATCCAACCTCTTCTCAGCCTCCTCCCCCTGCAGGAACAGAACAGACTGTACCAACAAATGCTAATGTTTCGTTGCCAGATCATTTCTTGCCTGGTGGCTGGCATGAATCTGCAGAGAGGATTTAGCAAATATTCAAAACCAGTTTGATTCAAAACAAATGCTCTAATTGTTAATGGGTACGTGTGCCATGCACTGTTTCCTTAATGCTGTTGTCCAGTGCACCTCATCATGTTTCACACATGGAACACACTTTAAACATTTTCTTTCTTTCTTTCTTTCTTTCTTTCTTTCTTTCTTTCTTTCTTTCTTTCTTTCTTTCTTTCTTTCTTGTGGGCTGTCAGACAGATAATGACAAAAGCTCATAGCTATCTTGAAATTGTAAAGATTTATTATTACCATATCTTGATAGATCTTGAGTATTTTATTGTTGGAATGCATATTTTCCCCATGATTTCACTTGGAAGAAAGCATTATGTAAGTAGATATTTCATGTATTTGATTCACTGACCATGTTATATACTTACATGCCCATTCTTTGAAGGGGAGGCATTCGGGAAGATCTTGCTAGTTTAACAGCAGTTGAATAACATCTAACAAAGTTTGCTGTCCTCTCTGCACACAGGTATATAAGGTCTGGGCGTGACCAGAGGTATGAGTCCTTGGGCATATCTAAAAGGCAAATGCCAGAGGGTTCTTTCCTTTCTGTTCTTATCCTGAGGGTCAGGCCTAGATATAGGCAAAAGATCAGCCATCCAAGGGAGATCAGCTTCATCATCTTCTCTTTTGGTTTGTTTTTTCATTGTGTATCACTAGGTGTTTTGGGTCCCCTCCAGGGTTAAAGGTTAATATAAGTTTGCTAAATCAATACCTTTTCATTCTTCTTGACCTCCAGGTTGCATGAAATGACCAGTGTGATTCTCTCCCTCTGTGAGAATCAAGGTCATGTCTGTTGGCGATTTGAACCCAAGTTTCTTAGAACCTAGCCTGACATCATACCTGCTTTCACTCTCTATTCTGGAGTTTTAGATTTTTCAATAAGGCAATGTGTTATTAACCATTTTAATTATTGTTTCCCTTGTTCCTGTTTCATATGAACAGTAATTTTTCATATTTATTTTGTTTGAGAGTGAGACTTACCATATCTGCCCAGCATATTCTTACTTGAAGGAGATTTGTATCTATCTAACACAACATTTTGCTACCTCATTCAAGTACTTCTGTGTTGCTCATACAGACACTGAAGTTAAGGGATTAAAATTCTGATGTTTCACATGTTCTGTGGGGGATTCTATGTATCTCTGCAGTGAGTGATGGATCATGAAGGAGGGTGCTTGACAAAAGAGCATTGTTCGCAACTATTTATTATTTTCACATTTAAACCCTGCTCTTTATTAAATAGGCATTACAACTCTAAAATTCATTAATTAAAATTTAAATCAACCTTGTCTATTCTGCCTTCAGGCTGCTCCTCTTTGTGGGAATGAGATGGTCACGGAACTGAGAGGGAGGCATGTAAGTTCTTAGAGAGCTTGTTTGGGGTGGACTTTCAAGCAGGTTGATTAGAACTGTCCTTTGGTCCAGAATTTTGTACACACTATCTTGCAAACATCCCAGGATGGTGAGGAAATAGAAAACAACTGCTAAAATTGCCATAATCTAGTATCAAGATTCTAGGGGGAACTCTATGTCACTAGGAACATGAAAGACAGCAGAGTGCTGTGATCAGAGTGCTGGGCTTACATTGGGGAGACCCAAATTGAACCCCCCTCTACCATGGAAGCTTGTTGAATGAGCTTGGACCCAACAGCTGCTGCCTAACTTATCTTCCAGCATGGCAGTTGTGAGTCTAAACAGAGATGGGAAGAATGTTGATGTGACTGCTTTTCTTCACTTGGGAAGAAAAACTATGTATAAATGGATGGAAAATGAATAAATCCTGTGCAAGGATTGTTATCCAGACCTCGTGCATTTAGCTGCACATTGGATCTTCTATGCTCTCAAGATCCAACAGTCTGCCCTTCCTTGTATGCAGACAACCCATTTGACTTGCACATCTGAATTGGCCCTCATTTTACATAACAACAACAACAACAACAAGCCATGTTCTCCAGTGTGCCAGATGCATATTTTTGTTCATCCATCCCATGGTTTGAAAAAAGCAGTACGTGTATGAAAAAATTATTCCTTTGGTTGTATAAGGAGGCCTCCTCACCCCCCCCCCCCCACTGCCCTCTGACACTTGTGCTGGCCAAACTAGTTCTATCTGATCAGTTGCTAGGTAAAGGTGTGTCAGTTGAAGTAGTGGAAATTTCTATTCATCTTATAAATAGTTGAACAGCCTGACTTGGTGAAATGTGAAGCGAGCAAATATTCCATCTTCTCCTCAGCGAGCAGATCGGGATTCAGGCTACGGTGCTGTCATGTCAACAGTGTCAGCACTGCTGTTCATGATGCCATGGTGCTATAAGTTATTCATGTGAACATCACAAACAAAGGTTTAACTTCACCAACGGCTGAACATTCCTGTACCTGCAGCTTTCTCCTCAGTTAGAAGGGGAAAAATGGCTCACAGGCCACTTAATCCACAGCATGCAGCCTTGAGGGACTGCCTCCGATGCAAATACAAAACATGAAACAGAAGGGGCTCCGGGCACCAGATGTTTTAGGAACTGGGAAATGATGGAGTGTCATTAAAACCCTAATGTCACAGGCTGACTTACAATTTGTGTGAGAAAAACACACATTGCTCTTATGACCATGTTTATATACTAGCCTATTAGAGGGTTTTTTTCTTCAGCTTATCCCTGATACCTCTTGCTTAAGTACTTTGACCCTTGTTCTGTGGTGTCTTAAGACTGATTCTCTTCCAAGGCTTCAAAATCATTTTGGGAGCATTCTTTACTCACCTTTTGTCTCTCTTTCAATCTCTCTCCCCCCCTGCCCCTGTAAAGTAAGGGTTTCTATAAAGGGGGCAAACTCAGTGGTGGGATTTTAGTGCTGCTCCTGAGCATCACAGCCTGTTCCCAGCAGTCTATCTTTATTTCTTGTTTCTAACTGATGAGACTCTGCCAGACTGTGTGTCACTTGCTGGGAAAGAGTGATACCGGGCAATGCTTTCTGCACCTTAGCGAGACATCATCATCTAGCGGCAAAAGCAAGGGACTGAGAGGCAGCCTTCTATTCTTAGCTCTGCTACTGACCATTCTGTAAACCATCTCCTGCAAAGAGGCTGAAGCAAATGTTTTTTTTTCTTTTTCCCCATAGCAAGGAATTTTTTTTTTTTTTTTTACAAAATCCCTCTCATGGTAAAGCGGTAGGTATTAAATTCTAAACCTCCTTCCAGGCTTCTGTCCAAAACAGACTTGGAAGTAAGTTGCATTGAAACTACTAGAATGGAGTTCCACAACAATTCGGAGAGCAGTTTATCTGAAATCATTTGGGTGCTTCTTGCCACAGATGGATGTAAAGCTGCCAATGATGTTTCATAGGAGAACCAGCTCCCTTTGGTGCAAGCACTTCTTTATCAGAATATAAACAGAGTGATCTTGTCCCTAAGAACATTCTGCAAATATTACAAGTTTTCTTAAAACAGCATTACAGGCATTTTAAATATCCCAAGTAGGGTTGCCAGGTACTCCCAGGCCTCTGATAGAGGATAGGTGTTGCCAGAACCAGGTTGGGAAACTCCTGGAGATTTGGGGAGTACAGGGACTTCAGCGGGATATAGGGGTGGGCAAATTGTGGTCCTCCAGCTGTTCATGGACTACAAGCCCCATTCAGGTGTTATACCTTTTTGGGGCTCATGGGAACTGTAGTCCATGGACAGCTGGAGGGCCACAATTTGCCCACTCCTGCGAGAATCCACCCTCTAAAGAATCCATTTTATCCAGGGGAACTGATTTCTGTAGTTTGGAGAAGAACAGTAATTTTGGGGGATCCCTGTATCTCACCTGGAGTCTGGCATTCCTATTCCCAAGTCTGGAAACTGATACAGTGCTTGAAACTCTTTACTTATTAATTTTTTAAACCATTTTTTGCTCACTCTGAGGACACAAAAATCATAGAATCATAGAGTTGGAAGGGGCCATACAGGCCATCTAGTCCAACCCCCTGCTCAATGCAGGATCATCCCAAAGCATCCTAAAGCATCCAAGAAAAGTGTGTATCCAACCTTCGCTTGAAGACTGCTAGTGAGGGGGAGCTCACCACCTCCTTAGGCAGCCTATTCCACTGCTGAACTACTCTGACTGAAAATTTTTCCCCTGATATCTAGCCTATATCGTTGTACTTGTAGTTTAAACCCATTACTGCGTGTCCGTTCCTCTGCAGCCAATGGGAACAGCATCCTGCCTTCCTCCAAATGACAACCTTTCAAATACTTAAAGAAGGCTATCATGTCCCCTCTCAACCTCCTTTTCTCCAGGCTGAACATTCCCAAGTCCCTCAACCTATCTTCATAGGGCTTGGTCCCTTGGCCCCAGATCATCCTTGACGCTCTCCTCTGTACCCTTTCAATTTTATCTACGTCCTTCTTGAAGTGAGGCCTCCAGAACTGCACACAGTAATCCAGGTGTGGTCTGACCAGTGCCGTATACAATGGGACTATGACATCTTGTGATGCCCCTGTTGATACAGCCCAAAATGGCATTTGCCTTTTTTACCGCTGCATCACACTGCCTGCTCATGTTTATTTTACAATCCACAAGTACCCCAAGGTCTCGTTCACACACAGTGTTACTTAGAAGCGTATCCCCCATCCAGTAGGCATGCTTTTCATTTTTCTGACACAGATGCAGAACTTTACACTTATCTTTATTAAATTGCATCTTGTTCTCATTTGCCCATTTTTCCATTGTGTTCAGATCTCATTGAACTCTGTCTCTATCTTCTGGAGTATTTGCCAGTCCTCCCAATTTGGTGTCATCTGCAAACTTGATTAGTCCTTCCACCCCCTCATCTAGATCATTAATAAATATGTCAAAAAGTACCGGACCGAGCACCGAGCCCTGAGGTACCCCGCTATTCACCTCCCTCCAGTCTGATGAAACACCATTGACAACAACTCTTTGAGTGCGGTTCTCTAACCAATTCCCTATCCACCTAACTATCTGAAAATCCAGATTGCAGTCCTTCAACTTATCCATCAGAACATCACGGGGAACCTTGTCAAAAGCTTTACTAAAATCCAAGTAAATGACATCAACCGAATTTCCACGATCCAGCAAACCTGTCACTTGGTCAAAAAAGGAAACCAGGTTGGTCTGACAGGACCTGTTGGAGACAAATCCATACTGACATCCTTGGATCGCCAAATTGTCCTCCAGATGTTTGCAGATTACTCCCTTTAATATCTGCTCCATTATCTTACCCACAACAGAGTTCAGACTCACTGTTCTGTAGTTTCCCAGGTCACCCTTTCTCCCTTTTTTGAAGATCGGAATAACATTTGCTCTCTTCCAGTCCTCCGGGACATTTCCAGTCCTTAAAGAGGTCTCAAAGATGATGGACAAGGGTTGTGTAAGTTCTCTGGAAAGTTCTTTGAGCACTCTCGGGTGTATTTCATCTGGCCCAGGGGATTTGAACTCATCCAGTGCAGCTAAATGCCTCTCGTCAACCTCTCTGTCCATGTCAGCCTGCCACCCAGACACTATCCTTTGGCTACTGCCATCTCTAGATATGCCTAAACCCTTTGACCTGTGGGAAAAACAGATGTAAAATAGGCGCTGAGCCTTTCTGCTTTCTCTGCATCCTCCATTAAAGGAGGATGAAATCCACAAAACAAAATACAAGAAATAAGCACTTACAACTCCCTCAAGATAGCCATGAAGCTGGTAATAAACCATAAGGTCTTCCTGGACTGGTTCTGGTTCAGAGGCCTGGATGTGAGGTTGATCTGGCTGTGACATCTATAACCTCATTGATCGTCAGGGTTGATTTGGCTGGTTCAGAGGCCATGGTTCATATCAGCCATAGGCTACAAACTGTAGGGTCAAGAAGCCTTTGCTGTTGCCTTGGGTTTGTGTGAGGAGCTTGTGCTTTTAGCTACTTCTGTGGTCTAAGCTACCCATAGAAAGGAAAAAACAATTGCCCTCCCCCTGACCACAGTCCCAGGTCCCCCTTCCCAGATCGCTGTCACTGGCTGGCTTACCTTTCACCATCAGTCCAATAGATCGGGCTGGCATTTCTTCCATGTGGAAGAAGTTGGAGGGGAATGCAACCACGGGCGCGACTAAAGTCTACCTGATTGGCTGTTCGTTGGATGAATGGCCAATCAGGTATGCAATGAGTCCTAACTCCTGCCACCATCCCAGTGCGATTTTATTTATGTTACAGATAACTAGATTCTTAGCAGGCTTTCACTTATCCAGCATCTGGAATGTTAGGAATCAATGCAATATTCCCTTATCCCAGCTCTCTGAAATAATAGCATGTGAACTGATTTCCTGCCAATTGCAGAAAAAGCCATATCATATAATCACTTTGCATGGCCTTAGCTTAACACTATCATGTGATGCTGCATGCTGGAGTGCTGCTCCCATCATTTGTTTGTTTATTAATTCATTAATTCATTCAATTTTTAGCCCGCCTCTTTCAAATGACCCATGGCAGTTTACATCAGATATAAAATCCAGTAAAAACCCTTACCCCATAAAATACAAAACTCCAGCAACAAGATAGCTAAAAGATTATGCTTTACAAATATTATGCTTTACAAAAGATTTACAAATCTTTTGTAAAGCATATTATTGTAGCTTAAAGCTCTTAGCCCCCGGCTCCTGTTCTCTGTGAACTGTTTTATACAATTAAGTCAATTGCCTTGAAGGCACACAATCATGGAACGAAAGGCACTTTATTTGCAGTTCACAATAAACATATCAGTGAGCAGCTGACAGAGTTCTCTATGGGGAGGGAAGAGACATTCTCTAACTATAACATGTCTATAACATTGTCCAACTATAACATTCTCTAACTATAACAAAAAAACATCAGTTTTTTGGCCCTTGACCTGGCCACATCTATAATCCATTTGAGGCCTGGCAAATCCTTCTTGGTAAATTGCACCAGGGAGGCGTATTTGGTAAAAAATGAAGCCACCTGAAAACACCCAGTGTTGAGGCACAGAGACGAGGCCCAGAGAACTCTGTGTGGGTGTCAGCAGTGCATGAAGCCATGTTTAAACTGTGGAGCTCAGCACTTTTGGGACTGCATGGCCTACAACTCTTTCCCCTGCCCTCCTTCCATAGGTCAGGGATTTTACAGGGTGTAAGGAGAATCAATGTTGTTATCTTTTGAACTCTTATGTCTTCTGCTGAGCAAACACATAAAGCACAAGACAAAAGGAGTGTAGATCTAGGGACATGCACTGAGATTAAAATCAAAATCCAGAATCTGTATTTGGAATTTGGATCTTGAAATTAAGAATTTGGAATTTAGGAAATCCAGAATTTCCTAGTATTATTATTATTATTATTATTTATTTGATTTGTATGACCGCCGCTCTCGGAAACCAGCTCGCGGCGGTTCACAACATTTTAATACAGATACAATATATTAACCATTAAAATTCCCCATTAAAACCCCATTAAAACAATGACTAAGTCACAATGATGGCGATTAAAACTATTCCCGTACAGGCCCACTGGATGAGCAGAAGGGAACGGAGGATAATTGGGCATAGGATGGAACACTCTGGGGAACCAGGTCAGTCTAGTACTGGCCTCCCCCCTCCGGGGAGAGGGTCCGATCTTAGCCCCGGGCCATCACCCGGCCTTAGACAAACGCCTGGCGGAAGAGCTCCGTTTTGCAGGCTCTGCGGAACTCAGAGAGCTCCGACAGGGCCCGCAGCTCTTCAGGGAGCTCATTCCACCAGGTAGGGGCCAGGACCGAAAAGGCCCTGGCCCTTGTCGAGGCCAGGCGTGCCTCCCGGGGTCCTGGGATCATCAGCAGATTCTTACCCGCAGAGCGAAGTGCCCTGCGGGGGGCATAAGGAGATAGGCGGTCCCTCAAGTATGCAGGACCCAAGCCGCGTATAGTCTTAAAGGTTAATACCAAAACCTTGAACCTGATCCGGAAACAAACTGGCAACCAGTGCAGCTGCTTCAGCAGAGGCTGAACATGGGACCTCCAAGATGATTTAGTGAGGACCCGTGCAGCTGCATTCTGTACCAGCTGTAACTTCCGGGTTAGAGACAAGGGTAGGCCCGCGTAGAGCGAGTTACAGAAGTCTAATCTAGAAGTAACCGTTGCATGGATCACAGTGGCCAGGTGTTCCGGGGGCAGGTAGGGCGCTAGTAGCCGAGCTTGGCGTAGATGGAGAAACGCCGTCCGGGCTACCTTAGTGACCTGGGCCTCCATGGAAAGTGAGGCATCCAGAATCACTCCCAAATTCCTGGCTTGGGGCACAGATGACAATTGTACCCCGTCCAGGCAGGGAAGACGCGCTTCCTGTTCCTGCTCCCTTCGGCCTAGCCAAAGGACCTCCGTCTTAGAGGGGTTGAGTCTCAGGCGGCTCTTCCTGATCCATCCAGCCACTGCTTCCAAACAACTGGCGAATTTTTCTGGGGGGAGATCTGGCCGGCCATCCATCAAGAGATAGAGCTGGGTATCATCAGCGTACTGGTGACACCCAAGCCCATAACTCCGTACCAGCTGAGCCAGGGGACGCATATAGATGTTAAATAACGTGGGGGTATCTAGAATGCCATTTAAATCAATAGAGATACCCATTTAACATGCATTTTATAGACATTTTCCTTCAGCTCTCAGTCATTTCCCATTGCCTGTGCCAACCCCAAAGAGCTGAAAATATGTGGCAAGTGCATACAGCAACAGCTGCTGTTGCCAGGCATGAGCACTGCAAATGCCACCAGGGCAGCATTGAGCATAGCACAATCCAGCAGAGGCCAGTAGGTAAATAACCGGGCTGCACTGGCAGGCAGACTGGAGCAGCAGACAGACAGACAGTGGTGGGTGGATAGAAATTACCACCACCATGTTGTGCACTAAACAGTTGAGTGAGTGAGTCCTAGACTAGCAGTTATAGAGACTAATGTCTCGACACCTGGCAGTAAGATCGACACCTGGCAGTAAGATTGGCAGAAATCCTATAATCACAAAATTTCGATCTAATGTTCGTAAATATGAATGAAATCAGTTCCACCCGAAATCCATAACCTGATCAATACCAATGAGAGGCCCACAGAATTTAGCTTGCCATGTAAAGTATGGAAGAAGGCTAATAGAATACAAACAGGCTTTGGCAGTTCTGCATATTTTATATCATTATATGCTTCCTATATGTAACTCTGCCATACAGTAAATAAATATAAAATAAATAATAGCTGGAGAAAGGGAAGGAGCAATAGCACACAGAAGTATAACATAACTTGTACAGTTGGCTTGAGTGTGCTATTGAGTGTGCCAAATGCTGGCAGGGGCTCATGAGAATTGTAGTCCATGGACATCTGGAGGACCTCAGGTTGACTACCCCTGCCCTAGACAACCCCCTTCTCAGCCTATTAAACCACAGGACCACTGTTTTTTGGCTCAAGGGGCTCCTCCATATATACCACTGCCACAGACATAGCCTCTCTCTGGTACAACCATGGTAACTGCAAATACGAGACACTGAACTTTCTCCCCCCTCCTCCAGTATGCCAATCTGTCTGGAGAATATTTCAGTTTTCTTTCTCAAGCAGCCATAGCAAGTTGTCTGAGAAATAGAAGAAGAAGAAGAGTTGGTTCTTATATGCCGCTTTTTCTCTACCCAAAGGTGTCTTAAAGCAGCTTACGGTCGCCTTCCCTTTCCTCTCCCCACAACAGACCACTGTGAAGTGGGTGAGGCTGAGAGAGCCCTGATATCACTGCTCGGTCAGAACAGCTTTATCAGTGCTGTGGTGAGCCCAAGGTCACCCAGCTTGGCTGCATGTGGGGGAGCAGGGAATCAAACCCGACTTGCCAGATTAGAAGTCTGTTCTCCTCACTGCTACATCAAGGTTTGGCTTTCCACCTCTTGCAATCAGCCTAGACTCTTTTGTATAGAAATTACTCTGAATATCATGAAATAAAATTCAGGTTAGAAATAAAATTCAGGTTATAGCATTATTTGTTGCCTCCAAATAGTTTCGAATCCAAATCGCACACCCCATATATGTTCTTCAAGAAATACTAAGAGATATGAAAGGGTGTGTAATGAAGAGAAGCGCCTTGTTGCTAATGGATGCAGGATGGGTTTGATATTTCAATATCATTTAAGGAACACAATCACCCCAGGCCCATCCCTTCCATGCTATTCTGAACGTCCCCCCCCTCGAAGCTGAGACCACTTAGAAGCAAATAGTACACCCATAGTTTGCTGAACTTGTACTGATTCTGTCTAAGAACTGGCATTCTGAACTGGCATTGCCTATTCTGTTTGTCATTTCCCATATTATTGTTTGTCATCTCATGATTTCTAAACTTTCCAAAGATACATAACACAAATCTCAGACAGTCTCTCCTTTGACCCCCCCTCCTTTGACTGTGTAAAGTCTACCTTATAATTAACTGCTTCTTTTGGGAAACTACTCCTTGGTACTATCATGGAGAGAAGGAAGTATTACCACATTTGCATTTCCCCCCCATTAGTACAGAGATCCTTTTAAAGATATGAGGGGCAATGAGTAGTGTTGTTCTGGCGTGTATATATCTGAACTTCTTCCTTAATTTTTATTTCTTGGCATATACTGCTGAAGACACTAAAAGAAAGGTCAGTGTTGAATTTTTTTTACAATTTCTTAAGATTTATTTTCCACTGAATCAGCTCTTTACAAAAGAGATTCACCTTGCGTAGTAATCTCTTAGCAGACTCTGCTCCCAGCCTTTGTTGCTGGCAAATGTTTAAAAATGGAAATGTTTGCAAAGTGATTCTGCTATGATAAAGAGGTAAAGGGTGACACTTTGCATTTTATTACATGCTGTTTCAGACACTCAGCTGCGTCAAACTGTGTCAGACCCCTGGTCTGTTTAGTTGGCATATTCCTGTGGTTTGGACAGAGGTCTTTTCTAGTACCAGCTGCCTTGACAGCCTTTAACTGGAGATGCTAGAAATAAACCTCGGGCAATACAGATGCTAAACATGAGTTCTGTCAGTGAGGTATAGACTGAGTTCATAAAAGAGATAATCAGGAGACGTTGAGTAATTCAGGATGGCTGCAAAAATGCCATTATTATTATTTTTTTAAATACTTCTTTCAAAACAGTTGGATTAGTGTGAACATTTGATTCCCATTGCTATGCATTTGTTCACTCCCTGCTTCCAAGGACTGAATAAACCTGGCAGGGGGAAAACTGGGTAAAGACCTATTAATCGTATTATAAAACTGGATTACTCTCATTAAGCAGTAATACATATTTTCAGCCCCTCTCTGAGTGATTATTTGATTTGATCAGTTTGAGCCTTGTGGGTTTGGAACCTGTCGATATGGACATGGGAAAGGGGGAGGGAAGAAAAGAGACATCTAAATAATAGATGAGGAGCAAAGGAAGTTTTTTCATTTCCAGTCCATGTACTTTAGTATGGGGCACTCATAGGATCATGCTGCATAAAGCTCACACAGCTTATATAAAAAAACCCTAATGCTGCAACACAGTCAGGTGACACAGAACCCGGTTCCTCGTCTGACTTCCTGTATTTTTCCTAAGTGCATTCTCTACCCCCACCCTTACTAAAAACCCATGGGGGACCTTGCTTACTGCAGCACTGCTTTTGGCCTTGCTATCGTCATCCAAATCAATCTGAAATACAGTCATCTCTCCCAATCTATTTTAATTTTGGTGTACAATCTGCCTGGCTCCTGGCCACGATGGAGCTCAGCAAATGTTAATGCTCATTGATTCGCAGGTGCACAGATTTCCCTGTGACGACAGGAGTTTCTGTCTACATTGGTACTCACTTCCTTCCCATCCCCTTCACATTTGCACGTTTATTAATGACGTCAGTGCTGATGTTCAGGCACAGTGTTCTGCAATGTCACGAAGGGACAGAGAAGGCAATTTCAGAAAGCCATCAAAGCCAACAAGAGCACCGTGTCTTTCTGCCTGTCTCATGTTTATCCCCACCTATCGTAAGTAACCATACATAACATGCATGCAAAATTAGGTTGTACTAATCTGATTTAAAGCAAACTAGCCAGAGCCAAATGCTACACATCACAGAAACATTTTCCTGGGAGACATGAAATAACCCTCTCTTTCGGGGAAATGGGTTTGCTTCACCCGCTGGTTTCATGAAAAGATTTCAACTAGGTGCATGTTTCCTGCCATTTAAGTTACATTTCCCAGCTATAACAAAGATAGTAATAAAAAGATTTTTTTTGGGGGGGGGGAGACAGGGGCAAAATCATACATTTTCAAATTGTCCAAATATTTTTGTGTTGTCTGTGCTAAGTTTTAGAAGATGATATCTTCCAAGTTTCTGTTTGGGAGTTGATTACTATCCTTCTTGATCTGGCATTGAATGGGACAACTTCAGAAAGATATAGCACAATCTCATCAGCTTTTTAAAATGGAGGGTGGTGACAGATACGGTTGACAATTATAGGCTGCAAAAATGAAATAATGCAGGCTATGCTGGTGACAATTGAATTTGCATGTATGAATGTAGGAGCTTCCTCCAATCGTCGACTTTAATGTTTCATATCTACTTTACTCTCAGATTTAAAGAGTGTATCAGGAAGCGGGAAGGGAGGGTTCTATTTTATTTTTGTATTGGTAAAGAATTGTATATATTATTGGCTAACCCTTAATTTGCCATTAAATTCACTGACTGACCAGCAAATCTGAGGTTGACACATCATCATCACCTTGCACCCTTGGCTTGGCCATTGACATAAGTCTGCTTCTGTTACAGAGCTTGGCAAGCTCTCCATAGCAAAGACATAAAATCTTTCTGTCTTTTTGGAAACTGAAATCAAGCAGGGCATCTTCCTCAAAGCAATCCTGACTTTTTCCCTTGCCTATTGGAAGCAGCGGCCTCAGTTACAGGAATAAGTGTAGCTTTAAACTAGGGATGCTAGTCCCTGTTGGGACCTGGGGATCCCTTGATATTATAGCTCATTTCCTTTCTGGCCCCGGCTCCAGCCTGGTGGAATGAGATCCCAGGAGAGTTATAGGCCCTGACGGAGCTATCAACATTCTGCAGGGCCTGTAAGATGGAGCTCTTCCCCCAGGCTTTTGGTTGAGGCTGGGGAGGAAGAGCTGTCCCAGGGAATAAATAATCTAACCAACTGGAGGTCCCGCCTAGTAGAAGATCTATTTGATTGTACCGTAGCACAGATGCAGTTAGGATAGGTAATATACTGACTGGTGTAGGGGAGGAATGGGGCTCTGTCGTCTGATGGAAATTTTAGATTATTTTAGTAGTTTATCATAGAATCATAGAATCATAGAATCATAGAGTTGGAAGGAGCCATACAGGCCATCTAGTCCAACCCCCTGCTCAATGCAGGACTAGCCCTAAGCATCCTAAAGCATCCAAGTAAAGTGTGTATCCAACCTTTGCTTGAAGACTTCCAGTGAGGGGTAGCTCACCACCTCCTTAGGCAGCCTATTCCACTGCTGAACTACTCTGACTGTGAAAAACTTTTTCCTGATATCTAGCCTATATCATTGTACTTGAAGTTTAAACCCATTACTGCGTGTCCTCTCCTCTGCAGCCAGCAGAAACAGCATCCTGCCCTCCTACAAGTGACAACCTTTCAAATACTTAAAGAGGGCTATCATGTCCCCTCTCAACCTCCTTTTTTCCAGGCTGAACATTCCCAAGTCCCTCAACCTATCTTCATAGGGCTTGGTCCCTTGGCCCCAGATCATGTTCGTCGCTCTCCTCTGTACCCTTTCAATTTTATCGACGTCCTTCTTGAAGTGAGGCCTCCAGAACTGCACACAGTACTCCAGGTGTGGTCTGACCAGGGCCGTATACAATGGGACTATGACATCTTGTGATTTTGATGTGATACCCCTGTTGATACAGCCCAAAATGGCATTTGCCTTTTTTACCGCTGCATCACACTGCCTGCTCATGTTTAGTTTACAGTCCACAAGTACCCCAAGGTCTCGTTCACACACAGTGCTACCTAGAAGCGTATCCCCCATCCAGTAGGCATGCTTTTCATTTTTCTGACCCAGATGTAGAACTTTACACTTATCTTTATTAAATTGCATCTTGTTCTCATTTGCCCATTTTTCCATTGTGTTCAGATCTCGTTGAACTCTGTCTCTATCTTCCGGAGTATTTGCCAGTCCTCCCAATTTGGTGTCATCTGCAAACTTGATGAGTAGTCCCTCCACCCCCTCATCTAGATCATTAATAAATATGTTAAAGAGTACCGGGCTGAGCACCGAGCCCTGAGGTACCCCGCTACTCACCTCTCTCCAGTCTGATGAAACACCATTGACAACAACTCTTTGAGTGCGGTCTCTAACCAATTCCCTATCCACCTAACTATCTGAAAATCCAGATTGCAGTCCTTCAACTTATCCAGAACATCATGGGGAACCTTGTCAAAAGCTTTACTAAAATCCAAGTAAATGACATCAACCGAATTTCCCCGATCCAGCAAACCTGTTACTTGGTCAAAAAAGGAAACCAGGTTGGTCTGGCAGGACCTGTTGGAGACAAATCCATGCTGACTTCCTTGGATCACCAAATTGTCCTCCAGATGTTTGCAGATCGCTCCCTTTAATATCTGCTCCATTATCTTCCCCACAACGGAGGTCAGACTCACTGGTCTGTAGTTTCCCGGGTCATCCTTCCTCCCTTTTTTGAAGATCGGAATAACATTTGCTCTCTTCCAGTCCTCCGGGACATCTCCAGTCCTTAAAGAGGTTCCAAAGATGATGGACAAGGGCTGTGCAAGTTCTCTGGAAAGTTCTTTGAGTACTCTCGGGTGCATTTCATCCGGCCCAGGGGATTTGAACTCATCCAGTGCAGCTAAATGCCTCTCGACAACCTCTCTATCCATGTTAAACTGCCACCCAGACACTGTCCTTTGGCTATGGCCATCTCTAGATGTGCCTAAACATTTTGACCTGTGGGAAAAAACAGGATGTAAAAAAGGCACTAAGCCTTTCTGCTTTCTCTGCATCTTCCGTTAGAGTTTGTCCATCCGCACCCAACAGTGGACCTATTGCCTCCTTTACTTTACGTTTGCTCCTCACATAACTGAAAAATCTTTTCTTGTTACAATGGGCTTCCCTGGCCAATCTTAGCTCATTCTCAGCTTTGGCCTTTCTTATGATTGATCTACAATGCCTAGTAACCTGTAGGTACTCTTCTTTAGAGCTCTGTCCTTCCCTCCATTTCCTGAACATTTTCCTTTTCTTTCTTAGTTCCTCTTGAAGTTCTCTGTTCATCCAAATAGGCTTCTCAGAGCTCCTGCAATGTTTTCGTCTTTCTGGGATAGTCATTGATTGAGCATGCAATAGCTCCTGTTTGAGTAGCGCTCACCCTTCACATGCTCCCTTCCCTTCCAGCATTCTCATCCATGGTATGACACTCATCATGTCTCTGAGTTTATTAAAGTTTGCCCTACGAAAATCCAACATCCGCGTCTGGCTACAAGCTTCATTGGCTCCCCATCTCAAAAGGAATTCTATGAGGACATGGTCACTTCCCCCTAGGGTCCCCACCTCCTTCACCTCATCCACCAACTCTTGCCTGTTGGTCAGTATTAAGTCCAGTATGGCTGAACCTCTTGTGGGTTCATCTACCATTTGATAAATGAAATTGTCAGCCAGGAAGGTCAGAAAGTTACATGACTGAGGACGCTTCGCAGAGTTTGTTTCCCAGCACACATCTGGGAAATCGAAGTCACCCATGATGACAAGGTCCTGCCGCTTGGATATTTTCTCAAGCTGCTTACAAAGTGCAGCATCCACATCCTCTCGTTGGTCAGGCGGTCCGTAGCAGACACCAACCACCACACTGTTTGTTTTCCCTTGCTTATTTTCACCCAGATGCTTTCCAATGTAGATATGCTCTCCTTCAATAGAATTTCCTGACAGGTAAGCCCTTTTCTCACATACAGTGCCACTCCTCCACCTCTTCGATCTATTCTGTTTTTTCTGAACAGTTCATATCCATCCACCATTACATTCCAGTCATGAGAATCATTCCACCAAGTTTCTGTGATGCCTACTAGATCATACCTTTCCATCAGCATGAGAAGTTCCAGCTCTTCCTTTTTATTGCCCATGCTTCGGGCGTTAGTATAAAGACATCTGAATCCTTTACTTTTGGTTCCCTATGAGCTGGCCTTGCCGGTTGGGCTGCCTCCGATCGTTTTCCTTCCATACACTCCCTATGTTGATCGTCTCCTTCCCCTAGTGGCTTTAGTTTAAAGCTCTCTTGATGAATCTCCCTAGGTTCCTGCCAAACACATTCTTCCCCAGTTTCAATAAGTGCAGTCCATCAGGTGCTAGTAGGCCTTCCTCAAGAAAGCCTATCCCATGGTCCCAGAAACCAAATCTCTCCTGCCAGCACCAACTGCGCAGCCAGTGATTCACCTCCATTATCTTCCTCTCCCGACGCATTCCTCTTCCCTTGACAGGCAAGATTGAAGAGAATACCACTTGTGCCCCCATTTGCTTGAGCTTCCTCCCCAGATCTTGATAGTCTTTTTTAATAGGAGCGATGGTATTCAGGGACATGTCATTCGTTCCCACATGGATCATCACAAATGGGTAGCGATCCGTAGATTTGAGGAGTTTGGGCAGCCTTTCCGAAACAAAGAAAGTTTTACCGGGGATGAGGTCCCTCCCTGCCCCAAATCCTGCCTACTCATGACTCCATCCCTAAAGTCTCCAAGTATTTCCCAACCCAGAAGAAGAAGAGTTGGTTCTTATATGCTGCTTTTCTCTACCAGAAGGAGACTCAAACAGCTTACACTTTCCCCTTCCTCTCCTCACAACGGACACCCTCTGAGGTAGATGAGTTTCTGAGAGCCCTGATATTAGCGCTCAGTCAGAACAGTTTTATCAGTGCCATGGTGAGCCCAAGGTCACCCAGCTGGCTGCATGTGGGAGAGTGCAGAATTGAACCCGGCTTGCCAAATTAGAAGTCAGCGCTCCTAAACACTACACCAAGCTGGCAACCCTAGTTTGAACCTCCCTACATTTGTGACTTGCTGCACCCTGCACATCATCTGTTTTGTCGTAATGCCCATAACTCTCTAAATTTCAAAAGTGCCTTCAGGCTGCAAGGAAGGAGACCCTTGTTCTGAATACTTCAATTTATAAACTGTCCTAATGTATTCATTGGTGTTAAAATCACCAATTTTAGCAGTTGTCCTTTGGATAAACGCCTGCCAAGACTAAAATCCTGCCAATTTGCACTTGATGGACTGCAAACATTGTATCCTCAAAGGGCTGAACTGAAGCCAGGAATAAGGCAGCTCAGAACTTTGCACTGGTGTTTGCAGATACTTATGCAGTAATTAAAAACCAATTGTTCTCTTAAAGAACAATGGCTGAAATTTAACAAGCATTATGTTTGTACCTTTGACAACTGGCCAGAAAAAAAGTCTCCTGTCCCTTTAATAAAGGAGACTTTTCATGGCATGGACTAAATAACAATATTTGATAATTGCCGCAAATTAACCGATATTAAAGAGGCATCTATAGGAACTGGTTTGAAAATTGGTAACCCCAGCATGTACATAAGTAGAACATAAAGTCTGTAGCATCACTTGGGAGCCGTATGCAGTATGTAACAAAAATCCTACATAATGCCCATGTTCTTTCTTGTTGTTGTTGTTAGCTACTCAATATGTGTCTGACACTTAGTGAGCCCATGGCAGAGCTGTCACCACAATTCCTGATCCCACACTGCCTCCCTCAGTCATGCAATGTTTTGGTCTGTGTCCATTTTGATTTGTCTAACCATCATGTTCTTTGTTGGCCTGGTTTCCTTTTTCCACTAACCAGTCCTAGCATAATTGCTTTCTCCACTGAGTTAGATCTCATGATATGGCCAAAGTAAGTGAGCCAGAGTTTCATGATTTTTCCTACCAATGATATATCAGACTTTATGCACTGTAGTATTTCCTTGTTCATGACTTTTGTTGTCCATGGAACTCGCAGAAGCCTTCTCCAACCCCAGAGTTCAAACAAATCAATTCTTGTCTGATTTTTTCATCGACCAGCTTTCACAACCATAAGTAGCTATTGGAAATATGATAAATCTAACTAATCTACATTTGGTAGTCAGGCTTATGTCCTTGCTTTTCCATGTTTGGTTCAAGCTCATAATTGCTGAGTGACCTGGAGCAATTAATTGATCTTTGGGGTATTTGCTTAAAAACCACTCATAGCTTAATGATGTGCCAAACGTTTTGCCTTTGTCTTCTCTTAATTAATAACAGAAAACTTCAGAATATAGAGGACTATTAATATTAAGAGAGGAAATAAGGAGCCTTATCTCACAGCAACAGAAAACCTATTTCTGCAAATAGAAGGCAAAGATACCATAAACTAACAAAAAAATGCATCAGCCTATCTGGAGAGAGGCGTTTGTGTTACTGTAGTTTAATACATGAATCTTATCACACCTTTGACTTGGATTTAATCAGCAACTCAGACATGGACTAATTAAGGGGAAGCGTCATGTCCAAGCCCCAGAACATATTGTCTTACTGGTACAAATGAAATAGCTGTGGAGCTCTCCATATTGAAGAAAGAACAATGTGTTTGAGTGTATTACACTTCTTAGTACAAGCTCCAGAGTCAACAGTTCAGTCCTCCCTGGTCAACCTGCTTCACCAACTGCCACAGAATTAGACTTGCCAGTTCTGGATAGGGAAATATGTGGAGACTTTGGGGATGGAGCCCTTATTGGTGTATAATGCTATGACGTCCACCCTCCAAAGCAGCCATTTTCTTCTGGGGAACTGATTTATTTAGTTGGGAGATGACCTATAATTCCAGGGGATCCCCAGGCTCCACGTGGGGACTAGGATCCTTATACAGAAGTCACAATCTCCCCATTCCAGTGAGCCTGCAAAGCCCACTAAGATAACGTGACCAGACATCCTGTCTTTGGTGGGACTGTCCCGCCTTTGGGGCATCTGCCCCGCATCCTGAGCCATCCCCCAGATGTCCCGATTTTTTATTAGAAAAATAAATGCCCCGGGCTCCAGGGTGGGGCTTGCACAGCACCTTGTGGCCTCCCGCGGCAGCAGCGGCAAGGCAGCGTGAAGCCACAGAGGCTCCAGCCTCCTTGAGGATTGAGCCCTCTATGCTGTGCGAGCGCTGTGGTGCCCTAGTGGCTCTTTGTGCTGCCGCCGGTGCCCTCACATGGCCTCGCCTTTAAGACACAATAAAAGTCCAGTAGCACCTTTAATACCAACATACATTCATTCAAGGCATGAGCTTTTGGATACAAGCTCTCTTCCTCAGACTATGATTGTCTGTTCATTATACCATCAGGCAGGCTAATTAGAAAATAAGATTTTCTGAATCGATAACTGGGTGACAGATCGTATAGACAGGGTACTTGTTAATGGTTCAGCATCTTCTTGGAGAACAGTGACAAGTGGAGTGTCCCAAGGATCTGTCCTGTGGCCTGTGGTGTTCAACATATTTATAAATGATTTGGATGAGGGATTAGAGAGAATACTTATTAAATCTGTAGACAATACTAAACTGGGAGGGGTAGCAAACACAACAGAGGACAGAATCAAAATACAGGATGATCTTGATAGTCTCAAGAAGTGGGCTAAACTGAATAAAATGAAATTCAATAGGGACAAATGTAAAGTTCTGCATTTAGGTAGGAAAAACCATATACACCAATATAGGATGGGGAAGACATGTCTTGGCAGTAGTATGTGCAAAAAGGATCTAGGAGTCTTAGTAAGACCATAGATTAAACATGAGTCAGCAGTGTGACTCAGTGGCTAAAAAGGCAAATGGGATTTGGGCTGTATCAAATGGAGTGCTGTTTCCATATCACAAGAGGTGATGGTACCATTTTGCTCTGCTCTGGTTCGGCCTTACTTGGAGTACTGTGTTCAATTTTGGGTACCACAGTTAAAGAGGGATGTAGACAAACTGGAGCGTGTCCAGAGGAGAGCAACAAAGATGGTGAGGAGTTTGGAGACCAAGATGTATGAGGAAAGGTTGGGGGAGCTTGGTCTGTTTAGCTTGGAGAGGAGATGACTGAGAGGGGATCTGATAACCACCTTCAAGTATTTAAAAGGCTTTAGAGTGGAGCAGAGTGTGGAGCAGAGTTGTTCTCTCTTGCTCAAAAGTGATGGACCGGAACCAATGGGATGAAATTAATTCAAAAGAAATTCCATCTAAACATCCGGAAGTTAGAACAGTTTCTCAGTGAAACAGGCTTCCTCGGGAGGTGGTGGGTTCTCCATCTTCGGGAATTTTTAAACAGAGGCTGGACAGCCATCTGATGGAGAGGCTAATTCTGTGAAGGTTCAAGGGGCTAGCAGGTTACAGTGGATGAGCGATAGGGTTGCGAGTGTCCTGCATGGTGCAGGGGGTTGGACTAGATGACCCAGGAGGTACCTTCCAATTCTGTGATTCTATGCTTCTATGAATCTGCCAATCGCATGTTTGTGTTTCTGTGAAAAAATCCTTTTCTTCAGCAAAGGAGCCTGACTATGGTTTTAAATTGTTGGCAAAATTTAAATATGCAAAGAGGAGTAAAACACCAAGCTGTTTAAAAGAATAAAATAATTTTATGCAAATAGAGGAGAATACAATAGTTTTATTATGAAGATAAACAATTTTATATAGAAAGAAAGGAGAGCAAGAGTCCTGTCTAGCAATCCAACTGTTTTTCTACATTCATTCAGTCTGTTCATTCTCAAAACAAGGAGAAAGGAAGAATTTTCAAAGGAACAAGAAGACTCTCAAATGAGTCAATTAGGACATAGGATGAGAGTATTTGAAAAAAATCAGGACATTCCTATGCTAAATATACATCTCCTTCAATGCCCCCTATAGGATATTCTACATATGCCTTTGAATTATGCACATTATAGATCTTGCATATTCCAACATAAATACCATGATTCTGTTAAGTACTTTCCTACAGGAAGGTCTTCTTAACTGGTGAGAAATACTCTCTGAGAAGAGCTTTATTTTGCAATATAAACTATCACTTTAAACAAGAGAACACATAAGATTATGCCAAATCTAGTATTCAGATTCCTGCCCACAGTTGAGTGGGTCAAAGAAGAATTCCCGCAGTACATAACAATAAATTTGGTAGTTATGATTTAATCTATAAAGCTTTTGTTGAACTATGTTGTGGAGTGACTTGTAATCAATGTTGGGACTGGCTTTTCTCCTGACTGCTTGTACAGAATGCTAATATAGTCTATTGGACTGGGAGCTGAGAAGTGTTCTTTCCGTCTGTCACAACAGATGGGTTAAGGAATGAGAAAGTAATCTGTGCCCTCTCTTTTTCTGCTAGAAAGGAGGAAGGACAAAAAGAGGGAAACTGTCCTTGGCAGAAATCAGAAGCTGGAAGAAGCACAATGCGAAGGTGACATAGTCATGAAAATGTCTCCATTTATTTAAGCGAGTGGATTTCAAAGCTGAATCCTCAGTAGTCCCTCCCCCCACCCCAATCTGTCTGCAGAGAGTCCTAAATATAATTTGTGGGATGCAGATGCCTGTGCTGCTATGTGAGACTGTTGATGCAGGAGATAGCCAGTGTATTATAGTGGTTAATACTGGACTAGACATCAGAATCATCTTCTGCAGACTTCAGCTGGCCTAGAAATGTGGTGAGAATGGCGCTGTTGGTTTCATGTCCCTACTCCAACATGAAACTCACTGGGTGACATTGAGAGGATTGTTGGGAGGATTTTACAAAGGAAGGAGGAACTAGGTATGCTTTTATGAGCTCTTTGCAGGAAGGGCAGAACAAAAATGTGCTAGATGGAAATTTTAATCAGTGGTCCATAGGGACAAAACAGTCACCAGAAAATGCATTTTCCTTAGCGGCATCCTTATTGGTGCTGTCATCAACTGAATTAAAAGGCTCCTTATCTTAGGAGACCATTCATAGAAGCACACTCTAAAATTATTGCCTTAATGAAATCTTGGCCTAAAATATGAACCACATTTTGAATCAGTTAAGTCCTGTATTTTAATGGCATGTTTGCCCACCAGCCATCTGAATCAGCAACAGAAATAACCATACGCAAACACAGTAAACATTTTTGAGAGAAGCCAAAATTAGTACATTAAAATGCAAAAAATAGGTTTTGTTTTATTCAATCCAATGTATTGAGTTGTATGCAAAACTGGATGCCCATGCTATTTTTTTCCCCACTGTTTCTCTTAGAGAGGAAGCTTGGTGTAGTGGTTAAGAACAATGGCCTCTGGAGAATTGGGTTTGATTCCCCACTCCTCTACATGCAGCTAGTTGGGTGACTTTGGGCTAGTCACAGTTCTGTCAGAGTTCTCTCAGCCTCACACGGTGTCTGTTGTAGGGAGAGGAAGGGTAGGCAATTGTAAGCCACTTTGAGAACAGGGTACAAAAAACAGTTCTTCTTTTCCTTCTCCGAGTACTATTTGTGATAAAGGTAAATTTGAATCTTGTATAATTTATATGTTTTGAAGTTGGTAATGTTGAGTATTGAATGTTGACTTTTGTAATTTTCTAGGATAGAGTTTTTGAAAGATTTATATATTTAAAAGTTTTGTATGTTTTGAAAAAAAATCCACTTTATTTATATGGTGCTTTGTAGAATGGAGATACCTTAATGTGATTTTTAAAAATTTACCGTGACAAATATTTTTACCTCTAAAACATCAATATCTTCCTGTTTTGTAACCAGAGCCAAGCTACAATGATTCAGTGTCCTATATGCCATTGCCCTCACCCCCTTGAGAGCAGCAGTGCCTGCAAGCACAAATTAGATATGGGACAGTATCTACTTCAATGGAAGAAGTAATTTCACATATGATCCTTTGGGTACATGTGCATATGTGCTCACGACGGCTTTGGTAGTCTCTGCCTTACAGACGTATCCCTTATGATGCCTATCTCTGTGCCAAATATTGTTCATATTCCACACTTTAAAAAAAAAACACTTGATTCTATATGATATATTTAATTGACTCATTTCAGAAAGGGATAAAACCACAAAAGGTCAGGTTGTTACTAGGAAGCCTGATTGCACCATCAGTTCCATGAAATATAATTCAGGTTTTTGTGTGTAATTCTTTATTGTTAATTAGAAACTAGATTAAATAATTTGACACGGAGGACCCAAATCTTTTCAAATTGTTTTAAAGGTATGCAGCAGCCATGCAGGACCTCCATTTGAATTGTGCTGCCCCTGAAAGGAAAAACAGCCACTCTGCTAAGCCTGTAGAAGTGCTATTCCAGCATCCAATCACCTTTCAGAGAGGGGTATGAAATACTGAAGGGAAGCACAGCAAGCGGTCCTTCAAGTCTGCCTCAGGCTGAGGGCAACGGCAATCTGGGTTTGCCTCAAGGATAGTTCTGCCTGGAAGTGTAACAGAGTAGTTTTGCTCAACCCCAGAGAGCCAAGTATCACCAGTCCCTGGGTGGGACATAAGGATCCCTCAGTTTTATAGATTATCTCCTGATGACAAGCTCAGTTCCCCTAGAAAAAATGGCTGCTTTGGAGGGTGGATTCCACAGGATTATTTAAGCGATCTGAAGAGAAACCAGAGTATACTCCATTGAGGTCCTTCTCTGCCCGAAATCCCACCCAATCCCAGCTCCACCCCCAAAGTCTCCAGGTATTTCCCAACCCAGAGCTGGCAACTCTATACTCTGAACCATGTAGTCTGACACTTGGGGAAGGGTAGGCTGATCTTTGTGAGAGAGGACCTGACCTAGTGGCTAGTGGTAAAAGCCTATTTATGCCGGAGAGCATTAAAGAAAATTCAGACCATTCTCTGAAGCCATAACTAGGTTAAATAGATGTGCCTCAACCAGGTTTCTTGTCTGACTATCTGGAGACTTGTGCTTTTGATTGGCTTATTGAAATCAACCTGTAAGTAACTAAATCTTTTGTGTTGGTAATATACAGTTCCTGCCTCGGTGATCTCTTTATTCTACTTGTATACCAGAAAACTAACCTCATGACAGTGAACAAATTCCTATATACGTGTTACTTTATGAACACCTGGTAATTGAGGGACAGGTTTATATTTTAAAACAATCCTGGTACCCTAAAATCACAGGGGTCTGTGTGAGTCTCCTCGGTTGATAGATCAGGCCTGTCACAAGGGGATTTAAAGTGCCTTTCCTGTACGGTTTCTGTTGTGTCTATAGATCTGTCGAGGACCGAGCTTGAGGTCTGAGGCAGAATTGTAGCTCACAATGTTGTGCAGCTAGATCCCATCTGCTGGATCCAATCAATTTAAACTGAAAATGACCACTGTCCGGAAGATCTGTTTGCTTCTGTATATAAGTATACAAATGGCTTTCCGTCCATTTCCTAAATGACTTTTTTTATTGCTCAAATCTTTTGACAACTGCTTATGGAGCCAAGTTGGCTTCCTTAGGCTCCTTCCATCTTTTTTTCTCAAGGGAATTGTTTGTGATTGAGCCTTCAGTATTTCACTTTTAAGAAACTCCCAGCCCTCTTGAGTTTGAATATGTCGAGAGAGTAGGGCGCTAGGATGCTTAAAGAACAAAATATTTTTTATTCAGAAGTGAAGAATTATGTATAGAAAGAGGGGAGGAGAGACCTAACTGTTAGCTGTTGTCTGCAGCCATTCTTCTGTTCAGCAACTGTTCTGGAGGCAAATGGAAAGGAAGTATGCTCAAAAAGCTGGAGGCCTCCTGTTGAGCCAATCAGGACACTGGTAGAGATAATTTGAAAATAATTAGGAAGTTCCTATCCTATCTCAGCTTAAATAGCCATTCCTCTGATGCCCCCTGCAGGACACCCTTTATATACTGCTCAATTATATACACTGTAGAAGATCCTGCATATTCTAACAATTCCTTCCACGCATCATCCCAGTAGACAGTCTAGTCTGGCCTTTATACTTTGCAATTTTGTTTCTTATAGTTTCTCTCCTTCTCTGGGCAACCTGTGCTTGGAGAGAGGCCATTTTGCAGTTTTATCAGGGCTGTGCCAATCCCAAGGTCACCCAGCCGGCTGCATATTGGAGAGCAGGGAATCAAACCTGGCTCACCAGATTAGAAGTCATTGCTCTTAACCATTATACCACATTGGCACTTGTGAGACATGAAAGTACACTTGGGGAGAACAAAACTTCCCCCCTTATTCTACCAGTTTTCTACTTGTATAGAGTTTTTTGTTAATATGAAGAAGCAATTGGAGTCTCCTCCTCAGTCTTCCATGGTACAGTCTATTCTACCACCGCAACACTCTACCACTTCATTCTCCTGAAGGTGTAACCAAGGTCCCAAAAGAATGAGGATGAATCTTTAGCACAATTTTGCAATGTGTCACCTCACACTATGTGATGGATGTAAATATCACAAGCTCAGAATGACTCACAAGAACAGGAGGCATCTTCAGCTGGTATTCTGAACAAAATGTAGGATTCTTATGCTGGAAGAAGACACATTATTCAAGCTGCATGAGGAGTAAGGTCCAGAAATGTGAATTATTAAAAGCTTTAAAAATTAATAGTACCCCAATAAAGGAATCACAGAATGCATGCCAATGCTCAAATTTCTTTCAGAAACTTGGTGTGCTGAGGTGAATACATCCCAAGAGCTTAAGTACACATACTGATTCATGGTGCTGTACCAATTCCTTAAAAATGTGAAGAAGAAAATAAAGATGACAGCATCCTTTTGCCATTTGAAATTTTTCCTTAGCTAAAATGCCAAAATGCAAATTGTAATTTTAATTTTGTACTTCTGTGCTTCCTACACATGCTGAGGATATTGGCACATTTCTAAACAATGTTACTAATACCAACTGAAAAATTTAAGAAAGAAAACTATCAAACTATCAAAGATTAATAGAAAAGGATATATTTACCAAGATATTGCAATGCATAATTAACAAAACTGAATGGAGTAAAGACATCCGAGAATGTTTGCTTCTAAAGTCCCTTTGGACTCTACTTTGGTGTGCTTTCTTTCTCCATTGTTACTCCGAACTGCTCTTATAGTAGAGAATATTACCCCAGTTCTGTAGACCTTTGGGAGCAAAAACAGTAGTTTGTATGCAATGGCTACCAGGGCAACCAATTTATCAGAACCATTAGTCTTTTTTGATCCAGAATCAATGTCTAGTGCTCCAAATAAATCACCCCATAGCGCCTTGTGCTGAATTTATAGTTTATTCTGAATTCATTAAAGAAATTCTTCATCTAAGCAAATCTGCCACAAAGTGATTTGTTAGTAGCACCACTAGGAGACAATCAGCTAGCAATGCTTCTGAAATCCTATAGCCATTGCTGATCTACCACTGCTCAATTAAAGTTGACTTGTGGCAAACTTGACCAAGGGAGACTTTCATTAAAATTTCAGATCCACTATGAGCTCACTAGGACCGTTTATGCACTAGAGTTTTCATGCCGGGCTGCAGGCTGGAGTATTAGTCGTGGCAGGTTGCCCATCTCTTCCTGCACCCACACGGGGGAGTATTTGGCCCGGTGCACCTCATACGCCCCTGATTTGTGCTCCTGCATGGGAGCTGGGGCAGTGAAGTTCCCAGTGCATAAACGGTCTAGGTGGCCCATGGAATACCCTGGGGCTTCTTCAGCTCAGGTCTCCCAATCTGTAAAACCAAAGTAATGGTTACCTGCCTGACATCACAAGGCCATTTTGGGAACTCTGTGACTGCAGAGCATTTTGCATACTTGTAATTCTGTACTAATGATATGATCAATGTAGAGAGAAGACATGCCCCAATCGTCTCCTTTTTGATATCCTAGCTAAACAGTTGCTCCTCTATTCTCCCCTGACCTAGGAGAAATGAATCTGTGTGGAATTTCATAAGCAATGTTTATGTAAATTGTACCCTCTGTAGCTTAACCTTTCACTTTCCAAAAGATTTCACAGTACAGGGGTGTGAAAAAATAGGAGGAAATATGCTTGGCATCGCAGAAGAGGAAGGCAGTTCTAGGGTGACATAGGGGTAAACTGTCAGCTTGACAATGTCCTCTGAGGAAGAAGAACTGAGAGAACAAATCCTGAAGCAATTGCAATTTCTGAATCAGGGACAAGGGCAGGCCCACATAGAGCAAGTTACAGTAATCCAGCCTGGAATACAGTGTTCTGCTCTCGGTGCTGTATTCAAGAAGCATATTGACAAGTTGGAACATGTTCAGAGAAGGGTGACCAGGATGGTTGAAGGGGTGGGGTTCATGCCTTATGAGGAGCAGTTGAGAAAGTTGGGTTTGTTTATGTACAGTATAGGGTTGTTGTTAATAATAAGCTACTGTATGGGGTTAGTCAGGGTGCATTGAACTGTTTGTGTATAGAACCTTAAGATCAGCTTAACCATTTTTACACCTCTGCTAACAAGAATCATTACATAAAGAGGGCCAATGGAATGGAAGCCTGCAACCAGCCCTCCATCAAATGTTTTTGAAAGCGAATATGATTCAGATTAATGATAAACAAGTGGAGGAGGGTCATGGATCCTTTGAACACACTGGAATGCAAGAAATTGCCAGCACTGTTTCCACTGAAAGTCTGAAAATGTCTTCACTGCTAGAATTTCTTCTTCAACTGATCTTTTCAGGTTTATAGACCTATGGGTCCCCCCCCCCAACTAAGTAATTTATTTTGCTGTTGCTTTTGGACAAACAAGTGCAATGACTCAAGCTCCAGTGTCTTAGGGGCTTAGTCATTGTCAATCACACAAGAAAATCTACAATCTGGTCTCATATTGAAATGAAGCACTGCAGAGAGTGCAGCATATTCGCCCAACACTGAGTCACTATCAGCTGTTCAGCTCTGCTAAACAATTAAGTTTATGTGATAAAGCAAAGATGGTTTTATCTTTCTGGTTGCTGTATAAAGAAGTATTTTTTAATCATAGTGCTGCTAAATCAACAACTGCCTGCTAGCATCCCTCCCCTTGGTACTTATAACTTGGGCACAAACATGATCATTTAGGAGGCTAGCTTGGGGTTAGAGAATGTGAATCAGTGCCTTTTTATAAAGAAGAACAAATAAATGTTAACTAATGAATTTCCAGACCAAGACAAAAGGGTCTTTGACTGAGACCTAGAATCAGGTCACTCCTGAAAAAGTCAAATAAAAAGCCAATTCACTAGAAACAGGCTCTGTCCCACATACAGTCCTGTGGCTGCAGTCCTAAGAACATTTTCCTGGGAGTAAGCCAAACTACATCAAATGGAACTTACTCCTAAGTAAAGCCCCTTATGTATCCTAAAGGTACAACAGTGAGATGTGCTATAATTCCAGATGATCCCCAGGTCCCAACTGAGGAATGGCATCCCTGCCAGCAGGGCCACTACTGTTACCTTCATCCACTCCCAAGCCAATGTTCTACCAACTGTGCTTCCAGATGCTCCTATTGCTAGTGCCACTAGGGAAAGGACTGCAGGCAGTGCAAGTGGCTGTGGGGATTGGCAGAGGTGGGAGGGCTCGCAAGTGGGCCGGGAAAGAGCCTACAGATGCATAGGAAAGAAGCAGGGTGTAGAGGAAAACCTGGTGGTTAGCAGATGAGGAAAAGGAAGCTCTCTGCCTGAAATATTCCCCCCATACTTGGAACTCGCTCTGCAGGTATTCACACGCAAGGAAAGCATTGTGCCAGGTGTTGAATCAGGACAGTACCTACAGAATACATGTTTTATTTAAGGAAACAACTGGCACTAAGGGAAAAAATGTTCTGTTCAACAAGGCTAATTGTAGAATGACGGAAGTTCAGTAAATGGTATTCCCCTGGGGATATTTGAACTTAACAACCTTCATCACTCCTTGACTAACAAAGAAGAACCAGGTGCTAAGATTTGAGAGGTGAGGCCGAGCTGAGAATGTGCCTTTTAAAAATACATTCCAAACTCTTGGCAGTACACTTACCTCTTGAGCAAACACTAGTCAAACCAGATCTTGGATTTAACCAAACCAGACTAGGAGGGATGGAGGAGACTCAGGGCCTTTCCGCACAAGGACCAATGTTGCCAATTGGTTCCACAAAGCAGAAATGCTATTTTAAATAGTAGAATTTTGGCGTTCTGCATACCTGCATTTGTAGTGGAATCCAGTAGCGTTTCATTCGTTTCCCACAGGTTTCCGGTCTCGCAGGAATCGCTAGAAAGGAAGCGATTTTTTCTGTACTTGTTCCCACACCTGGCCGTCAGTCAAACGAACAACCAATGGGTGGTTGTTATCATGCTCCAGAAAAGCCCCTTTCCCTTTAAGCACAGGTTTAAAAACACACACACACACACACACTGCAACGATTATGCGTGGATTTGTTGCAACGGAGAGCTGGCATGTGAGCTGGTAATTCATCGTTACCACGCTCCCCCGAGTGACCCCCCCCCCACGCAAGGGTGCGATTTTCGGCTGGAAATAAAAGGAACTTGTAAACGGGGCTGTGTTGTGCTTGGGGACTTAGGGGAGCTTTAAAGCACTTCTGTGGAGGGACTGAATGAAGCTTCACTGGTTCGTTGCTTTACCCGCTCGCTCTGAGGGGAAAAAATGGCGATCGCTTCACCAGAAGTTCGGATGAGAGAGCCAGGGGGAAGGACTTTTTGCAGCCGCTACATTGAGAACGCACAGGTCTTTTTCACTAGTTTTGCAGGTTGCTGGCAGGAGTGTAGCGATTTTCTGAGGGTGAATCCACTTTTTCACCGGATTCACCGGAAATCGCTACAACAAAGCGATTTTAGCGCTAGTGTAGCAGGACTGTTGCAGATTGTGTGGGACGTCATGCAGAACGGCAAATTAGTAGTGTTTACCATTTGCAAGCCTTCTGCTACTTTGAACTCGTGCGGAATGGCCCTCACAATGATTATGAGTCCAGTGACATTTTAGGGCATGAGGTTGGGGCACCAACACCACTAAGAAGAAACTAGCATGAAAACCTTGGCAAGCAATTAATTTTGAGTGTCCCAAGTGATTAATTGCATTTTCCAGCTTCATTACTAACCCATTCCTAGTAAGCAACCTACATTTTAAGTTTACATTAAAAAAATAACATCAAATGAGTATAATAGCCATAATCTGAGACTCTCCTTTTGGTGGCTCTTCAGTAATGGCACTCAAAATGTGAAATGGTTTTCCAGAAATACAAATAAGGCATCTACTCTTCTAAATCTATGTAGCATGTGAACCTGCATTGAACTGAAAGTGGATAGAACTGGAGACTGTAATAAAGACAGTAGATATATTAGCCTCGATGGGGGTTGTTAGCTCCTCATATCATCTGGTCCTCATATCATCTGGTCCTGCTGTGCTTGATTGCTGCACTGTCCCCTTTGACAAAATGTAGCTATGGCACTGCATCAAAATGAGGATGATCAGGTCAGCAATTCCCTCTGCTTGCAAGTTGCTTATGTGTTGCAAGAAGTAGGGCACACAGGACTTCTGCAAGAATTTCTAATTGGAGACATCTAATTCCTTACTGTATATCAGCTTTCCCCCATCCCTTCCAGAACATAAAATAATAACAAAAGAAAGACTTTTAAAGTGACCACTGAACAAAATAATGGTACTGGCTAGATATGGGGGGGGGATTCACAGTCAGAGTAGTTCAGCAATGGAATCAGCTGCCTAAGGAGGTGGTGAGCTCTTCCTCACTGGTAGTCTTTAAGCAGAAGCTGGACAGATACTTGACATGGATGCTTTAGGCTGATCCTGCATTGAGTAGCGGGTTGGACTAGATGGCCTGTATGGCCCTTCCAACTCTATGAATCTGTGATATGTTTTATAATGATTGAGAATGCTGGGGGAGAAAAGGGGAGTATAGACAAGCAGTAAACATATGTGTCATTGCAGAGAAAGGTGGCCTATAAATGAAAAAAACAAACAATTTCACTCTTGTAGACATTTTTTAGACTTCATCTTGTTGGACTAGAGAATATCTGGTGTACAAAGAAGACAAAAAGACCTCCAGGGTGCAGCAAGAAGACAATGAGATAGGATAATGAGGTCAGCACCTTCTGTCCTGTTAAGTGTCATTCTGTGTCTCCAGATTGCTACTCTTAAGGCAATATCCTGTTTCTTCTTGGAGGTTCTACACTTAGTCTATCTCTGTCTCTCTACTATCAAATATATTCATTCCTAAATAAACTTATCTATATTTTAATCAGACCATGCTCCTTCATTGTGTTAATTATTTTGCCAACACCTCTAAGTGTAAAATTGTTAAAAGACATGAGGTACAGGGGCATCCTTTCTAGTTATCTTTCCCTTTATGTGAGTTTTTCTGCCTGCATCACACTGACGTCTTGCTGATGCTAGTTCCATGTCAAATGGCATGATTAGCCAAACTGGTTGCACAAATCGCTCTTTAGTGGCCATGAGGGGGACCAAGGGGGATTTATACTTCTGACCATTTCCCCTGTCAATACAACAGCTTAAAAAGCAAATCTTATAACTCCACACTGTAGTTTTGTTTTTTAATCGGAAAACCAGCAGATAAGATATGAGTTTAAGATATTTCTTATTGTGTAAGCCATATCGCCTTTCTGCCCATTTCTGCATTTTTTAAATACCTAATTTTTCTTCTTGAAGCTTGTTGCTTAGATACCATAGAGATAAGCACCTTAAAATACTTAAAATAGAGAGCTTGACACTGGAAAATATCTTTGGACTATTTACGCCCCAAAATGTTTTATGAGACTAGATAACAACTTAATGGTATTTTCCAAATACTTCTGGGGTATGGTTTCTGGATGTACTATGTAGCATATCTAAGTCTTCAGAATCAACAGAACTTTGTCCAAGTTAATACCTGACATATATGGTAACAGATATATTTTACCTGTATTTCAGAAAGATAAGTAGCTACCAGTATTCTTAGGATCTGTGGGATGTTAATTGCACCTGTGATCCTTTAAAATGGTGCCTGTGTGTGTTCCCTCCTCTACCTCCTCCCTTCCTTCACACATTAAGAGTTAATTAACCACTCATTTAAGGCTCTTGTGATTTTCTTATTGACTATTTCTCTAGCCTTCATCAAATGCCACAGCCCCAAAAATGTCCCATGTGATGAATATGGTAAAGAAAACAGATATACAATTATATGTACACACATATATATAGATTACGTGCATATTCCAGCACTGAATATAAATAAGAAAAATAAAACAAAATAAACACCAGTGTGCCCAAAAGTTTGTTGCCTCTGTACTGGAAAAGCAGGCTTATACAAATTTCCCCTCATCATTTCTATAATAGAGAATATTTCATATCTAAAGGGCTGGAATGATTTTCTGAATAGTGTGGTGGACATGGGGAAGGGGTATGTTCCTTAGTGATACATGGGCACTGAAATATGAGTACTCAAGATACAGGCACATATCACCTAATACTCTCCATTTCCATGGGCACTACAGCTCTTGGACTGGACCAGGATTCTGTAGCTGGCATCTTCAAAGTCACTGGCTAAGGACCAAGAACCTTTTGGCTCCTGCCCCTCAACTTGCACTCAAAGGTCACATCTCTGGTCATGTCCAAGCTTTGTAGGTCCCTGCCATAGGAATGAGAGGAAAGTGCAGCTGAAAAGCCATGAAGCTTGTTAGAAGCTTCCCCAGCTATTACCTTCTGCGCTCTTGCATCAAATCCCATCTATCAAGGAAAGCTAAACAAAGGGATGCTATTTCGTGCAACTTCGGTTCATACTGCCAGCAAATGAAACTTCCTTGATCTTGGTGTAGTGCTTAAGAGTGGCATCTTCTAATCTGGTGAACCGGGTTTGATTCCCTGCTCTTCTTGGGTTACTCACAGTCCGGATGAGCTGTTCTCACAGAACAGTTTCTCTCACCAACTTCACAGGGTGTCTGTTGTGGGGAGGAAAAGAGAAAGCAACTATAAGCTTTGTGACTCCTTTAGGCAGTGAAAAGCGGGATATAAAAACCAACTGTTCTTCTAAGTAGTGCAGATAATGCAAATAAAACTGTTTGCAAACTTGCCTCTTGGTAATAAGTTTTTCAAGGGTTAATCAGTTAGATTGTTTTTTCAAACTTTGTTTGTTTTACTTTTAAATGCTAGACAAAGTTGAGTCACACAGAGACAAAATTATAGGGGTGGAAATGATCTTTGAGTTCATTAAGTTCTGTACTGCAGTAGGATTCACTAGACCTTGTTATGAACTAGGTGGCCTCCTGGTTTGCCACACATTTGCTGCTTTCCAAATTAATTGCAGTCATCCCTAGAGATGCCCTGATAGGATTTGAGGAGGCAGTTTTCTTTGCATGCCTTATGCATGACTATCCATATATTAATGAGGAACTTTAGAATAAGGAATATTTCCACTTCTTATATTGAAGTCACATTGTGAGTTCAGATGCACTGTATAATGTTGGAAGGGTTTCCAGAAGTAAAAACATGAAATGTCTGGCTTTGTTGTATAATTATTTCTGACAGAACAACTGAACTGAATGAGTGAAGCTGAAGCTGAGCCAAAAGACTGTTTGGTAGATATGAGGCTAACATAATGTGGTGAAATAGAATAGGCAGAAGGTCAAACTAGACATTATAGTGGCCATGGGTTGGACCTGTGGTCACCAACTCCTTAGAGGAGAATTTAGCCATTTAAAAATTGTCATGAGAGCCCAGTCCTAATCAGAAACAGTGAAACAATAGCACCATCAGTTTGTTTGGCACTGTGTGTGTGCATGTGAGATCACGTGGAGCCACTCCACTGCAGATCCTTATAGCAATTTTAAAATGGCTAAATTCTTCTCTAAAATGGCAGTGGCCATAATTTGGACCTGTCGGTGCTACAACATCTATTTTGGCTCTGAGTGAGTCAATCTCTCTGGGGCTTAGGAGCTGACTGATGATTTGAATTTGCACTTTGTCCAGCTGCATGCGGAACAGAATACAAAACAAAATGGGAAAATACCCCCCTCCCCCAGCTCTGTTTCAGTGTGGGGAAATGGCTTGGGGTGGGGAGGTGGAAGAGGCTTTCCTCTACCTGCAGTAGCATTTGGAGCCTGTTTGTGCTCTCCTTTGTTTCTTAAAACATTCCCCATAGCCACAACATTCCTATTGGGAACCTGAACTGGATTTGGGAAGCTCAGACACAACTTTAAAACCTGAACTTGTCGCTTGGCCCTTCCTTTCAGCTGCTTGTCTCTCTCTTTCTCCTCACCTTCCACCTCCCAAAGGGCAATGTGCTCTCTGTTTCTCCTGGTTAGATAGCTAGTTAGGATACCTATCTCACCTTTCCTATCATCTCATGATTTTTTAAAATCCATAATCAATCAAGAATTATATTTTCCTTTCTTAAAATAACAAGCTATGATAGGCCCACTTCACACTTCTTCCCAAATAAAATGTTTTTTGCTCACTAATCAAGCAGCCAAGTAGCACAGTTTATTTGTTGTAATTAGTAAAACTGGCCACCCCACCCTGTAACTTACTCATGGGAAGGTGTAATAGCCCTCTTCAAACTCTTTACAGAATGGCACTGAGACTATGTTAACATAAAAAAAATATTTTATTTTACATAGAGAGAAAGGGTAGATGGAATGAGGAAATAAATGAGATGTAAAATCAGTTATTATACTACGTTGTTCTTAAGTATTGGCTCTAGAGAAGTACAGAAACTGAGTTCTTTCTGTGTTTATCAAAACGTCTGTATTTTTCTTTTGAGCTCCTCTGAACCCCTGGTTTTCTAGAAGGTAGATAGCATCTGCTAATACCTCAATTTCCCATCTTTGAATCACCAGTTTTCCTCTAACTTCTCAATCAGCTTTTCCCACACCAATCCAAGGAAATCCTCAATCCTCATAGCATTTCCACACATGGTTAAAAATAGCATTACATCAGCTGAGAGGCGTAACACTACATATAATTGCACCTCCCAGCCCCTCCTCACCTTTCCTACTGTCTTGCTTTTCTCTGCCACCATTTTGCCTTCTCCCCTTCCACAAGTACTGCTGGAAATGGTGGAAAAGAGCAACACATTTTATACGTGACTCTCTTCCACCTGCCAGTCAAGCCAGGCAGCCAATCCCCTCCACCTGTTGGTATAATGTACCAAGTGACAGCTAACAGCGTGAAGGTGATCAAACTGATCTAACTGACAGGTGCTGATCATGTGAGAAGTGTCAGGTGCACAGGAATGACACAGCACAAATGCTTCTATTGGCTGGATAGAAAGCTGATGCAACATTAGAGAAGGTTGCATGTACATAGGTTGTGTATATAAGGAATGATGGGAAAGCTGTTCTTCCCTCTCTGGAATGCCATTGTGCGCGCAGCACTCTGCTGGATAACATGTAAATATTCTGTACATAATATAACTGCTAAGGAACCTACAAACCTGTGTTTGCTTGTGTTCTTCTGTCACATCGAGGTGACAAACCACTACAACGGCTTCCGCTTCACAACAACGCCAACAGGGTTATGGGCCCAGAGGTTGCAGTGGTTGCAGTGGTGAGTTTGTGGCAGTGGTGTTATCCTGAGTGCTTGGATGTCTGCTGAGGAGACGCAGTTGTCTGCCGGTGCTGAAGGTACGGAGGCAGGCGGGAAGAGAGACGTGTTGATGAGTTCTCCAGCTGCGATGACGAGCACAGCTGCTATCCCCGTGGAGAAGCTCAACTCGGAAAACTACAATGTGTGGGCGCTGCGGATGAAGCATTATCTAACCAGAGAAGGGCTCTGGAGGTATGTGGAGAATCCCCCTCCCAAACCGAGTTCACAGGAAGAGGTGGCTGATAAGAGGGCTCTTGCTACAATTGTGTTAGCTGTGGATGATCAACAATTGCTGCATATCTACAATGCTGACTCTGCGAGCGAGGCATGGACTGCTCTGAGCAATGTTTATCTCCAGGACTCGGCCGGTACGCTGATATCTCTGTCAAGGAGGTTGTATAGAACTCAGATGCTGCCAGGTCAGTCTGTGAGATCACATATTGATGCTCTGGGTGAGTGCTTTCGAAATTTGGAGCTTAGAGGAAAAGATACCTCGAAATTGGATCGCATTTTCATTCTGCTTTCATCTCTGTTACCTGAGTTTGAACCAGTCGTTTCCAGCCTAGAGGGCTATGAAGCATGTGATTTGGAATGGAGCCAAGTCACTGGGCGACTACAAGATTTTGAGTCCAGGCAAGTTGCCAAGGGAGTCTTATCTGTGTCTGGGCATATGGCCAAAGGAAAGTCGACTTCGTCTGTGGAGTGTAAAGAGTATTCCAGCTCCCAGGTGGCTGCTGTCTATTGTAAACCAAGCAACTTTCAAAAGCAGGAGAAGGTGTCTGGGAGAGTGAGAAAGTGCTGGATTTGTCAGTCAACAGGACACATAGCTCGTTTCTGTTCAAAAGCTAATTCCCAATCGGTGAAGGATGTTACAAATAGTGCCCAAAGGATAATGGGTACTGCTACGATCAAGCTCGTGAACACAGCATTACCCTCAGGAGGGGACTGGGTAATCGACAGCGGAGCTACAGGGGTCTTCTGCAATGACCAGAGGCTGCTGACAGACATTCAGACATCTCAGCTAAAGGAAGTGCGGCTGGCTGATGGACAAACAAGAGAAGTTGTCTGTATGGGTTCACTATATCTCCCACACCTTAATTGTACTTTTAAGAATGTAATGTGTGTTCCCTCACTTCGTTCCAATCTCCTAAGTGTGTCTGTCTTAACAAGTGAAATGTTTAATGTCATATTCACTAATAAGGGGTGTTCAATTTGGAAAGAAGGAAAGGAGTTGGTGCAGGGGTGTTTGTCTGATGGTGTGTATCTGTTGAAGGAGACTTCAGAAAGTGCACAGGTTGTTGATAACACTCCCATTCACAATAATTGTATACATTTATTGCACCGAAGGACTGGGCATATAGGATACTCAGCATTGAAAAAAACCTTAGATATTCTTGGGGTTGGTGACATCTCGGAGTGTACAAATTATTTGGATTGCCAGGTGTGTAAGGAAGTAAAAGCCAAGGCGTTTCCAATGGCTAAAAGAAGCACAAGAGTAACACATAGACCTCTTGAGCTAATACACATGGATCTTATGGGAAAGATGCCATCTAGTGTCTCAGGACGGCAGTACATGCTTTGTATAGTGGACGATTATAGCAGGTTCTGCTGGACACTAACTATGAGGCACAAGTCAGACACATTCAAGCTATTTAAAACCTGGTGTCTTAAAACACAAAAGCAGTTGGGGTGTCAACTGTCCTCCATACAAACAGATTTTGGGGGTGAGTTTATTTCTCATGATTTTGAGCAGTGGCTGGAGAAAAATGGCATCAGCCATAGGATAGCAAATCCTGGGTGTCCCAGTGAAAATGGAGTAGCTGAAAGACATATAGGCAGACTGCAGACAGTCATGTGGTGTATGTTAAAAGACACAAGGTCTTCTACGTGTCTGTGGGCAGAGGCTGTCAGTGCGGCCTGTTATGTATGTAACCGTGTGTGGTCGAGTTCTGTTAATCACATTCCATACTTCCTATTGTATGGAAAACTGCCTAAGTTGAACTACTTGCGAGTGTTTGGGTCTGGGGCTTGGGTGTCCATTCCCAAAGCAAAGAGAACTAAGGCAGGGCCACGGTCAAAGTTTCTGAAATTCATTGGCTATCAGTCTGGAATGAAGGCATATCGTTTTCAAGAGGGACAAACTGGAGTGAGGTTCAGCCGTTCTGCTTCATTCAATGAGCAGAATAACTGGTCTCACATACAGAGTCCCGAAATGGCTATGCTGCCAGTTACTCCAGATGCTGGTGAAACAAATCACAATGACCAGGGAGGTCAAATGCCTGATCCATCTCAGCAGATGCAGGCAAGCTCAGAAACTAAGCCAAGTATCAGAGCAACTCTTAGAAAAACTGCAGGGGTTCCACCAAATCGCTTGCAGTATGAGACTCTGGGAACTCCAGTGATAAACTTTGTTGGCACACAGGAGCCAGAGAGTTTCAAGGAAATTCTGAGTTTTGCAGAACCAGAAAGGGGCGCCTGGCTAGGAGCCAGGCAGACGGTTCTTCACAGGCAAAAGCTAGGCTTGTGGCGAGAGGTTTTTCACAAAATTGCAGAACTGATGAGAATGTATCTGATGTATTCACAAAGCCTGTATGTATAAACAAACATGAACTGTTTAGTAACATGTTAGGATTTCACTCTGTTATCTGAGGAGGGGTGTTGGTATAATGTACCAAGTGACAGCTAACAGCGTGAAGGTGATCAAACTGATCTAACTGACAGGTGCTGATCATGTGAGAAGTGTCAGGTGCACAGGAATGACACAGCACAAATGCTTCTATTGGCTGGATAGAAAGCTGATGCAACATTAGAGAAGGTTGCATGTACATAGGTTGTGTATATAAGGAATGATGGGAAAGCTGTTCTTCCCTCTCTGGAATGCCATTGTGCGCGCAGCACTCTGCTGGATAACATGTAAATATTCTGTACATAATATAACTGCTAAGGAACCTACAAACCTGTGTTTGCTTGTGTTCTTCTGTCACATCGAGGTGACAAACCACTACAACGGCTTCCGCTTCACAACAACGCCAACACCACCTGCACAATGTTAGCTCATGCTAACAGTTCACATCTTGAACTAGGACAATAGTAACTTGAGTTCATATCCCCACTTTGGTACAGAATGTTCTTGGGCTAGTCACTTCCATTTTATGTTTAACCTACCTCAGTGTACAGATAAAATAGTGGAGAACTGAGCAATGTATGCCATTCAGATTTCCTTGTAGGAAAGGCAGGATCAAATTGTAACAGTTAAATTATGAGATAAAGTAGGGATAAACATTTCTACCTACTGAATAGGCTACAAAGAGGGGTTTGGAGACCAAGTCATATGAGGAAAGGTTGAGGGAGCTTGGTCTGTTTAGCCTAGAGAGAAGGTGACTAAGAGGTGTTATGATAACCATCTTCAAATACTTGAAGGGCTGTCATATAGAAGATGGAGCAGAGTTGTTTTCTGTTGCTTCAGATAGTCGGACCGGAACCAATGGTTTGAAATTAATTCAAAAGAATTTTCAGCTAAACATCTGGAGGAAGTTCCTGACAGAGCTGTTTCTCAGTAGAACAGGCTTCCTCAGGAGGTGGTGAGTTCTCCTTCTTTGGAAGTTTTTAAGCAGCTAGATAGTCAGCTCACAGAAATGCTGATTTTATTAATTTAGGCAGATTGTGAGTGGGTGGGCAGGAAAGGCTGTGCCTTTGTCTCTTGTGGCCCTTCCTTGCATAACTAGGGAATTGCTGATTGCCCTTGTGGGATGGTAGGTGAATTTTCTCAAGGCCAGGCTATGTTCTGGAGATTTTTGGTGGAGGGATCACTTGGGCATGAAATTGGGGTCACCATGGGTGGGCAGGTAATTGTGAGTTTCTGCATTGTGCAAGGGATTGGACTAGATGACCCTGGAGGTCCCTTCCAACTCTATGATTCTATGAATATTTATAGGCATAGCACATGAAAGGACTATGCTGGTTGCAAATATAGGATAAAGAGGAAAAAAAGAAAAAAGGCTTGAATAAATTCATACAGTGCTCATTTTAGCCATTTTAGCCATTTTTAAATGCTTCTAAAAGCCTTGTGATTATTGTGATACAACATGGCAATTGTATTGGAGATCTTGCATAATCATGCTATTTAAGAATATGCACAATTATCCAGAATAAAGTGTCATCAAATATTGGTTTCAAAGGCTTCCCTGGCTTCTTCAGCAGGGCCTGTTTGCTCTTCTTAACTTTTCCAAGGTGTGAGCTGGAGTGATATAATGCTAAGCCTTCATTAAGGCAGTCTGGGGACCATCATGGCTTAAAAAAATTGCACTTCAAGCCTTAGTACAATAAACTCAGGGATTCACTGCTTAGAATTTATCCCTCTTTCAATAAGATGTTAAACATGCCTAATACTAAGAACTTACTGAGAATGGGGAAAGATATTGAAAGAAATCAGCACTGAGTTTGTTCCATGTGAAGAATCCCTGTGGGACCACCAGTTTGACGAGTAATATCTGAAGTGCGATCATCCCTCCCAAGCTCCAATGTTGGCAGAAGGCAGGCTGGAAAATCACAGCGAAATGTACTGTGAATTCTGCAACGCAACTCAATTATTATATATCTTATGTTTTTATTGATTTTACTTTATATATGTTTGGACCTCTTGAATGTTGTTAGCTGCCCCAAGAATTTGTAAGAGAGGGGCAGCCTATAAGTCCAATAATGGTTAACAGTGGTGGTCTTAAAACTGGAGACCTGGGTTTGTTTTTCCGCTCCCACCCATGAGACCCTGCTGGGTAACCTCAGGCTTGTCACAGCTCTCTAAACTCTCTCAGCCCCACCTACCTCACAGGGTGACTGTTGCGGGGAGAGGAAGGGTTGGTGATTGTGAGCCATTCTAAAACTGTATAGGGTGGTCAAAAAGTCACATGCCAGTTCAGTGTAGTGGTTAAAAATGGTGGCTTCTAATCTAGTGAGCTGAGTTTAATTGCCCGCTCCTCTACATGCAGCCAGCTGGGTGACCTTGAATTAATCACAGTCCTGATATCGCTGTTCTCATACAGCAGTAATATTAGGGCCTTCTTGGCCTCACAAGGTGTCTCACAAGGTGACTGGTGTGGGAAGAGAAAGAGAAGGTAATTGTAAACTGCTTTGAAACTCCTTCTGGTACTGAAAATCAGAGTATAAAAACCAACTCTTCTTCTAAATAAATACAATTTGGGGATTGCTGCTTCATCCAGCATTGCTAAGGTACATCATAATGAACCCAGCTTCGTTTCTGTCTTGTTGGATTCTGTAGTTTCAATGTGTTTGCTTTACCTGGTCTCTCATTTTGAGGCATTTTATTTATATTAATGTATTTATATTTTAATTTATACCCTGCACTCCCCCCCCCAACATAGTCAGCCTGGGGTAGCTTACATCAAGATAAAAGAATTGATGCTTTCCCTTGTTTTTACAGCACATGTCTATCAGGTTTTCTTTTTAGTTCTGCATTTCCCCTCGTTTTCACTTATCTGCTGGGTTTTCTTTTTCATTCTGAATTGATTTTCCTCCCTTCACCAGCCAGTTCATTCAGTTCTTCCACCCTATGTCTTTCTTGCTGCCCCTTGGAGACTACTCCATCCCCACACTGAGGCTGCTCGTCCTGCTCTGCATCTTCTGCCATTCTTCCCCTTCATTGGGACTTACTTACCTCTTAAAGCAGTGGTCCCCAACCCCCGGTCCAGGGACTGGTACTGGTCCGTAGATCAGTCGGTACCAGGCTGCAGCTCCTCCTCGTCCTCTTCCCGGGCAGTTGCCTCGGGAGCTGCCCTGCCACTCTGCCGCCGACTCACCTTTGGTGCTCTCCAGCGGCTGCCATGGCTGAGGCTCCCCCTTGGCATGGCACTGTGCAGCTGCTGCTGGCAGCGCCCCCCAAGGGGCAGCCAGAAGTCAGGGGCACCTGAGGGAAAACAAGTTGAGCAGGGGCTCAGGTGGCGGCAACATTCCTCGGGAAAAGACTACCCCCCCGGGCCTCAGTAAAATTGTCAAGCGTTGACCGGTCCCCGGTGATAAAAAGGTTGGGGACCACTGTCTTAAAGCTTTCCCTGTCAGTAGTTTTTTTGTCCAAGTTTGGTGGTGAGCTCATTTTGCTAGACTCATAAAACTTGTAAAAAACCTAAATGTTAAAAGATGTACATAAGTGCCCCCAAGTTACAACTGACTTGTGGCAACTCCAGAAATGGGCTTTCAAGGCCAGTGAGAATCAGAGGTGGGTTTTTCTTCTTCTTCTTCAGGTGTCCCTGGCATATAGCATGTGATTTGGCTTTCACTCACCAACTCTTATTAGCCCTTCCCCCGAGAATGTGTTTGCTTTGTTTAACTGATTTAAATATTTTATATGTATTTCTATTGTATTTTAAATGCTGTTTGTAACATTTTAATGTTCACTGCACTGGGGATCCTGAGCTGGGTCAAAAGGCAACACAGAAGAACAATACATAAATAGATACATTTATCCAGCAGGAAAAAAAAACCTTGTGGGTGACCATTTTCATTAGGAATCAAGCATGAAGGGAAACTGTTAATAAAAGCCCCATCTGTCAGCAGTCATTCCCTGTTTTAAATCACAACACCCTGTAACTACATTCGGTTAAAAAATGGGAAAGATAATTACAGAATTATCCATAATGTACTTTTACCCCAAGAATAGAATATTTGTGAAGTCTGGAGCTTAGTTGAAAGGATTATAACAGTGTAAAATAAGCTATTAGCAGCTGCTCTTTTTCTATATGAACCATCTCCCATGACTGGCAACATTTTGATTTAAATTGTGCCAAAGATTTTAACCCTGCCCTTTAGACAAATCCAATTTTTGTAAACAAAACTGAGATCAAACTGGATTAAAAATAGAATGGCAATAAAAACCATGATAAATGATTTAAAAAAAAAACTTCCTTGAAATTTGCTTTACTTTGACAGATTGGTACACTTTTAATGGTGGTGGTCCTACTTTGGGGAGGGAAAGGGGAATAGCTTCTTGACCTGGGTGAAATACTGTGTAATCCATCTTGAGTATCAGTGAGAAAGGTGAACTATAAATAATATAAATAAAATGGGCATAGAAAGATGTAACTCTGTTTAGAATTACACTATACATTTTTGGGAAGAGGTGGTGGTGTTTTCCAAGGGGAATCCTAGTCCTACCAAAGTACTCTGTTAGTGATTTGTGACCCCTTCATTACTTTACGGAGCATTCCTGGTTTACACATGTAATTAATAGGATAATTAAATGAAAATGAACATCATCATCATTAATAATAATAATAATAATAATAATAATAATAATAATAATAATAATAATAATAATAATAATAATAATAATATTTATTTTTCCGCCACTCCCCGTAGGCTCATGCCAGGTCACAATAGTTTTATCTCCATTAAAATACCCATTAAAAGACTTTAAAAACAATCCCAACATGGCAGAAGCTCTCATTATTCCTACCCCCTGCTATCAGAGCGGCAGGGAGGGTGGGGAGATCTAACTTACTAGGTCTGGGGGAGGGGGAATGCTGGCACTCATTCGCTGACCCCGGCCTCAACCAAAAACCTTTTCACCTTGAAATGGTATGAAAAGGATCATTTAAGTAGAAAGCTTTGCAACATTTTGAACCACAGGTGACAGTATTACAGAAGAACCTGCAACACAATAGACAACATAGGTGCCCCAAGAAGATGTTGCTTGATTACTTGACAATTGCAAGTATATGTTGATTTCAATAAGTATTGGGAGGGACAAGTTTAGACTGGAACAAGTGTTGTCTGACCCACTATCTGGCAAGTATGTTTTGCATAATACAACCAGAAGCTACTACACAATGTAAGTGGCAACTGAACAGCTTGTTTTACATACAAGCTTTTGAAGATGCATCATTAAACTTGGCATAGTCTTGCATGTGTTTCTTCAGTATGATTTGACACGAGTTTAGTGCCCAGCTTAGTAAGAACATAACATGGAAGATCCCAGATTGGGTGTCATAGGTTGCTTAGCTAGGACAGAGATATCCCAGCCATTCATATCAATGGCTAATCCCTTTCAGAAAATGCAACTGGCTACACAACAATTCAGGATGGACTAATGGGCAGCAACGCCAAATCCAAACCCTAAGAAAGTCATGGTCAACTAAAAAAACACTGCCCCCCCCCCACCTTCAAAATATGGAATACCTCATTTTGAGCCCAGTAAAAGCATAAATTGAAACATGTATATTCCTGGTAGAAATGTAAATGTGCAGGAAAGTTTTAAACTTTGGAAAATCCTCAGCTTTCTTTTAAAAAGAAGAATTGTGTGGTATGCAGTATTTATTTACGTACCTCATCTAAAACTTCTTTCCTATTCAAATAACATAACTATAACTTTAGCATACAAATAGTTGTTTGTTTATTTGTCCTGTTTAATTTCCTAATTACAAGTTACCTCATGTTAGAGTAGCAAGTCTAATCTTTGTTTTTGTAATTTGGGAAAACAGAAAAAAGTAAATGGATTATAAAACCTGTAACAGTGATTCACTAGATGTAAAAAGTAGGATGTGTAAATTCACTACAAGCCACTTTCCTCCTTTCAAACTGCTTCTAACTGTCCGGAAATGGAAATATCAGTTTTATGGACTTCAGAAGACTGAAGACCAGGTTGAAGAAAACGTCTCTATTTCTTGATTTTTTAAAGCTGTTTCTTAAGTTGCCTCGCAACGTTTGTCATTTTTGTAGAATTTATCATTTGTAAGAAACAGAAGTTGTGAAGGAGCCACTTTTAACTGGTGGGCTTATTGTGTCTCTTCTAGTGTGCAAGGACATTTGTAAATTATTGTGACTCTTCCAGTGTACAATACTAGTCAATTTAGCCACAGGAATAAAAATACAAAGGCTTTGTTTAGACCTTTAATAGTTTCTAGATGGTTCCCATCAGGAGGGAATACAAAACATTTAGAGTTTTAGGCCCAACATTCCTCAGTTTTAATGCTTCTACCCCATTAAGCTTAAGTGGCAAATATCAGCAGGAGGTCCTTGTACCCATTACACTTGGTTTGGGTTATGTGCAATGTTAGTACAGCTATAACATTCAAATTGTCCCTTTCTAAGAAAAGCCAGGGGCTGATAAGGACGGAAACTTGTCAAAGACAGTTTTCTGACAGCTGAACTAGTCATGCCTTCTGAACAGAAAAAGAAAATGGAAAATGATGGACCTTTTTGTCTAGTCATTTAAGCTTTGAAAATGTGTCTAAAAAATGAACTTGAGTGTTCTACTCTGTGAGACAATAAAAATATACTGAAGAAACTAAGGGCTGGAAGAGATACAAGAAGCAGACAGCAGTAGTTATTCAATACATAGAAGTTAAGGGTGTGCCAGTAGCCAACCATACACCATCTTTCCTCTCACAAAGACACCAGTACCTGTTAATTATCTTTTAAAATTTATTTTCACATTTATACACTGTCCTTTCTGGGTCAGGGCAGCTTACAACATTCTACATGTTTCATACTTTAACTTTTAAAAAACATTTTTCTATCACATGATCATCATTTGTACATAGTTCTGTTTCAAAATCAGTTTCTTCAAAGCAAAACTTTAAAACCTCTATATTAATTGAGCATCAAAAACCATTGACAGATAAAGCCTTCTTGTATTAAGTTTCCCTTGATTTCATTTTATAATTTGCTTAATCAAGGATAAAGATTTCTTTATAGGTAAACCAATTATCTTTATTTAGCATTTCCTGTCTATAAAAAGCATATTGTATTGATATCTATAATGGCATTTTTAGACAAAGTCTCATCTTATATTTATTCCATATCTTCAGAATTTAATGTCTGATAAAATGATATTTAAAGTCTGCATTACCTTTTATTTTATAATATCACAAATAACCTAGCCATATCTCAAGTCAAGTGCTTCTAATTCTAGCTGTGTTTGTATCCATTCTTTTAACCATACCAGGCAACATGCAGCCAAATAAATTTTCAAATCCTGTAGACCTAATCCTCTTCTTTCTTTAGCATCTTGCAATATCTCAAATCTGAGTCCCTCCCCCCTGCCATATACATTTAGATAGATCTTTTTCCATTGGTTAAATGGTACATCAGATTACACAACAGATATTGTCTGAAACAATAACAACATTCCAGGTAAAACATTCATTTTAATCACTGCTATTCTCCTCAGCTTATTAAGTCTTTTAAAATTTTGCTCCAAACCTTGACATAATTATTTTGAAATAACATACAAATCATATTTGTTAATGTTACTCTGAAGTATTTCACCTTTTTAAAATCTAAAAATCAGTTCTTTTTTTCAGCTCTATTTCTTCTTGCAAATTCATATTTTTCATTAACATCTTTGTCTTCTCTTTATTAATTTTAAAACCAGCTGCTAAACCAAATGGTTTAAATTTTTGATATCAACATTTCTATTCCTATTAATGGATCTTCCAGAGTCAAAAGCAAATAGCAAAAGCTCTTAATTTATCTTGATATGTTTAATCCTCTCATCTTGCCTCATTCAGCAAATAACAGTGGGGATAATGGACAACCTTGACCCTTTTTGTATCTCACATAGTTTGGTTAAGTCACTATTGACAATTATTCTCACTACCTGAAGGGTATATATTGAGTTTACCCATTTTAAATAGTCTCCATAGTTCATGTTTTTCCTAATCAAAACAAATTCCAGTACAGGTTGTCAAAGGCTTTCTCTACATCCAAAATTATTAAGGCTGTTTGCTTCTCATTATGTCTAAGTGCTGCAAAACGTCTAGGACTGCTCTGACATTGTCTTTTAACCATCTTTAGGTAAGAAACTATGAATAAAGGCTTCATGAATAAAGTCCTGTAAAAATGTCTTCAGCCTCTTTGCTAAGAACACTGTAAATAGCTTATATTTACTAGCTATAAGCTTTTTATATGGCTTGCCTCAAACCATCAGTGGATCTTGTTCAGCTGACGAGATGCACCTTAAAAAATGAATGAAAAGTACAAATTCTAAATAACAGATTTCATGCAATCTACACTTCTTACATTTGAGTGTAATGGGAAACTCTCTGATAATACTTTGGGGTAGAAGCCAATATGAGGTTTTTTAAAAAACCTCGTATCCCCTTACACTGGAGAAAGGCAAGATTGTCTTTTTTTTTTTAATGTCAGGATTAGTCTCCAAAATCCTCATGTCACTGATTGTCTGACGGGGCTTCCCATCAAGACTGCTGAGGAGATGCTGCATATCCTAACTGGGGAGCCCACACCACCAGAACACACAAGAAACAGCATGGTAAGTCTTAATTGTGGACCTCCTTTCAAATTACCTCTCCCCTCTCTAATCTGCAACTGAAACATGCAGTCAGTGATCTGTGACTGTCACATTCTGAAACGGATAATGATAGAAAGCGGCATGAACAGTCTGCAGCCAAAGATTAGTGTATTTTTTTTTAAAGAAACACACAATAATCCACTGAGATTATTATTACACGTGTAAGAAATTCACCAGGGCACACCAACTGCATAATTAAAAATCCAACCATGCTAATTTTTCCCCATCAACAAAATAATTTTGATTGAATGGCAAATTTCCCTTGGAAAAATAACTTGCAACATGCTTCAGCAGTCTGCAAGCCAAGTAAATCCTGCTACTATTTTTAGGGATTTAAAACCAAGGCTTCGGCAGCACACTGGTGGTTGGAATAAGAAGATTTTGCAAGTGTGGAGGGATTAACTTCCAAGGCAGTTGCATGACAAAGCAATATACTTGCCATAGAGAGTGTGAGAGAAAACGGATAAGAGAGAGAGAGAAGTCCCATCAAACTGCAGCTGACTTATGGTGACCCCAGAGGGTTTTCAAGGCAAATGACAAAGCAGAAGGAGATTGCCATTACCTTCCTCTGCAGAGGGCTCTCATTCAAGTACCAACTCTGCTTGCTTCGGAGATCAGACAAGACTGAGCTGTACCTCACAGCTACATATTCCAATGTGCTCCTTTTCCTAAAAGATGAACAAGGCACCTAACAGGAACAAGTACATTCAATTTGCATTTACAGTTAACATTTTTTCAATCCCAGTTTTCAGAAATATCCCATTGTCTGGTAAACTGTAGGCAAAGGGGAAACAGAATGGAGATTGTGCCATGCTGGAAATGAGGAATAAGCTTATCAGAGCAAGTCAAACCAGTGGGAGTTATGCAACTTCCCTAAAATCACTGCGAATGGTCCCTATACAGACTGTCTCTGCCCTCCCCCAACTCCTGCCATTCGTTACCACTGCTCTGTTCAGGCTAATCCTCGGATGTGCTGTCAGCCAGAGTCCTAAGGCTCATCTCTGCCTGCACAGCAATGTGGCTAATTAAGCTCACTGATGCAAGAACCTGGGATTCCTAACCATGACATTTCATCTTGCCACATTTGCTGCAGCTTTGCCACAGGTTGGCAAAGATATAGCGCTTCTGAAAGCTCAAAGCAGCCCTTGCATAGTTGTGGCACCAACCTCACCTTTTACAGAAGTGAATCTGAATTTGCTCCAGCCTTTTAAAGAGTCTGTCTAGTGTCAGGGAAGCATTTGACAACTGCTGGTGTTTGCATTTTAAGTGAGATGCCTTCATTGTTTTTTCATCTTCCTGAGGATGCATTCTGATAATAGCTAGCCAGTCCCTGTTCTCACAGAATTCAATTAAGTAGCCTACAGGCTTACTAAGGGATGCACAAATAGTCCTCATCACCCTGGCCTGAAAGATATGTTTCTCTCCTCTCCTCTCCTCCCCCACTACACCACCAGCTTGTTGTAGTGGTTAGGAATGCGGACATCTAATCTGGGGAGCCGGGTTTGATTCTCCGTTCCCCCACATGCAACCAGCTGGATGGCCCTGGCTTCACAACAGTACTGATAAAGCTGTTCTGACTGAGCAGTAATTTCAGGGCTCTCTCAGCCTCACCTACCTCACAGGGTTTCTGATGTGGGGAGAGGAAAGGGAAGGCGACAGTAAGCCACTTTGAGACTCTTTCAGGTAGAGAAAAGCAGCATATAAGAACCAACTCTTCTTCAATACACACAAACACACACTTTTAAACATCTAGTTTGATGAGGAGAACCGGAGATATTCAAAGCTTGCAATCTTTTTTGGCCTGGCCTTTGGGACATATGTAGGGGGGAGCAAGAAGGAGGCAGCCCACTTACCCATGGCCTTCCCTACCCAGATTAGACCTTGTGAGACATGGGAAGGAAGGATACAGCCTCCCACAGCAGCCCCTGGCCCAACCTTTGTGTGATATGGGGGTTGGGTGGGAAGGAGGCAGCCATTTTCCCCTAGGGAGCTGATCTCTATAGTCTGCAGATGAACTCCAATTCCAGGAAATTTCCAGCTTGCACCTGGAGGTTGATGACCCCTGAGTCAGAAATGTTACTTGAGGTTTGGAGGTGGGGCCTCAAGAGTCCAGGGATGGACAGGAGCTTTTGCCATGTAGCCAGCCCCCAGGAAGGCCACAGTGCAGAGGTGCATCCTAGTGCCTGTTGTTTCCCTGGGTGCAATGGGCATTGCCTCTAGTTATTTATATAACCCAAAATGACTGCCATCAACAATTATTCATGAGTGACAGTCTTTTGAAGATAGGAATGTCTCCATTGTGTTTATTTTTAATATTCTTTTATAACAAATATAACAGCAGTGAACCTCCCATTTGGGACTTTAGAAATTTTGATTTTTCCAACCCCACCGTTAGTTCCATTTACCAAGAAAATCCAGACAGTAATGCCATTGTTATTGAAATTCTTGTGTTGGTCTCCCAATTGATCTATCGTGTTTATTGACATGACACTACTGTAGGCTTTCCCATAGAGATTCCACTGTATCCTAGAGTGGTGGGATGTCACTTACGAACTTGCCCCGGAAATGTCACATTATTGATGTGACAGCAATTCCCCCCTCATCTTTCCTCCTGCCAAGTGACAGTAGGCACTGTGAGGCTACCTGCGGGAGTCTCACCCCACGGCAGGATGTTAATTCAGCCCCTTAAGCAAGATGTTTCCTCCTATGACACAACTGTCCCAGGACACTTGACAATCCCATTTGAGAGGCGGATGACCTGGAGCAGGGGTAGTCAAACTGCGGCCCTCCAGATGTCCATGGACTACAATTCCCAGGAGCCCCCTGCCAGCATTCGCTGGCAGGGGGCTCCTGGGAATTGTAGTCCATGGACATCTGGAGGGCCGCAGTTTGACTACCCCTGACCTGGAGAGTGCGGAAGGAATTGTTCTCCCAAGCGGATGGGTAGCCAGTTTTGCTTGTGTTCTGTTGCTTCAAAATATTGCAGCTCTTTCAGCCTTTTACATTCTGAAAGGACCCACGTGCACAGAACATTAGGCAAATCAGGGAAGTAGAATTTTAGTTGCTTTGTCAGCACGAAGTGAAGGGTTAGAAAGAGCCAGTGAGGATTTATTTTTAAAGCAGTCATCCTGCAGTGTGCACAGAACTGCTAGTATGAGTGCCTGGTTGCCTACCCTCCAGCAGGGCTCTGGCCATTACCATCTCTCCAGCAGTTGATCATCGAATCCCTAAAGTCCTATTTGTCACTTGATTCAGACACAACTGCTCAGGAGTCACTGTCAATAAGTGCAAAGGAGAAAATTAAGTGGCCACAAGGGGAAAGGGGAGCCATAAAAGCAGTCATGCTGGTGCTAGACTACTGGTTCACAAACCTTTTTATGATTTTGCAGAATTATATTTCTCTGGATGGGGAAGTATATATTTTGGCTGATAAACACTTCAAGCCTTCAGCATAGGGAGGCCTAACATTTAAAAACAATCTGCGGTTACACAAGCCACACTGGAATGAAGCACTGTAGAATACGGTCCACAGTAATTTTAACCAGAGGGGGAAGAGAGTAAAGAGGAGAAACTTTGTGCCATAGAGGCTGTTTTCTGGAAGAAACAAAGGCCTTCTAAAACAGATTCAGGTCTGTCCTGTGCCCTGCCAAGCAGACATATACTGGGAGTTCCTAGATAAAATTTCGACACTCAAGTGGATAATAATTTAGATCAAGACTGTGGTGTGCTAGGAGAGAGAGGGTTTCAGGCTCTCCACATACCATCTTCTTGACCTGAAATGGTCCTAATGGGGAAACCAACATTAGCCCATCAGCACATGGAAATATGCCTAATGGGGAAATAATACCCCAGGCTTGTTTTGGGTCTGAAAATTGGTATCCCCTCTCCCTAAGTGCCATGGCCACAGTCTAAATTAGCCTCCATGCATCTGAGAATCTAAGTTTTAACCAGGAATCCTGAGTGCACATCTTCCCAACAGGACCTGAGATGGAGCCAGGAACAATGTATCATCTAGTTTGACTTCAAGGTAGACCACTGGTCCCTTTAGCTCAGTATTGTCCAAAATCATGCCACATATCGCCCCAAACAGCAGTTAACCACTGGCTCCTGCTTGACGCAATAAGACCGTAGGGACTCAAAGAACAACAAAACTACTGTTAGTCCCGGCAGGCAGAAGAAGATGCTGATTCATAGAACCAGAAAAGTCACAAGGTAGGAGAGATCGCCTGAGCGAATGCTGGCAGGGGCTCATGGGAATTGTAGTCGATGGACATCCGGAGGGCCGCGGTTTGACTACCCCTGGCCTAAGCTGTTCATTCTCCCAGATGTGACCCAGCAACCCCTGTTTGAGTGCCATCAGTAAGACCCCTGTGGACATCTCCTATGTATAGGAGCTGAGCATAAAAGCTTTTGCATGTTTTAGAAAGTCACTGTGGTCTTATTTTGGACTGATATTAGGAAGCCATAGTATGTCACACAGCTTCCATCAACATTTCTCTGAAGTCAGAATACATTAGTTCAGGTCAATAATATCAGCTATCCCATGTGACAAAATTACTTAAATGTCTGTGGCTGGTAATGGTAATTACATTGCCTGCCTCTGGGGAATTGACTGCATAGAACTAAGCAACCCCGGAAGAGATGTGTGTGAGCAAAGCAGCAAAGAACTCTGAAGTTATTGACTGATTACAGACGCATCCTGCGATAATGTTACTGGTTTAGTGGCCTTGGAAAACAAACATATAGAAAGCATCTTTCGGGTGATCAAAATGCTGAAACACTCTAATTATTAGTATGTCCCCAGAAAGCCGGGCTGCTTACATCTTAGCTCAGTTGTTACCATATCTTTAAGCTTCTTCAAAGAGCAACAGGAAAAGATGAGAGAGAAGAAATTAATTAGTAGCGAGTAAAATGTAATAGTTCAATCTAGGCAAATTCCATAAGTAGACAAATATACTTTTTTGTCAGTTAGAAGTTGCAGATATAACTGTTTTATTTGTTAGCCAAATCATATCTTACAGTATTTTCAAATGCAAGTAAGTAATAAATACAAATAAAATACTACTTTTATGGGCATCTCCTACTTTATAGTACTCCCGACTCTATATATTCTCAGAAGGGCAACTGCCTATTTAGAAAATTACTAGAATAAACTGGGTTATTCAGTACAGAATGATTATTGGACCTCAGCCAATGGTATATAAAATTTTAGTCATTTCTTTGCATGAACCAACATCATTCAGGTGAAAGCTTTTGTCTAAAGGGAAGGGACTTAAAGAAAGAACCCTTAAGGAGCCTCCTGATCAATGAGATGAATTTCAGATAGTGCTGCTGTTCTTATTTGTACAATTAACTGCTAAAGGACATGCTGGCTCTATGCCTTGAACTCCTGTAGCACTTTGGCAGTGTTGAGCATCACCCAAAGGAAATGATTTTTTTGTATCTTACAACACAGATGCTCTCCCACTGAAAACAGAACTGAAAGTAATCATTTGTAGTGTTTGGATGATTGAGAAACTGCATTTTTAAAGAAGCAGAATGATTACTGCAGAAAATGCATGTTTCCTTATTTTGTTTTATTATGTTTGCAATAATTTTTGTGTAAACACCCTAAGCTAATTAAAGCTTGGTTTATAAACTGGCATTGTGCATCCATGATGAGTTTTGCTTTGAGACCTTGATGTTTTGTCCAAACTGTTAGTTGCACACCTATAATAATAGGCATATCCATGTATAGCCTTAGGAATGATGGGTGTGCTGCAACCTTTAGATCTGGAGCAGGAGAGGAAAAAGTTCGCATAGACATACTTTCTGGCATTGGCAAGGGGAAATCCTGCCTCACCAAACTTTTCAGTTCTTTGAGAAAGTGAACAGGCATGTGACTCAGCAGGCATTATATAATTGTACTTCCAAAAGGATTTTGACATAATATCTTACCAAAGACTCTTGAGTAAATTCAGAGAATCTTTCCTTTTATGAATAAAAAATTGGTTGGTGACAGGAAGCACTATAGTGTAGAGTGGCGGTCAAGCTTACTGATGGCACAAAATAATATTCAGGACAGCAGAACCAAGGATTACTGTGAAAAGCTCCAGGAAGATCTTCACAAACTGGATGAGTAGGTGACATATGACCTCTGAAGTTCAGTGTTAGTGAGCATAAGGTGATGCACATTAGAACAAAAAATCCCAACTTCAAGTATAGGCTTATGGGGTCTGACCTTACTGAGATGGAGAGGGAAGAGTCAACCGAGTATGCTGCAGCAGTGGGGGGAAGAGTGGAGGCAAACTCTGCTGATTATAAGGGATAAGGGATAAAAAATGGAAACAGCCAATATCATAATGCTCCTGAACAGATCTATAATATGGCCTAACTAGGAACGTTGTGTGCAATTCTGGTCTCTGTACCTCATGAGTGACGTCACAGAGCTGGAAAAAGTACAGAAGAGGGCAACTAAGATGCTTAGGTGATTGGAGCACCTTCTCTATCAGGAAAGGCTGAAAAGTTTGGGGCCATGATGGGACATAATAGTGATTTATAAAACTACTAGGGGCAAAGCCCATTGTCTTCAAAATACAATGGATGCTAGCCTGGGCACCGGCGGGGCGGGGGGGTTGCAGGGCTGGCTGCAAGCCCCCCCACCATGGCGTCCCAGGCGGCCCCTTCCCCCCTTTGATGTGCCGGCTTCACCACAGCGACAGGAGCAGGCCCGGTGTGTCCCCGATACCCCCCACCCCCCTCCCTTCCCGGTGCCCCCCACCCCCCCGGCCACCCCTCTCCTGGTGGTGAAGCCTCTGGAAGGCTTGCCGCCACCCCCCCTCCCCAGCCAACATGGCCACATCGGTGGCAGGAAAGGAGCAGCTCTGCTCCTCCCCCCCCGCCCAAGGTGGCTGCCTCGGCGGCGGGAAAGGAGCAGGGCCACTGCATCTTCGACGCGGCATCCCTGTTCCTTTCCCACCCACCCCCTGCCCACCCAAGGTGGTGGGAAAGGAGCAGGGCTTGTAGAGACTTCCCATTAAAAACTGCATGAATCAAACCAGTGAGAATTTCTAGCAGGTTTTTCATCCCTAGACTAGTTACTTAGAAATTATTTTGCTTTCCTGACTGGTATGGAATATAGAAATTAACCAGAATTTCCGGCTACAGGCAGCTTTGAGCACTAACCTGCACAAAGTAATTGAAAAAGTTTACACACATTTTTAACAATCCACATACAAAGACGATAAAAAGAACAGGACTATTTCCGTTTCCAATTCTCAAGTACAACTTTTCCCTTTTAAGTGCTGGTGCTGTAGAAGGATCACATTGCCCAATGGCAAGGAAATAATTATTTGATGATGAGTTGATCTGGGACAGTTTGGCTGACACATAATTGAAGTTTTACACTAGAAGACCTCTGCCTCCTATCTAACTTGTTATGGCCCTAACTTTTCTTTAAAAAACTCAGAACTGTACAACATACAGTTAGGCTAGCATAATGATTTTTTTAGGATATCCAGTAAAAAATGTGGCTGAGCAGAGGGCAACAGTGAGAGGGCTGCTTGTTGGCCGAGTTTAAATATGCAAAGGAGAATCGCAGCACAATAGTTTAATTAAGAAGAGAGAGAGTCCTAACAGTCTGACTAACTTGTTCATCTAGAGGCCATCAGGGAGAAAGTATGCTCAAAGGATTAGGAAGTCTCCAGCTGAGCCAATCAGGGCATAGGTGAAGATTATTTGAAAAATATCAGGAAGTTCCTATCTAAATATGATAAATATACATCTCCTCTGATGCCCCTAGTAGGATATTCTTCATATGCTGTTCAATTTGCATATTCTAACAGTTATGGCTCTGCTGGTGGACCTCCTGATGGTATCTGGATTTTGGCCACTGTGTGACATAAAGGATTGGCCTGATCCAACATGGCTTCTCTTTTGATCTTATGATTTGAACCCATGTTTCTCCAGGACAGCTTTCCCCATATACTGGGTGCCTTTTTTATTGTACACGTAGGAAGTTCTATGGCAGCATCACTTTCAGATATTAGTAGAATATTAATGCCATCATAGGAAGATGCCCCTGGGAGGAAAAGGGGGAAATTATTTATGAGTAGTGGAGAATTTGGAGAGGCTGTTAACTCAGTGGGTAGCTCAGAGAGACACCAATTTAAAAAGAAATGTCTGTCTACTAATTTAAGGAGACATGGTAAGTCTCTAACAGTTGACAGAAATCCTGGTTTGCAAGCTCCTGCCTGATGTTTGGGAGAAAATTTACACATGCACACACCCACACACTTGCCTGCAGACAAATCCAAAAGATCTGTCTAACTGCCCACTACCATGGTTTATTTTTCAATGAGGACATACAGTGCTTTCTTTTTATTTTATTCTGTGCAAGCTTGGGACATTGATCTCCTTGTGCTGCCCCCCCTCCCACACACCTGAAATGTTAATGAAGAAGACATATTGTCGCATTTTGAAAACAGAGAAAGGGCAGGAGAGGGGAAGAAAGCCTTTTGGAAGTCACTTGCTCTCCCTTGAAAGTATTCAAATATGAACAGGTGAGAAACCAAATAAGCAACAAAAGCACAGTAGGTTTCTCAACGTTCACTATGTCCTTGAAAGATCCAGGAAGCTAATTTAAGGGGCAGGGGAATTCCTGTATTAAAAAGTATTTTAGTGGCTACAGCAAAGAAAGATTCATTTTTATTTATGACAGTAATGCTCAGACTTGACTCTCAGAAGAAGGGGAAGATAACTCCAAAGAAATTTCAATTCTGTAATTATTATCTAAGATGAAGGCTGGAAACCCTTTTGCTAAAATGGTTAACCCAGAAGTGAAAACAGGGCTTTCCTTACTGCTTCAAAAGGCGAGCTCTGCTGAAACTAACCAATTTGATGTGACGACTTGTTCACAATTGATATTTCAAATAAAGTTCAACTTAAATGGTGAATTAGTTTTCCATTATTTATCATTTATTAAGGACTGAGGGGAAAAAATGCCAGAACGGGGTCTGGATATTTCAGTGTCCCGTTTTCAATAATACTTTCCTCAGTGGCAAAACCTTTTAATGTCAAAGTTCTACTAATACATTATTCCATTATCTTATAATATACAAATATCCTGAAGGCTCACATGCTCCTGGAGAATTCTTTTACTGCTCAATGGCAAAGTCCCCCAAAGAGACTTTGGCATAATGTTAGTGCTGGAGGCATGGCTGGGGTAGGGTGGGAGAGAATTGGAAAGAGACAGTATATCTGTTCAAGGAAGAGTGTGCAGCATGCACACATTTCTCTGATTAAGCTGAGAAAAACCACTCTCACATATGCCAAAGGACAAGTGGGATAACTCCATGGTTGTTCTGGAACAGTGTAGATTGGGGGGGGGGGGAACAAGCAACATCAGAGTGGACGCCAGGTCAGGTGATGATTGATTTTTTAAAAACGGAACTAAATGAACTTCAAAAGCCCAGTGCATAATCCACCCTTCATAGACCAACTGTGTGATTCTATATAAGACAGCTTCATGTATCATGTACGAGTAGACCTGGTGAGGATTACCATCTACATAATTTTCTTAAAGGTTTGTAAACTGTCACATTTAAAACTCATTGATCTCTGTATACTGACTCTTGATTGGGGTTACACTCCAGGACAGTGAATATTTCCTGCTTTATCATTTTCCCCGTTCAGTAGATGGCCTTCTGCAATGTGGATGGTTTTCTCATCCTGGTGCTATCATCCTTTTGGCCTGACTTAGATATCCTAGGCTAGTCCAATATTGTCAGATTTCAGGCTGGCCCTGGTTAGTACTTGGATGGGACACCACCATGGAAGCCCAGAACTGCTACACAGAAGTAGGTGAATCGACATTAAAAAAAAAGGGGGGGGGGAGAAAGAAAAAAACTATCTTCCTTTAGGCCAACTGGGTGCATTGGTTGTTTGTTCTACTGTTTATTACTTCAGTGTTTGACTTAAGTTTTAAAGTCTTCCATTGTCTCAGTCCATGTGCCTTGATATCATCTGTCTTTCATGGCAAGGTCACCTCTTCTCAGCATTCTTTTCTACAACAATAACAAATTAGGACCAGCAATAGTGAATAGATGCTACACTCAAAATATTTAGTATGCTGGTTTACATGTGGGAAGACAGCACTGACATTTATAATCTACTTGATAATCCATTAGATAATTGCTCTCTTCATTCCTTCTGCTGCATGTGCGGCAATGCCATTGAGCTCCTAGCAAGCTCTTTATGTAATAGAGCTACTACATTGGAAAAACCACCCTGGCTTCTGGCATTTATACAACCTAGAATGAACTCTGGCGGCTGGTGTTTTGTCTGCCAAAGGCCCTCCACATTGCAGAGACAACACTGTGTGCTTGCATTGGTGTGTTGCCAAAGTAGTGTGGGGGGGAACTAAGTTGATGTTCATTCTTTCCTTGGAGAGGGGGATCTTTTCAGATAACTAGGCCACACTAAATATATTTGCAGTCATTGCTGATTGATTGCGTGGAATTAGACGTCTACTTTAGGGAGATAAGGTTTCCCATACTTCAAACAGCAAAATGTTCTTGTTGCTGAAGAAGAAATGCAGTTTGTTTTCCGGTAACAGGACCATTGAGAATTTCTCCCACTCCAGCTCTGAAGTTAGCAGTGCTTTGGTGGGGGTGGGGGTGGGGGTGGTGGGTGATGAAAACTACAGTAAGATTCCAGGTGGGGCAGCAGAGCTGAGTTCTGTATGTCCAATCTTATTTATAATGAGACTCTCTTTACAGGTGAATGTGTCCACCTGGAATGTGTTGAGCATTCTCAGATCATGAATCAAATTCAGATTTATTTAATACAGCACTGTGGCCAGATAAAACAGATGGCAAAAATATTTCACAGCAGAAATTACATAATCAGGGAGCCAATACAAAATTTAAAATATTTAAAATTGCATAATTGATAGGAAAATTATAAAAATGCATAGTAAAATTCCTCTAAAACACCTTTAAGTTGTCTTTCCCATGTGCTAAGAACATGAGCACAACATTTGGCAACCTGCTTAATAATATGGCCTCTACTATTCCACAGCAGAAATTTGACTTTACCTTTGTTTCAGCTATTGGAGGAAAGTGTAGGGGAATGAGAGGCTTTGTTTCTCCTAGACTGCCCAACCTGCTGAACTATGCAAGCAAAGTCTCTGTTCCCCTCTCTACTTTATTAATAGCCTGCTTTTCTCATTGGGTCTCATGTAGAACAATGCAACTGGAAACCTTAAGACATTGAGTTAACAATGCAATGCAATAGGAATAACAATACAAAATTAAAAAGCAATGAAAAGCACAAACTCTGCAAGGCATGGTATAAATGATGTAGAGATAGGAGAGCCATAGCCTTGGCTGCTAACCTCTGGACCCAGGTCTGCAAAGAAGGCCTCCTGCCTATTATGAGAAGGTTCTATAGTCTCTCTCTCTCTCTCTCTCTCTCTCTCTCTCTCTCTCTCTCTGCCACCTTCTTGCTTCTAGTGGATATGAACAAAGGTAAGCAAAAGGGAAATAAGGGGGGGAAAGTGGGGAGGAAGAAAGAAGGGCAAGATACGAGCCTAACACATGCAGAGCCCCAGAGAATGCCACAGATCTGCCACAAAGCCTTTTTAAATGAGTGAGATTATGCACAGGTTGGCAGATAGCAACATGACAACGGAAATGACAAATGGCTAGCTGCTCTGACTGGATGACACTCTTCTAACCATTTATGACTCAGAGAACAAGTATAACAACAACCACAACAACATTTTATTTCTATCCCAACTGACTTCAAAACAATCATGCAAAATGAATAAACTATTAATAAATGCATTAAAACAACTGAACAGCCTCCTCTTAATGATATGTCACAGCAGTTTGAGGTTGGTCAGAGCTTGGAGGGGCTTCTGCTGGTGGATGGGTTCCCAGGCAGGGGTTCAGTATCTAGCCTTGACCATAGGCCTGATGGAACAGCTCATTTGCCATAATAGTGATCCAAGGGAAAGGTTTCCTCCAATTCCCACATGTTGGGAATCATTTCTAAAATGTTTCCATATACAGCTATGCATTCGCTAATAGATATCTTTTGGGAATGCTTAAAATTAGATAATTCCATTTTGGGGCACTTTCAGACGCAAGGCTTTTGTTTCAAGCATCTTGAATGGTGAATGGAAAACCCACTGAATGTTTATTCACATTATTAATGTCTCTCCACTTTCTCTTCTGCATGATGAGACAATTAGACTTTCAGGGATATACCTTGCAAGAATATCCAAGGCTGTTACAGGCTCACAAGTGAAAACATCCTTAGGCAGCAAGCTGGACTAGGGCTGATTCTGCACTTTGTTTTTTTCCGGTGTGGATCCTGCTGAATCCAGATCGATTTCAACTCAGTCTTCCCCTCCCCCCCCCATTGAAACAGAAAAGCATAAGGTTAGGGAGGCTCAGAAGGAGAGGGGGAAGCAAAGCCCAGACGGAGCCTCTTTCTTTCTTTCTTTCTTTCTTTCTTTCTTTCTTTCTTTCTTTCTTTCTTTCTTTCTTTCTTTCTTTCTTTCTTTCTAGGGGAGGGGGGAGAGGATTGAAGACAACAAAGGGAGAAAAAAAACACAAGGCAAACCTCTACCCACAGAAGTTACTGCTTCTGCAGCTGCTGAGAAGAGAAAATTAGCACTTTCCCTTTAAGAAAAGCTTACAGCCTGGGTGCTTCTCTACCAAGGGAATCAGCCCTGACCAATCAGAGTTTCTCTACCACGGCAAACATGCTTTCTCAATCCGATTCTGAAAATATTGAGGGTTATTTCCACTCCTAAATATTGCGGGGAAAAGGTAGGGTCAATCCGGATCAATCATGTTTGTTGCAGAGGGAAATTTTAAATCAGACAAAATCAAAATGGAAATCGCATTCTGTGTACATTGCAGGGACTGAAATGACCTAGGATTGGAATAAAAGCTCTGTGCAGCTTACACCTAGGTGAATCGATTTTGGTCCCTTTCTGCTTTATGGTTTTATATGCCAACTGCAAAGACAGGAGGTGCCTGGCCTCTGTGAGGGTGATAGTTGGTCAAAGGCCACAGATGTTTAGATTTACAAGATAATCTGTTATTACAAAGTCTGCGTCAGTCTCTTTGGCAACCTTTCAATCCCTTTGCACATGTTTTTCTCTGTACAGAAATATTTTCTGCCATTGTGGCCCCGTCAATAGTCCTGTCTTGACTCAAGGAGCTCACACAACAAAATCAAGCATAGTTGGACTTGAAAATGTAGCTGGACAGTCTCACTCACTTCCCTCCCCCCAGCTGTGTACTAATCAGAGCTGAGATTTCAACAAGTTGGGGAGAGGGCAACCTTCCATTCCTGCAAGCAGCAGTCACCAAGGAGAGCAGGTAATGCTTGTTTATTCACAGTCCAACTTAAAGATGTGGTCCTGTACAGGTTTGTTCCTTTACTCCCTGGATCTTGCTGCCTGGGTTTCTTCTCCTCTCTGCGTGCCCATGGCACCACCCGTTCCTTTTTCCTCAGCACTCAGAATCCTCCTCTCTCAGGTCTCCACTGCAGCTGTCCTTAAATCCATGCACAACAACTGCCTCCCAGCTGGAAGGCCTATGCACCTTCTGAATCCCAGAGGAACACCCTCCCCTGACAGCCAGCCCTGGACCAGGCAATGACGTTCTGGCCAAACTCACACTAAGGGTTTGCATCACTCTCCTCTGGTGCTCTGAGAGTTCCGGCTGACCGCCTGAGCATGAACACACACAGAGAATATTTTAAAATTATTTTAAAGGATTTAACAAAAGTTTCGGGCATGTTAGTATAAAATCATGAATAATATAATACTGATTCTTTTTCAATTATCCTATTGGGAAATAGAAAAGTTGCACTAATTTCCTCCCCTAATTATACCCATGCTATTATTTAATCCAGTGTAAACCCAACTGATTTTAAATGGTAAAAGCCCAGAGTGAGTTCTTTCTATCTTCTTAAAATTAAGAGCACTCCTGAACAGGAAACCTTACAAATGAGCTGCACTAAGATTCCTTTGGAACTTATCCATCTTTCCTCTGACAATTCACCTAGTAAATATTTGCCCGTGTTAATTGCAGAGAACCAAAATGCCGTTAGTATTTGCTTTAATGATACATCATTTCTGAATTATAATTGAACAGGATCACTGTGGAAATTCTACTCCAAGCAGCATCCACCTTCAAGCCAAATTTGTTCATTACTATCAGTCTTATGAAGAACTCTGAAAGCTGCAGGCAAAATTCCTTTTTTATATTAATTAGCATTTTCCTGTGTGTTCATCTGCACGTTCACTTAATAAAATCTTTGATTATCTCTCCTGCCTATGTTAATTTCTTGTGGGATTTTGTCTTATGAATTAAAAGATATATTTGCCTTTAGATCCAATATTGATCTTAGATCAGCTCTGAACCATGTCTGTCTGCTACAAAATAGGATTATTATATTATACAGTTGGCTGGATTTACCGGGAATGTAGGCATCCAATCCTGGGAACTAACTTGGATTCTCAGCAGTGATTTTTTTTAAAGGCAAATCTCTCAGCCTTCTAGGTGTACAGGTAGAAGGCAAAATCTTTTTCTGATTACTTTAGGCCTCTCATTCTAGGCAAGGATGGAAGCCATGGAGGCTGTTGACTGATACAAAAAAAAACCAAAAAAAACCTATGTACTTAGCCTCCCTATTGACCAAAGATGATTCTGAGCTTGTGTAACCCCTAGTTAGGAATGGAATGAGCCAGGAAGAGGTAGAGCTTCTAGAAGCAGAAGGGTACACAACCTGTGGAAAGCAAAATTGGGGAGCAATTTAAGCCCTTCTGGGGAGCATAAACGTTAAGCATTAGCTCTTAACACCTTGTTTAAGGTAACTATGGTTTATGCATGAAAACTAATGGAGGGAGGCTTTTGTTCTACATTGAAATTTTAAATATATTGTTTCAGAGCTGCATTATCTAGTTGGTGGCATTGCCTAGGAGCGGACATTTATTTATTTATTTATTATATTTATACACCACTCTCCCTTGAGGCTAAGGGCGGTTTACATGGAACTGGAATAAAAACAGTACAGATAACATAAATCCTGTCTTTCAGGCACATGAGGCCATGTCTTTATATGCTACAAATAGCTTAAGTAAGAAACATTGTACTCCTCTACATGGCTGATGGGCTGTTCTTGCTTTGGTCAGTCAAAAATTGTCCAGTTCAGATCTATAAAATTTACAAAATACTGTAAGCCAGTCATAGTCCAATAGGCAGATATGGAATTTCCAAATCATAAAATTCTATAATCTTGTGCTTACATAGTACAAATGACACCAACTACATCGGGATAGAGCTGTTCCATTCAAATGCCTTGCCATATGGAGCTGTCTCTGTTAACACATGTCTTCTAGTGACTATCACACTCCAGACATTAAGTGATGTGTGAAGTAGTCACCCCAGTCACAGCTTTCAGTTCATTTTTCATCTCTTCAAACAAAACACTTTTCTTTGGCATTGCTTTGTCTGGTCAGCTGTCGGACCCTGACCGGTCATGAGACGTTGGTGAATGCCTGCATAGTAGTGACTTAGTTCTTGTGCCTTTGAGAGCAAAACCAAACAGGTGCAAAACTGTTTGTGAGGTCATAAACATTCTCATCCCCAACGCATGTTGCAATACCAGCTGCAGCAAAGATCATAAAAAGTCAATTTCACTTCCCAAAATGTGACTGTCTCATCTACTTCTCCCTCAGATTCTCCAGATTGTTCTTACATCATTTCTACAACGTCTTCCAGTTCTCTGTTTTCTTCACTATTTTTCTTAAAGAAATGCTGCAGGCTATGAATAATCTAGTGACAGAGCTCTCTGTCACTTCCTCAAGCAGAATAACTTTCTAACACTGTATTTCAAACTGTTTACTAGTGGAATGTTTTCAATCTGTTTTTCAAAGTACAGATATGGGAAGGAGAAGGGGTGTTAGTGGAGGTGGTGGCAAGGAACAATGCCAAGAAGTACTGCTTGCACTGAAATAATCTGATTCTCTTATGTTCATACAGAGAGTGGTACATGCCTTCTACTGGCCTTAGGCAAGCTATCATTTTCCATCTTGTTTGCAAAAGAGAGAAGGGGGGGAGAAAGGGGGATATTATTATTATTATTATTATTATTATTATTATTATTATTATTATTATTATTATTATTATTATTATTATTATTATTATTATTATTCAATTTATTTCCCGCCACTCTCTACATAGGCTCGTGGCGGGTAACAACAGTCTTAAAATCCTCCATTAAAACTCCCACTAAAAGACTTTAAAAATTCCCAACATGGCGGAAAATACTACTCTCCCCCTACCCAGTTGAGGACGTTAGAGAAGCCGTGTATACTTCAAACCCGGGGGGGGGGGCAATGCTATTCCTCACCAGTCCCAGCCTCAACCATAGACCTGGTGGAAGAGCTCCGTTTTACAGGCCTTGCAGAATGCTGACAGCTCCTGCAGGGCGCGTAGCTCACCCAGGAGCTCATTCCACCAGGTAGGGGCCAGGACAGAGAAAGCCCTGGCCCTGGTTGAGGCTAGGCACGCTTCTCTGGGGCCAGAAATGACCAATAGATTTCCCCCCGCAGAATGTAAGGCCCTGCAGGGTACATAGGGTGATAGGCGGTCCCTCAGGTATGTGGGTCCCAACCCGCATAAAGCCTTAAAGGTTAAAACCAAAACCTTGAACCGGATCTGGACAGCAATTGGCAACCAATCTAGCTGCCTCAGCACAGGCTGGATGTGGGCCCTCCAAGGTGTGCCAGTGAGGACCCTCGCAGCTGCATTTTGCACTAGCTGAAGTTTCCAGATCAAAGACAAGGATAGGCCTGCGTAGAGCGAGTTACAGAAATCTAATCTGGAGGTGACTGTCACATGGATCACTGAGGCCAAGTGGTCGGGGGACAGGTAGGGCACTAGTAGGTCTGGCAAAGATGGAAAAATGCCTGGCCCGCTACTCTCTTGACCTGCATAGTCAGGGAGGCGTCAATGGTCACCCCCAAATTCCTGGCCTGGGGCGCAATGGTAAGTTGTGCTCCCACCAAGGTGGGTAAACGTGCTTCACATCTGACATCCCAAAATTGGCATAATATGGCCACAGCTTTATTAAACCTGGAGCATGGCATTGCATGGGAAGGACATCTGCCAACGAGCAGCCAGCGAGCCGCTCATGGCAATCAGACAGCAGGCCACTGTCCCAGTTCTGTTGGCAAGCCCACCAGGCACTCGGGACCCAACCAAGCCTGCTATCCTGTGGGAGGCAGCACCAAATGGAGCCAAGCGGGCATCAGCCTCTGTCAAGCTCCAAATCTGCCTGGAAATGTGAACCAGCTGTAAGCCCTCTCAACTGAGTGAGAGTGCTGCATGAGTCCACATTCATGCAGCCCCATATGGGGGCCCCCTCACCTTGGGGAGGCCAACACAGTCCTTCTCATGCCTAATATCGCAAGCTGAGACAATAAATGCAACCATCAAGTAACACTACCTCACAATATATAACTAAACATCAAACCAAACAGTAACAGTTTCAGGTAGGCAGGAGGGATTTTCAATGGTGAGGCAGCTAAAGGGGGAAGAGGCAGACAATTACCAGGTGCTCCCTTATAAAGGGAAGCACCTGATTCCACCACACGAGCTTCAGCACATGCCCTGACAGTTGGGGCAGGAGAAAAACCATGGCTAGAGCTCTGGCACGTGAGCAGGAGTCCACCTCGTGCTGTGAATCCCCCGCACCAGCAAAAGCCACCGGGGTAAGTCCAGGCTGCCCTTAGCATTTCTTATTTATGTGTTCATAAGTTTTATGTAATTGTTTTAAATATTATATATATATTTGCATTTTAAGAGCTGTTTTAATACTTGAAATGTTTAAATATTTGATGTTTTGAGTATTCTGAATTGGGTGGGAAAATGGCATTGGAATGTTTAAAATAATTAAATGTATTTATTTAAAAATATAGCCTGCCTTTCTTGTTGAGAAGTAGGGAAAATAATTAAATAAAGATAAACAAGATACCGAGAACAATGGAACACCTGGATTACAAAAACTACAAATGAAGCTTCAGTTGGTTTCAGCTGATGCTCTTTTTACTGCCACTAAGTGCTTTAGATTAATTCTATTTCATTCTTCTGTAGTTTAAATATAGTTTTATGCTGCGATTTGCCTTTCATCAATCATTTTTATTCAGAATACACTTAATAATTTATCGGTTTTAATGTATGTTATTTTATGCCTTGTTCTTTTATATGCTGTTTGGAACATTACTTTGGAAAAGTGGTAAGTGGCCAATAAATGGCTTACGAAGTGGCTAATACATTGAAGAAGCCAATAAATAGCTTAAAGTAAAACAAATAAGTATACATAGATCTCTAAGTGTACACAGCTTGCAGTCTTAAAGGGGGGGAACCCATGAATAATGTACAGTTAAAAATTATACATAATTTTATGAATTATAATATTTAACACACTGTGTTTTTATACAATACAGTCAATACAGGATAGGTGCTATTGAGCAGGATTACAACAATGCTGTACAGGTTGCATTTCTGCATAATTTTTGTTTGGTTAGGACTATCAGCAATAGCCTGTGTCTTGAAAACAAATAACTTTTGGAGCAAACAGTGGAACAAATCTATAAAAAGAATAGTGCACAGGATGGAAGAGTGATAAATGGTGTAATAAGCCAGATGTTCATTATTTCAGAGTCTGCTCCTAATTCTAGAACGTTGTTCTTATGGGAGATTCCTATGTTTTTGGTACAGAACAGGCCAAATCCTATGTAAGTGCTAAGAAATACTGCAGACTTCATTAAACCAGGATCAACAAAGCTTGTAAATATGCTGGATTACTCCCCATTTCCAACACCCCCAGTTCCTTTGTGTACTACATTAAAAAGGCCAAAGAACCCTCTAGATCCTTCTTTGGTGGGAAGCTTAAATAAGCAACTCATTTCTTGATTGAGCTAAAATGAAACTCCCTGTTTTTGAGATATGGTTGCCTGGCCTTGCCTGGCAACCAGTGGGAGAATGGGAAGAAGTGATTCAGGAGCAGCTGACATGACATAACTTCCAGGAAAAAACAAAGGTGACATCACACCTCTCTTGGAATCACTGGACACTCTATGGTAAAACTGGTTGTACCATATAGTTTCTGAAGGACCTAGAGAGGCATGATATCACTTCTGGGGGGAAATTGAAAGCGTCATCATACCTTTCACTGCTAGAGTGCTAGTGGACCATGCTGTGTGGAAGTGAGATATTCTGTGCTCCAGCTGACATATGGCAACATGATTTTGAAGGATCCTATCAAATATAGGGTAACAGGTGAATATTCTTGTCATGAATACCTGTTTTGTGAAAGTTGAAGTTTTGTAAATGCTTTAGGTAGCAAGAAACAGTACTTTTATTACTTCAAATGCTAGCCAGACAGGAGGAAAAGGGGTAGTGGTGGTGGTGTAATTCATTTCTTTATCTCACATGCATATATGGAGTACAATCAAGAGAAAATTATTCCCTGGCTTTGAACCATCTTTTAATATAATATCCTAGCTGGTGCCAGCATCTACTAAAGGGTCATTTTGGGGTCCAAAAGGCTGGAATACCTGCACAAGGTCTCATATACACATGCTCAGAAGATCTAGAAAAACTCAAAGCTGTAACAATCATAGTGCTAAAGAACACAATTGATACGTCTTCCTTATTCTTTTTGGAATTTATGTCCAGCTGCTGTACAACCTATCAGTGTATTACTGTGCTGTATTGTGATCCTGCAAGCATATATTCCTATAATTAATTGCCTCACACTACTGGCAGTATTCATACCAGAGGGTTAATTCAGGAACCTGTCACTGAGCCTCCATGTCAATGCAAGCCTACCGTGGAATGTGGCAGGTATCATTTCTGATGGGTTCCACAGCCACTCTGGGAAAGTTCCCTGCTAGCTGCTGATGGTAAGTGTTGTTATAAGGCAACAGGTCATATGGTAACAATCCTGATATTTATAACCTCCAAAATGCATGAGATATATATTACAGCAATAAGCCCCTCAATTTTCTGAGCTGGCCTTTTGTCACCAATAACTTCACCCTTTAATGCTGATCAGTAAGGGATTATATGAAACAAACAATGACTTTTCATGGCAGAAATAGCCTTACCTTTGAACCCAAGTTCTGGATATGATCTCATGCTTTAATTCTTGTGGTGCACTTTGCCTGCATAGCGTAGTTTAATTACATACTAATTTCAGTTAGCCAGGTAATTTTGCTATTAATGGGAACTTTACAGAAATGTATTTAAAGTATCCTTTAAAAAACATAAAGGATGTTCTCCTCCTGTGGCATAATTTTTTTAAAAAGAACACACAATTCCCTAATTATTTCTGATCTGGACATTGTGTAGTTCTGATACTGTAGTTATTCACCCAAGTCCTCAGGCTGCTCAGTATGTACCAGTCTTCTCCATCTGAGTGGGGCTTATGCTGGCAAAGGACTCTGAGCATGGCCCTGCTCGTTGCCAAGGCATGCTTTACAATGTTCCACCATGTGCTGTATTCTTCTGATGGCTAATTAAACTTGGCATGTATAAATCTGAAAAAGGCAGTTCAATTGATTCATCTTTTGCAAAGATAAGAGGTTTATTTTTAATGAGAATGTAGAACAACCGGGTGTATATTTTAAATGTTAGATCATTGTGTCACTCAATGTACCTTACAGTCTGTACCAGACAAAGATTGGGATCTACAGCTTTGTTCTGTTTTGAAATACAGTATAGTGATTGAACATGTGCCACAAAGAATACTAATGAGTCAGTTAAAGAATCAACTGTGCTAGCTGTGATGGAGAATTCCAGAGATAAGAACATAAGAAGAGTCCTACTAGACCAGACCAATGGTCCATCTAGTGCAGCATCCTGTCTCACAATGTAGTCAACCAGTTCCTCTAGATGGCCAACAACAGTGCATAGAGGCTCAGGGCTTCCTTTGATGTTGCCTCCTGATTGTGGGATTTAGAGGTTAGTGCCTCTGAATGTGGAGGCTCCCCTCCGCCACCATAGCAAGCAGCTATTCATAGATTTATCCTCCAGGAATCTCTCTGAACACCTTTTAAAGCTGTTTATTCCTGTACATCTTTTGGCAGCAAATGTCACATATTAATTATTCTCTGTGTAAAGAAATATTTCCTCTTATGGCTCCTGAATGTACTACCTATCAGCTTCATTGGATGCCCTTGAGTTGTAGTATGTTGGGAGACGGGGGAAAAAGATATCTTTGTTGACCCTCTCCATCCCATGCATAATTTTATAAACATCAATAATGTCCCTCCTTAGTTGTCTTTTTTCTAAAGTGAAAAATCCTAGTCTTCAGCCTTTCCCCATAGGGAAGGTGCTCCAGCTCCTGAATCATCTTGGTTGCTCTCCTCTGCACTTTTCTCCTCTGCAATTTTCTCTGCACAATTTCCTTTTTGAGATATTTATTCAAGTTCAACACTGCAGCACTGCTGAAGTCACAAAGAGGATTAATTTGATAGATGTCAAAACAGAGAAATCTTTCTTCCATCTGCAGCTGGACCTGAATGTATTTGTACAAGGTGTCAGGCCTTTAATTTTTTTTAAGTTTATGAACAGAAATCATCCTTTAAATTCATTTATCTATTTATGCCATTTATTTACCACCTTTCTTCCTTGCAGAGCTCAAGGCAGCTTACAACATAGATAAAGCACATAAAATATCTTAAAAACATAAAACCCCAAATTTACAATCACATCTCAGGGCAGCTAATAAACGTAACCAAAAGTGGTCCTAAATAAAACCATCTTCAACTGCCTCCAAAAGGTCCAAAGGGAGGGAGCCAGGTGCAACTCTGTGGAGAAGTTGGGGCTGCTACTGAAAAGGCCCTCTCTCATATACTTCTTTGTTTGATGGAGGAGTCAGGAGGGCCTCTCCTTGTGTTCATAATTCGTGGGCAGGAACATGTGGGAGAAGATGGTTCTGGTGGTACTTGGTTCCAACCCATTTAAGACTTTAAATATGAAATACTTAAAGATTTCATATGAAATGCATTGTACAAATGCTAGATGTTAATTTGTAGAGTGACTCATTTATTCCGGCAATGTTTTCGAATAGCTCTGTAACAGCATTTCATTAAATCTGTATGAATTTAACCAGAGACGTCCCAAAATCTGAAAACAGAAAATCCAAATTATATTGCCTCCCCTTTTCTGAGGATAATGTATATCTGTCCACCCATGATTGGTGGGCTTATTAGAAATATGGGAGATGAAGGCTTTCCCTTGGAGACTTAGATCACCTGTTGTCTTCTATAAAAACTAAAAATGTGCAGAGAAATGTTATTTGCTTCGGCTCATTTTGCAATTTTTTAAGCTATGTTGATTTGATGTTTTGTTTTGCAAGGGGAAAAATTCCAGTATATTTGTTCGAGTGCCATAGCTCTTCCCACCAGTTTGGGCATGCTAGCCAACTGAAATAACCCCAAAATGTTCCAGCTATGACTCATCTCAAAATAATGAGGTGAGCTTGTTAACAGCATTTCAGAACAGAATACATATGGCAATAATTGTATTTGTTTTATTTGTTTTTAGTTACTAATCCTTTGAGATAAACACTGCTCATAACTGCAGCCGTAAAGACTACAGAATACCTTTTAGAATTCTTCAAAGGATCCGGAATGACTTGGAGGCCAAATATTGCCAAAGAGCCATTTGCTGCACTTCTTAGTAATTTCCAATCATTTGGTTGCTTGTTGTGCAGCTGCAGTGCATTGATCTACATTGTTGTGAAGGATATATATGTGTTGTGTGTGGTAAACTCCCCCACTGGATTGCAACTGCAGATTGTCAGGGCAACACCTAGGCTAAAGGCAGATCTGGATGGTGTGCTCAGTTGCTTGAACTGGAAACACTGGCATTGAAAGTAAACATGCTGGAGGTACTCCTTTTTAAGTCAGGCCAAGGCAGGCATATTTAGTTCAGTCTCTTCAGAGACTGCCCATGGCAGCCAAGCATAGTGGCTGATAATGCAGACCCCTCTGTGCCTAAAAAGAGTTCTAAGCCTTATACCCAGTCATAGAGGCCCCTTTCAGACAGCCTTTGTAATTTGATTTAGTTCAGACACAACCATTTTAGCAGCTGGCTGCTAATGTAAAAGGGGCCAGAATCTCACTAGCAAGCTGGGAACATGTCTGAGATTTTGTTGTTGTTGTTGTTGTTGTTAATAGAGGAAAACTCCTGTTTGGGAGAAGCAACTGGATGTTTCCTTTCTCTTTTCCACACAATGTGGCAATTGGTTCTGTCTGTGATCAGCAAAGTCATCTGACTATTTATTCGGTGAGCCAGTTATTGCCTGGTAAATAATAAACAGCTAATTCCAGAAGAAACAGCTAAGGTACGGTGATTAGACTTCACCATTTTGAGAAAACTTATTTTTGTTGACATATGTTGTCCTGGGATAGAAATAATCCTTTGGGTTTGGAGGTGGGGCTTCAAAATGGCACAGAACCTCAGAGTCCACCTTCCAAAGCAGCCATTCTCACCTGGGGAGCTGATTTTTATAATATGGAGAGCTGTAATTCCAAAAGATCTCCAGGCTCCACCTGGAGGTTGGTTTCTCCTGGGCTGGAAATATTCTTTGAGGTTTGGAAGTGGGGCCTTACAATGATACAATGCCTCAGAGTCAGGACTGCTGTGCACAGAGATACCTCCTCTTAGGTTTGCCAGCTTCCAAGACAGGCATTAAACCCACACGAAACCACAACCTAGCATCGGTTGCATTACAGCACACAACAGGCTTTACTACTAGTAATAGTATATAATATGTTGCCAAGGTGATACAACAGACATGCAGGCCAGCTGAGGAATCCCCCTAAATACTAATGTCTTAATTTTCAGTCCACTCAATCACAGCTGGGGAGAGCTCATAGAGCTTCATAACATCCCTTGGGAAAACACAATGCTCACATGGAAAATAGTTTAGGAGGCATTCATGTCCTGGTATTTTGCCCCACTAAAAGAGCCCATTCATATTTTGTAGCCATCTTCCATATTTTATGTGGCAAGTCAAATTCTGCAGGCCTCTTGTTTGTGCTGATCAGGTTATGGATATTTGGTGGAACTAATTGCATCCATGTTCTTAACCAATCATTCCCTAGATCAATATTTTGTGACTACAGGGTTTATGCAAATCTTATTGCTGGGTGTCAGGGTCTTAGTCTAGGTAGGCCCACCTCAGCCATGTCTTTGTGGATAGGCAACACTCTGTTTTCCATTATCTTTCACAAAGAAGAGCATCTTGTTGTCAGAAATTTGAGGGAGCGATGAGGTACAACATAGATAGCAAATCGGTGTGAATGGGTTTAATACATCTGCTGATGGTTCTCATTGTTGTATTGAGTTGGACTCAAGTTTGTGGTCATGGGGGCTGTTGCATCACACTGAAGCACCATATTCCATAGTACTATATGTCAACCCCAAGGCAGACAAGAGGAGGTGCAGGGGGTTTTCTTGTCTTTGTTCTCTCAAACTTGAATGCTTGCACTCTTCTCCCTGACCTAGTTATTTTTTAATTTGTCAAAAAGGAAAAGATTATCCTGTGTGTTAGGTGCCTGCATACCTAAACTGTGTGCGCACATATTTATATGAGAGAGAGAGAGAGAGAGAGAGAGAGAGAGAGAGAGAGATGGAAAGAAATTCCTGAAACATGCCAGGAATCACTACATTTCAGCAAGTCCCTGAATGGATATATAATTTCTTTTGCCCTATCTCAGCAATATAGGAGCTGCTACAGCCTGGTGAAGAGAACAGCCATGTTGATGGGGCTATTCACCTGGGTATTTGCCACACAATCAACTCCCCCACCCCTACACACTTTGGGATATGCTTGTAAAAGACATAACTGACTATAGGGAAATAGGAACTCCTTTCTTTCTCTGTATATTTTTATATCCCCTATATAGAAGTCTGGAAGATAATCATATTAGAAAACAGTGTTGAACTAGTCAGCTGTTCATTTACAGATAACCCAAGACAGGAAATCTGTTTAGTTTATCACTAAATTGAAGCTGGTGTATCTTTAATTTGCATCCTGTTCTTATATTCTGCACAATTCTTTCTCTGATTTTTCTCCTTCAAGTCACAGAATATTTCTCTGCAGATTAAGGAGAAACTGACCAATGAACAGAGACTGTGGCACAATGTTGGTGATAGAGGCATAGCCTTTCAGGGACAGGAAAGAGGAGGGGAACTGATGGAGTCATTCGACATGTGAATTTCCCTTGTTTTAGGAACCAAGAAAAACAGTGACAATAGGACTCTATTTAAAAAATGGAGATGAAACAGAAAATGAACTGAACCTTAAAGGAAGATAAATCTATGCAGAAGCAAAACAAAAGCCTGACCCACCTGCAAAGTGAAAGCAAGTCAGCATGCAGCAGAGAAAATATACTGGAGGGCAATGCATAGTAAAAATGAAGGGAAACACCAGCACATAAAAGGCCCAAGTTTAATACCAAGCAGCCTTAGAGACAACAGGATAAATATTGAGCTCAGTATCTTCCTCCCTATCTATTTACATGATCGTCTAAGGTTTCTGATCTATCTTTGTACCCTTTGCTCCCTCAACAACTTCCTCTCTGCTATTTTAAGATGGTACTTGATACTCAAATAGAAGCCTAGCTATCCCCATACATACAGCTCATCTTTATTTCTGGACAGCATAAAGATAACGAATGAATTATCCTTTGTCCCAGCATTTTGCCTAGTCCTTGCCTCCTTCAGTGTTGAATGAGAGAAGAAATTCCAAAGTTTAAGCACTCTGAGTGTTACAAATGTGGAGCAGACTACTTGCATATTTATTTAATCAGAATGGAGACTCCGGATAATGCACCTGTGGTGATTTTCAGAGAAGGTGATGTCAAGGATCTGGAGTCCTCCCAGTGATCATAGAAATAGGATATATAACTAACCTGCATGGTATCCGAGTGAAGAGTGGAATTCCACATGCCCTCAATCTACTGTTTTGCTCAAAGTTCCTGCTGGAATTTATGGAGAGCAGCATTTCATTTTCTAAAAGTTACTTATTTAAAATATAGCAAGTGATTCCTCTTCTCTTTTTTCCTCTAAAAAGAGAGGTTTCACTTTCATTTCTTTTTAAAGAGGAAACAATGGCCCTTTTGTAATTGCAGCCTTTGCTGTTGGTATATGTTAAGCACCACAGGGTGGGATTTCTGTCAGTGGGACAGGAAGGTTTGGGGAAATGTTGCTTGCCTCTAAACATCTACAGAGTGAAATTCTGTAGAACTGCCTTGCTGCCTCCTCCTCTTTTTTAACAAACAGAATTGATTAGAGACAGATGCCAGATTTCAAAAGAGAAAAAGAAACAGATTGTTAGCTGTTATGGAGAAATTGGTGGAGATGACTTAAAAGATTTTTGCTTAACAAGCCTAGTTTCGGCACTCTGGAATGAAAGCACTCACTTGTATATCCAAGATGGTGTTTGGGATAATCCCCCCTCCCTCTGCTATGGCCCTGATCCAAGTCCCTTCATGAGTGTTATTTATTAGTTCAAACATTGAGAGGACCTATTGCACAATCCTATATATGTTTTTCACAAGCCCCAGTTTATTCTATGGAGTTTACTCCCATGCAGTTGTTCTTAGGACTGCGGTCTCAGGCACACATCTCACAGGATTTCATCCCCTTTGGCCCTCTTGCAGCCACTCAATACAATCCACATTCAGTGGAGGTTGGTAAGAAACCTCGGCATGCAATTTGATAAAGCAGCCTTCATTTGAAATCCATATCACCTTACATAAGGTGTGATCAATGAAAAATAGGGCTGCTCTGTTGACGTGTTCAGTCAATTGGACTATATTCAATCTGCCAGTTGGTGGTATTCATTAATGATGGCAGCTCAGTCCATATGTTGGTAGAGAGCTAGTGCAGTTAGTTCAGAAAAACCTATGTATTTTTAAATGGTTCAAATCAAATTGCACTTGAGTTCAAACAACACCACTGACTCCCACCAGCTGTTTCAACCAACCAATGTACAGTTATGTTCGCATGCCTCTCTGATGTTATCCTGGGCTTATCTACCCAATAACAGAATAAGTGCGAGAACAAAGGATATACTTCTTGGAGTGGGGGGGGGGAGAGAGAGAGAATAGGACACAACATTTATAGAAGCCATTGTCCTGTCATTTCCCAGTAGCTCCCAGTGGTGAAGAGCCCTTTTGTGAGAAACAGCAATGGCAGGTTTGAATGCCACCAGAGGGAAAGTTGATGATAAGGCAAAGCTTGAGTGATCAACAGCAAAAAAGAACAAAGAAGCAGGACTAGAATCCAAGGCTTATGTTCTGCAGAGTATTCATTTAACCCACACCCACTGGACATAAAGTGAAAAGCCACATTATGTGTCATTTGGAATCCTCAGTTAGTCCTAGTGTCGAGGTAGGTCAGAATTCACATGCCTGTGGTATCTGGTTCAAGCCCTCCATGTAGTTAGCTCAAAGACAATCTTAGGAAGAATCCCAGGCCCAGATGTATGCACAAGTCAGACCAACTCATGGGGGATAGGCCACACATGCTGATTGGCTACCCCAACTCCAGTCATTTCACTTTGTGCTTTACCTTGTAGCCATGAGGTAAATTCTTACTACTTACTCCTATTAATCTCAACATTCCAGTAGTGGTGGTGTCAGCATGGCAAAAGGAATCTGGGGAGAATTTGCTTTTCACTTTCATTAAGTTCAGTAGGAGATTTTATATATGCACAAGAACTGTTCACCTGCTACAGTGAATTAGCACGTACCCGTTAGTAATAAAGAGGCAATATGCATTCATACTACATACATTCAAGCTGTACTTGAGTTGAATGCAGTATGAGAATTACTCAACACATATATAGAGAAATCTCACCAGTATACTGTACAGATCTGAGGGGATTTGGTTTACTGACTAAGTCCCTAGCAGTGCAACCCCACTAGCAATGGATTTATGCTAGAACAGTGGCAAGGGAGCCCTACATCAGCATATTTCCAGAAAACCATATATTTTTTTTTTAAGATGAGGAGACACTTATTCTGACAAAGCCACCTCCAAAGTAATATTTTGCAGTTGCTTGACATATAAAAATTTCTAGCTAGTTGTTGAGCTGTGGTATAAGTATCACACAATCTTCTAACATTTCATTTAGAATTGGAAAGCTGGGAGGCAGTCAAATCTGCTTTCCAGTAGCATGTCCTTGCTGGTTTCATTTCCAGAAGTGAAGCTTGGAAATGGGAAGAAACAAACTCCCTGTAAATGTATTTGCTTGATTTTGTACTTCTTAAAAAAAAGTTTAAAAGCTTACAACTGGATAAGTGATACCACTAAATTTGTGGAAATGTTTTCTCTAGAGTTTGAGAAAGCTTCAATTCTAGGTTTAAGATGATGATCCAATGTGAGCCAGGTCACTTTAGTCTGTTGGAACATAAATCTTTAATCATTTTTTTCTTTCCTTTTTCTCCCCTACTAACTGAGAACAGAAATGCTGCCAGGATGAGAAACAGGCCTATAGTAACTATTTACCACTGACCGAGGCAGTTTTCTTTTTCCACACACACACTGATGAGAAACTTCAGGAAATAATATTGAGCATTACAAGTTGAGGGGATAAACAATTGATAAGGTTGTCAGCTTTGAATTGGGAAATTCCTGGAAATCTGAGGGTTGAATCTGAGGATGGCAGAGTATGGGGAGGGGACGTACCTCAGTAAGCATAACCCGCCAATGCAGCCATTTTTTTCAATACAGGGTGCTTTGCCATTCCCTTCCCCAGTCATTACTGTTTTACCCCACAGCAAGCTGGGTACTCATTTTACTGACCTTGAAAAGATAGAATGCTGAGTCAACCTTGAGCTGGCTGCTGGGATCGAACTCCCAGCCTCATGGTCAGAGCTTCAGACAGCAAGTTGGCTGCCTTACCACCCTGCGCCACTAAGAGCACAAATAACATAGAGCACAGCAAAAACACAAAAACTGTCATTTCTTGGTTGGTGTTGGTTTACCAGCATTATTCAGCAGTGAATTTTAAGGAAAGCTCTCCATGGCAACAAACTTTTAAAACTACAAGACTGTGGCCAATTCCAAACGGCGACAGCCACACCAAGCTGCTGGTGGTGCTGTGCTGCAGAGCTGTATGCTCTGCAGCTTTCCATGTCCCCATAGGACATGGCTGGAAAGTTAGTAGAACAGAAAACCTCTGTGTGAAGTCAAGATTTCCCAAGTATCTAGCAAATTAGTAGTAGTAAAAAATTATTACATATAACCATAGGTCTTTGCAAACTCAGAACATGCAAGAGTAAAATATTTTTCAATATTGCTCCAGGCAGTACTCCACTGTAGAACATTATAGGTGAGTGTATATACAATATACAAAATACTAAAATACAATAAAATAAAAGAATTAAGATATTTTACCTAACTTATATAGACTGTCTGAAAGCCACTTTGATAATCTTCATTATTGAAGGCATGTGTGGAAGGAGGGACTGGAAGGAGGGACTTTTTGGTAGGCAGAAGGTCTCCAGGTCAGCCCTTGGCATCTCCAGCTAAAAGGACCAGGTTGTAAATGATTTGAAAAACCTCAGCCTAGACTCTGGAGAGCCACTGCCAATCTGAATAGCAGTCCAGACTTTGATGACCAGTGGACTGACGGGTGTAAGGCAGCTTCATCATCATCTTTACACAGCCCGCGGCGCTGCGGGCGCCACGGACTGAATAAAGCTGTAAGGGCTTAGGGGGAGGAGTTAGGGCGGGCTCTGTCTGGGATGAGGAAGGGTGCCGATTGGCCCCTTCCTCTGGACAGACCATTGGCCCGGCTGATTCCCGCCCTGCCAACAAGGGAGCAATTGCGAGCCGCGCGGAGCGCGGCTGCCGGGGGCTCCCTGCGGGGAAAGGCTAGCGCCCATTGTATTTCCACATACAATGGACTTTGCCTCTAGTATAAAATAAATGGACTCCACAGTTGTGAAAATGCAGAGAGAAGGCAGGCATAGTCCGTTTACACACTGGAAACTTCAGTGCCCCAGCTCCCATGCAGGAGCACAAATTAGGAGCAGATGAGGCACACCAGGCCAAATGTTCCTCCATGCAGATGCAGGAAGAGGTGGGGCAACCTGCCACGACTAAAACTCCAACCTGCAGCTCGGCATGAAACCTCCAGTCCATAAATGGTCATACAGAAGTAATGTTAAGTTAGCAGCATGCAATTAATCTGTCCTGGGATAGGGAGTTCTGATAGTAGTAGTAGAAAACCGGGACTGAGGCATACATCCTTGACTCCCACTTTTCTGCCTCGTACTCCAGGATAGTATGAATTGTTAGGGGTATGCAGTTTTCTGTTTAAGAGTTCTTAGGGGAGAACTGTGTGTAATTAACACAGACCAGAAGAAGTGCTTTCCTTGCAATCATAATTAATTTCCCTGCCAAGACAGTTTTTGCTCTGAAGTAATGAGAGCCCTTCAGTGCTTATAACATCCTGGGCTGGTGGGAGGGGAATTAGGGAACAGCAGAAGCATGCCATTTCCTGCTCCAGGTTACTGTGCGCTCTTTGAAGGGTAGAATATGCCGACTCCTCTGCCCATCCGGCTTTTCATTCTTTAACTGACATTCAGCTATGGCCACTGACAGCCATGTTTGTTATCCAGGGAACAATCTGGTGCCTATAGAGAATTGCAGGGGAGAACAATTTGTAAATGCCCTCCCATCACCCAAATCTCCCCTGCTAGGATGAGCAGGACTCCTCCCATTTTTCCCCTTTTCATCAACACTTGGCTGTTCACAAGATCCAGGGCCCTCTGGAGAGTATTCAGCTAGATGTTTGGGGATTTCTTTTTCTTTGGTTAATCAATAGATAAAAATTCCTACATATATGGGGAGTCACCTTAATATGTAAAGACCTCTTCCCTGTTTACGCATGGCAGTTTTGCAGCTCTTATGACCCTAATAAGGGTCAACATATTAGACAAATAATGATGATTTGGACATTTTGTTTCCCATACACATTGCTGATTGAAAGCAGCAGTTGTTTATTGGGAAATACATGTATGTGCATGTTTGTGCTGCCACATGCAGAACTGCTATTCATCTTTCAGTTATGATCCTCTGAATTTTGGGTTTTATTTCTGTCGTCATAAAATCACAGAACTGCAGATTTGGGATGTACTGGTAGATTGTCTAGTCTAGCTTCCAGAACAATGTCACAATTCTCTCAGAACTCTGTTGTCTTTGAGACTCCTTAGGGTAGAGAAAATGGAGGATATAAAATGTACTGCTTCTTCTGAACTGCTTATATCACTACTAAATGCATAGTAGTTTTGCTATTGATGCAATTCAACGTTTCACAGTAGTCTTACTAATCTATCTTGGAAGCCTGTGTGTTATTACATAAATTTGTTTACCTGCGTTGAAATAATTAAGAATTTGACAATGGCTGGGGAAGGAGTATTCTGCTACATGCCAACAGCAACTCACATTTTGTGAACTCATTTCTCTGCCTACCCTAGGGGCTCTGTGAGTCATTAATTTCAGCATGATAATCAGAACTGGAAGTCAAAAGTTGGATGAGCAGGTGCCATCATGGGCTGCTTTTCACATGCTATTAATTCAAGAAAATTCTGTGTGGGATGCAGCAATCTGTATCCACAAGACATGAAGTTAATCTAGTTGATCTTTATGTTGAAACATTTTTATGAGGCTAAACCTCGGAGAGAAGGTATGTGTGTGATCAAATAAAATCCAGGCTATAATGTGAATACAAATCCTCCTACCTTAAAAATAAAAAAAGACAAGTGAGGGGGAGATTGATAAGGACTCGAGGGGGGCATTTCATCTTCCCTTCCACCATTATCTCCTCTTTACCTTTCTCAAAAGTCCCCATTAGTACCTTTCCTTTCCCTGCTTCCTTTTCGCATTCCTAGGCATGAGTCAACTTACCCTTATGTCTACCTTTATTTGGAAGAGGCTATAGCATTGCTTGCAGAAGGTGACATGCAGAAGGTTGCTGGTTCAATCCCCATAACCTCCAGTTGGAGGACCAGGCATGAGGTGTTGTGAAAAGCCTCATCCTGAGGCCCTGGAGAGCCACTACCCATCTGAGTAGACAGTACTGACTTTGATGGACCAATAGTTAATGTAAGACAGATTTCCCTCCTGACAGCCTCCTCCTGAAAAAATTCTGTACACCAGGCCCAACAGCTGGTGGTGAACCCAGAAAGACTTCGGGGGGGGGGGGAGAGGAGGTGTTTTACTTTCATCTGAATCCCCCTCCCCACACTATTACTTCTTTTCCTCATCCTGGAAAACCCCATATCTTTAATTTCTCATGCTTTCCACTCTCCCACCTTCTCCTTTCCACCCATCCAGCAATCAAGTATTTATCTCCCCCCCCCAGCTACATTTATGATAGTTAAGTGGTTAAGAGTGACACACTTCGATCTGGAGAACCAGGTTTGATTCCCCACTCCTTCAGAAGCAGCCAGCCACAGTTCTCTCAGAGCTCTCAGCCCCACCTACCTCACAGGGTGTCTGTTGTGAAGAGAGGAAGGGTAAGGCGTATGTAAGCTGCTTTGAGGCTCCTTTGATAGTGAAAAGCTGGGCATAAAAACTAGTTCTTCTTACTCTTTTGACTCCACCTTTCTCCACAATGGAGACACAAAGAAGATAAAAGGATTTCCCTCTTCTCAATGTAATCATCCCAGCACCCCTTGGAGGCAGGTTAGACTGAGACGGTATGGCTGCCCAAGGTCACCCAAATCCCAGACTGAAACTCTGACCCCTACACCACATTGACCTAGTGGGGTTGGTTGCTGTTGAGCAGTAGCAAGCAGCCGGGCCATCTCGTGTCATTCTGGCTGGGTGGCAGCAAGTCACCTAGTGGCTGCTGTCAGATCTGTCCTCTGGAGCCTACTCTCAAAGGCAGAACAGCCCCTTTCCCTTACCTTTTCCTGACTGAAACCAAGAATGGAAGTCTGGTAATTCTGTTGTGGTAGCCAAGCAATGGCCACTAAAAGCATCTGTTTCTTACAGCCGCTGTTTCTATCATAGTGGAATGGTTAACGCCCCCCCCCCAAAAAAATATTTTTAACAATTTAACATTTTCCTACAAACTAGGGTATTTCCCCCCAAGTATGGAGAAAGTTTTGTCTTATCTGTTCACGGCTCTAATCCACAAAAAGGACCAGGCTGAGAATAATAGAATAGAATAATAGAAGCACAGGGTTGGAAGTGTACTCCAGGGTCATCTATTGTAAACTGCCCTGAGCTGTAGGGGAGGTTAGCATATAAATATAATCATCATGGTGCTACTCTGATACTTCAGTTATAGTTTATATACCTAAATGGCCCTCTTGCCAGACCTCTGTGCTGTTCCCATGTGTACTATATGTCGGAGTGACCAACTCAGCATGCCTGGACATTAAGGGGCACAACATCACTGTCCTTGAAAGGGATGCCTTGAGAACTGACACACCCACTCCTGTCTTTGTTGTTATGGAACACACCTACTGGTGCACTCTCCGTAACAGAAATGATATCAGATGTCCCATCTGTTGTCCCACCCCAGGGAGCGTGCCAGTAGATGGCAGCTGGGGAGGCTTGGTGTTCAGCCCTGCTCGTTGTGCTGACACTGCCTGTCTCAGCCCTCAGGATTGTGGGAACGACCTCAGAATATGGGTGTTGGAGGAGATGGTGGCAAGGCCTGGTGCTGAGCTCCATTTGTCGCACCACCACTGCCTATCTTCTGAGGCTGTTTCCAACCTAAGGAGAGTGGGGATGACCTCGGAAGATGGGAGGCAGCAGCAGTGGCTGGCAAGGCCTGGCACTAAACCCAGCTCACTGCACCACCATCCCCACAAGTCTTCCATGGCCAGTCCCACCCACAGGACAGCAGGGATGGCCTTGGAAGACAGGTAACAGTGGTGGTGTGGTCACCGGGGCTCAGCACTGGGCCTCACCAGCTGTCACCTTGGCCATTATATGGAATGTGTTCCACATAATGTCCATGAATCCTATTGTTGTACAATTTGTTCTCTCTCTCTCTGGCCTTCAATATACACACACATCTCTATAAGTCTTTTCTGTAGCAACAGTGCCCTCATACTCTCACCCACATGATGTCAGATGAGCTGGTCATTTGTGATAGGGAAAGTACTCTTTAGATTAGGGCTGGTACTACACTTACTTTGTTTTTTGCATTGTTGATCCTGCTGAATTCAAATCAATTTGAATTCCTCCTTCCTACCCCCCATCCCCAAATTGAAACAGAAAGTGTTCTGCACTTTATTGGAGAAACTCAGAGGGGGGAGGAGATCGGTGGTTGCAAAACTACTTGTTTATTTTTCTTTTCCTGAATGAGTGGGGAAGGGGGTTTGAGTGAAGTCCAGTGGCGTTAAAGCGTGCTTTATTAGCCAAAAGACGGGGGAAGAGCCAAGTGCAGCTGAGGCTGCTTGCTTCTTTCTTTTCATGAAGGGGGAATGGGGGAGCCCGCAGCAGCCTCACAGAGAAATGAGGCAAATCTCTGCTGAGAGAAGTGTGAGTTTCTGGAGTGCAGTCACCTTTAAACAGGGCAAAAATAAGTCTTGGGAGGGAAGCCTTGGACCTGGGAACCAGAAAGTCTTTGAACTGATGCCCAGCCAATCGGGGACAGACTGCTTCTCTGCATCAGCATTGCAGTAAAACGCAGAGGATCTATACTATACTGGGGGCTTTCAAGGGCAGTTTTTCAAATATAGCAACTTATATCCACTCCTGGATATTGTGGGCGAAAGGTAGGGTCACCGCAGATCAATCACATGAAACTGCCTTCTACTGAATCAGAGCTTTGGTCCACCAGCCTCAGTATTGTCTATCAGACTGGCAGCACCTCAGAGTTTCCGGCTGAAGTCATTCTCATTTTCTCTTGCTTGATCCTTTTAAACTGAAGCTGCTGAGGACTGAAACTGGGACCTTTTGCACACCAAACAGATATCCTTCCCCTGAGCCACAGCCCCTCTCTTCTCCTTAAAGTAGAATTCCTTGAGAGATTGTATGGTCATTCAGAGATTATCTCTGCTTTTAGAACCAGCTGTCCTGACACATGAACAGTTGTGAAAGCTCCAGGTGGTGAATATTCATTAAAGCACTGGATAAAGACAGCAAAATACTGATTTCTCCTATTCTCTGTGTGAACCCCCCCCCCTTCCCTCCCTTTTTATAGTGGCACTAGCAGTCCTTGGAACTCCGATTACCACCATAATGTTGCTCAGTAGTAGAAAGAGGAAGTGATTTGCAGTGAAGTGCTAAGTGACACATGTAAGAACTAACCTCTGTCTAGTTGAATCTCATCTGATAAATTTAATACAGTAGAAAGACGCATAGAATATCAGTAGTTGTTCTCAGGAAATAAAAGATCTGCAGCTTTATCACCCCCCATTGTCAAGGCAAATTTTAGATCAAGCACAAGCTTCTTTCATAAGCATGGCTTTCATGGACAGAGCAATTCTTGCAAGCAAAGGGATCAAAAGGAAAGAAAGAGCTGTTTTCTGTAGGAGCCCTAAATGGCAGGATGGAGAAGACACCCATTCTTTTAATAGCAAGCTTATCAGTAGAGGGGGAAAATAGTCCATTCAAAAGTAAGCCTGAGGTTTCTGCATTCTCACAGGATTTTCCAGTATGCAGAAAAATATTAATTTGTGAATTTTAAATAAGTAAGCCATTTCTCAAATGGCCTGCAAGGGGCTTTGTCCTCCAGGAGCCATGCAGCATAGAGAAGAGTTTTCTGTCAGTTGAAATAAAGAGGGCAAAGGCCTGGAGAAGTGGGGTTGGATTGCTAAATGGGGGAAAGTATCCTGAGGGAGAGATTCATTGCAAGAAGGCAAACAGCTCCTGTCTCAGTTTAGGATGCTTCAAGCTGTAAAAAGCTTGCTCTGCTTTGAAGTTAAAAGAGTCTGGTGGATTTATTAGGATTAGAGAAAATGCTTCTTCAGATTCTTGACTCTTTCAGCTGCAAAGGGGAAAGAACTCCCAGCGGCTTAGTGTCCTGGAATGTACGTGTGCCAACAGCATTGGGGGTTGAGCAATGATGACATTATTCCCCATTGAGGTTCTCCCCTTGCTAGCCCTCCCCAGGCTACATTTACAAATCTGCAAGAATTTCACAACCTGGAATTGGTAACTGTACACACATGCTTTGGCCCAAAGCCCTCTCTCCCACAACTATCCCATGCATGATATTCATGATACAGTATCCTCAATACTGCCATGTTCACGGCTAGGTAAGGAACTGTTGAAAGTCCCACAAGGCCCTGATCTCACCTGGGAGAGTGTCCCACCAGGCCAGGACCTTGAATTGGATTTGGGTCATAACTGGTAACCAGTGTTCCTTGGTAGTCATTGAACAAACCATTTCCAGCCCATTCTAACTATGGAAGTTTTACTGAGGAAAATGATGCCACAGGTTTTATAGCATGTTTAAATTTAGGGTATTGCAGCTTTAAAATAATTGGACAGAGTTGAAAACCAAGTATGAAAGCCCCTTTGCACTCCATTCACACGCGGGTAGAACGTGGGCCTTCCCAATATTCATGTCAAATTCCTGTAGCATCAGTGTGGTAAAAAGGAAGGATGTTTAGGGTCCTGCCCCCCCTCTCTCTGACTCTCTATAATCTCTATAATCTCCCTCTGAAATCTGAGAGTAAGAAACAGCACAAAGTCATTCACTTCCAACATCCTGGAGTCTCCCTTGATGTGGTTGACATCACTTCTGGTTACATGGCTGGAAGTGACAGTGCAGGATGCTGTCCCCCCTTTCCTCCTGACCTCCCATTGAGTACTGGAGGGGATACTAGAGGGGATACTAGAGGAGACAAATTGCAAGACTGTGTTTTAATTATTTTAATATCCATTGTTTTTATTTTGTATCACATTGTTTTAATATTGTGTGTGTGTTTTTAAACCTGTCTGGGGTCCTGAGATGCTTGGGAGGAAGATGAGCATATAAACATTTTAAATAAATACATACAAATGATCTTCAAAACTAGATGATTTGCACAAAATCTAAAATAGATATCTGAAACCAACTGGCATGTGCTCTCACGAAGCCCAGGTGCCTCAAAGTATTCTTTTAAAATTGTTTGATCTTTATTCCTATTTGTTTTCTTTAGTTTCCAGCGTCACGGTTGTAAGCACAAAATAAAAACAATAAAAACCAGCATTTGGCAGTCTGGCTTAGAAGCCAAATGATGAAGCTCAGACACTTTTGTCTGGGTGATTTCCCACTCAAAATACATGACAAGATTTTTCTTCTTCTTCTTTTAAGCTCACAGTTGCAGCTGCAAAGTGTTGATGGCTTTCTGCCCAAAATGACCTGGCAAGTGCCACTTCCAATTATTCCTTAGGATAATCAATTGACTAATTACAATATTTTACAAGTGCTTTCCAAATGCTTTCAGCATATTACAGTGGCTAGCGGATTGCAGCTATGTTTCTCTGAGCCAAACTGCGATACCATTGCCCACACTCAGTCCACATAGAACCATATGAGACAGGACTACTTAACCCTTCCCCTTTGGAGCATTTTTCTTTTGGGAAACCCCTGCCTCCCCCAAGCTGTTTTTGCATGCTGAGAAACTTGCGACTTCTGAGGTTGCTTTAATGTCAAAAAAGAACAGCGTCAGAGAAAAGATATGCAAGGCTCTGTGAAAAACTGACTACATTCTGGAAGAGACATAACAAGATGCTGCCCCCCCCCCAATTTCCCTCTGACACCCTATTGAGCAGAGATAGTCAAACTGCGGCCCTCCAGATGTCCATGGACTACAATTCCCAGGAGCCCCTGCCAGCATTCGCTGGCAGGGGGCTCCTGGGAATTGTAGTCCATGGACATCTGGAGGGCCGCAGTTTGACTACCCCTGCTATTGAGTATCTGTGACAGTGGTGAGGTTACATGGGGATGATCAGAAAGAACATTTTAAGTGGGGTAGAGGTGGCTGGTTCATTCCATGCCCAGACATTTGTTTTCAGGATGGTGATTAAGTGCATGAACTACTTGGAAAAGTTCTGCCATCACTCTTACAGTGCCTTACTTACATCCGTCAGCTAGTTCTTGAGTGAGGACAAAAACTGCACTGTGTTTGCCTCAGCTAGAAAAATATATGCCTTGTCTCCAAGTTGAGCTCAAATGAAAACAGCAGTAAGAACAGAGAAGAGAGGAATTCAATTTGACTGTTCAGTTTGTCGGTGGTAGGTCTACTTTAGCACTAATTTGTCATGACACGGTAAAGGCTGACCAAGTGAACTTCGTACTGATGATTTGGCAGAATATTGTCTCCATGGGTTTATTCATGTAACAGCATGGACTGACTCTATATATTTGAAAAATGACAACTAAAAATGAATGGTGGAAATGAATGGCAGTAACTTGGATAACTCCAAGGGGTCTTGTCCTTTTGAGCCTCCATGACCCTTATGGATTAGCATTTACGAATTCTTGATGGGTTTGGGCCCTGCACAGTTTAAGGAATATACAGGCTGCAGTTAGCACTGCCAAGGCTGTGAACAATAGCAGACATCCCAGCAGTGGGTATAGCCTTTTATTATGCATGTGTGACTCACACACACTAGGAATGCTCCCATCTGTGTGGACTATTTGTCAAGAAGACATACCTAATGCGGCTTCTGTTTCATTGCAGCATTCTAGTGTGACAAAGTGACAAAACACAAAGGGGCAGTTTATGTAAAATTCTACGGCTTCTTATCCTGTGTCAAAAAGGAAAGTGTTTTATTTGTTTGTTCGTTGGTCTGTTTAGCCTAGAGAGGAGACAACTGAGAGGGGATCTGATAACCATCTTCAAGTATTTAAAAGGGTGCCATATGGAGGATGGAGAAGAATTGTTCTTTCTTGCCCCAGAGGGACAGACCAGAATGAATGGGATGAAATTAATTCAAAAGAAATTCCATCTAAACATCCGGAAGAAGTTCCTGACAGTTAGAGCGGTTTCTCAGTGGAACAGGCTTCCTCGGGAGGTGGTGGGTTCTCTATCTTTGGAAATTTTTAAACAGAGGCTAGATAGCCATCTGACGGAGAGGCTGATTCTGTGAAGGCAAAGGGGTGGCAGGTTAAAATAGATGAGCGATTGGGATGTGAGTGTCTAACTCTCACAGCTATTGATGGACCAACTGGCTTGATTTGAAACAGACTGAGCTCAAACAAGTTAATTTCCTAAAATCTTAGAAAATATCTTTTTTCCTGAGTCCATTTTGGAACCCAGACTCCAGTGAAAGAATTCAATCACTGAGCCAATGCGTTTGGTGAAAGCTCACCCGTCCCTGTAAGCCACTGCACCTAATACTGTTGCCTCCTTCCCATACTCCAAAACTTCCCTGATACAGGTAATAGTAGGAGCATCTGGAAGGAAAACTATGCCTTTAATTGTAACAAGTTTTGCCAGAGTTACTTTTAACTCTTTACATCTGCTTGAAGGATTACTTTAGACAGTTCTCAGTAATTTTCACTAAGACCTGAGCAATTGGGAAGAAGGATATTTCTCAATAAGTTGGACACTGGTAAATATGGTTTTCTGTTTTATATTTTTTTCTTAATATATATCTGATAGGTATGTAGTTTTTTATATTTTTATATTTATTTTCCAGATATGGCAAAAGGCAGCAAAGACCTACCCTTGCTGCTATTGATGCAGCGATGAGATAGGCGGCAAAGGGTGAAGGGAATAAGAGCACAGGTGAGCAGAGAGTGCACTGTGTGGTGGCGGGGTGGGGAGCCACGTGCTCAGAGCCCGCCCTTCTCTCAGCGGCAGAGGAACAAGTTTCCCACCCTCTCATTCTATTATATCGTTTGATTATTAAAGATAAGTTGTTAAAAGTTGTGCAGTTAAAATGTGTTTTGTCACAGCTGGCAAAAGGGGGCACGGGGAAGAGCCTGCTATTGAAGAGGAAGTCAGGACAGGGGTTCCTGACTCAGTATTATAGGGGGCCTCTTTATGAGGTGGCTGGCTGCGAACAGGGCCAACCCCGGCTGGGGAAGGCCAGGAAGTTCGCAGGGACAGGTGGCCTGGGGTGAGCCTAGGGAGGTATACACCTCCTGTGTCACCCCAGGTGGGACATCTCCCTGAATAAAGTTCCCAACAGCAAGGGGACTGGTGGGCTCAGCAGGGGACTGGCACAAACTCCCCAGGGCACTGTTAGGAAGGGGATTTGAGTGGTCGGCTGACCACTAAAAGCAGGCTCTCATCCCCATGCCTGGCCAACATTTTGTCATGTTACAATGGTTAATAAAGCTGTGGCCTGTTTATAAAGCCAAAGTATTTGTCCACGTCCTTCTGGAGCCCATTTGCAGCCTGCAAATCAATAGATTCTGATGAAGAATTAATTTGAAAACAATGTTATCCTGGCTACTGTTCAATTGTCAAACTGTACTTTTGAGAATGAATGCTTCAGTTCCCTAACTTCCATTCCAGAACAGGAATGAGACTCTTATTGAGTCCTTCTATATTTGATCTTTATTGAGTCCTTCTATATTTGATCTTTATTTTTGACTCTGATGTTCATTTTTCTGGAAAAGTAGAACATTAAGTATTTTTCACTATTTTGCCTCTCAGGGTTTTTTATATTTTTCACTTGTACTGTGTGGTCCATTCATTTCATAACTTCAAGGTGGGACTGGAGTTTTCCTAGAATTTCATCTGATCTCCAGACTACATAGATCAGTTACCCCTGGAAGAAATGGCTGCTTTGGAAGACAAACTCTGTGGCATTGCATCTACACACAATGTCTTCCCTTCCCAAACTCAACATTTCTAATGTACCACCCCCAGATCTCCAAGAATTTTCCTAGCCTAAGTTGACAGTCTTCTTCCTTGGCACTTTGAATATGACAATGGCCATGACTGAGGTTCCATTCTCCTTAGTGTTGAACCAGGCAGGCTGGAAACTACATATACCAGGACACTCGTACATGGGACTCTTGACTGCACACATGAGGCTGCCTTATACTAGCCTAGTTCACAAGTTATAGTGAATGTGCATGCAATCCATATACAGCGTATATTTGATGTGTGCATCTCATGTTATGTTCAACACAAGTATAATTGAATGTGATACAAGCCCTACATTTTTCCTGGTTTTAGTTGCAATGTACATGTTCTTTGGCTTTTAGTTACTAAGAAAGATGCTTGTATGTGTACTGTAATATGTGAACAGGGCTGCTCTATCAAGGTCAGCGCTGCCTACTCTGATGAATTTGCTCTCTTTCAACCACCTGCCAAGGCACACCTGATTCCTGCAAGTAGCTGGATTTGCTGCCCAAATATTTTGTTTCCAAAAAACAGAGACTCATTTGGATCCTACAACATCTGAAATCCCAAATAGGTCAAAAGGAAAGCAGAAGGGCTGAACTTCAAATGTTTTGTTTGTGGGGGAAATGGGATAGATTTCTTTTATGAAGTCAGGGCCTTCTAAAAATATTCACATTTGTCTGCCACAGTTCAGCAAGCCGCCTGATGTGCCAGCTATTAGTATCCAACAGAGAGCATGCATGTAACCTATTTAGCAAAAACGCTCACATGTTTCACAGTAGCAGCAAGCTGGAGTGATCAGCTGCTAAGCTCTGTGCTGAGGTGAAGCAGTTTTGTTAACAAAACCAAGAAACAGGTAATGGAGCGTGACAGTGTGATCCACAAAAATCTTGCGCTGGCATACTGATGCTTAAGCTTGTCTAGTGTCATCAAGATAAATGTGAATTCACTGATTTTAAAATTTAAACATGATTAGATTTATTGAAGTATGGCTCCCAGCCAGCTACAAAACTCACAGTTTACAAAACTATAATCATGGCAGTGTACAAATGACCAGCAATAAAAACACTTAAAAATCAAACATTTAAAACATTATAAAACTATACAAACATGACAAGATTATCTAAGGCAAATTTCCAATAGGCCAATTTTGTCATGCTTTGTATGACACAGTATCTGGCTATTGGTTTTGTGACCTCCATATTTCTCCCGGAAAGGAGGCTCTTCATTTTCTCTTCCCCAGAGTCACTGGGAATCTGGGGGTAAGAGGGGGGCAAATTTAAGCATAAGCCCTCGCATTTATTTAACCTGAAGCCTGAATCTGTTTTCTTTTTCTAAAAAAAGAGAATTAAATGTTTAGAACTACATTTTTTTCCTGTTTCTGCTTGAACAATAAGTTAAAAAAAATCTCAGCCCCACTTTAACTAGTTTTAGTGTTTACTAATTTGGGACATGATGCTATTGAGTCTATGGTTTTACTGAAACCATTGCCTATACCCCGTGGAATGTCCTACCTGAGGAGGACAGCAAGGCTCCCATGGTTCTGGCATTCTGCAAACTGTGGCATTGGCAACCTAGGCATCTACTAGAGACTACAGAGATTAGCTCCTCTGGAGAAAATGGCTTCTTTCTGGGTGCCCTCTGCTGCATTATACTCCACTGCGGTTTCTTTCTTCCCTGAATTCTATTCTCCCTAGACTCCACCAGGAATTTCCCAATCCAAATTTGGCAATCATAGAAAACTATTTAAAACAGAATTGTTCAGTAGGCATTTTTTAAAATAGAGGTGATAGGACTGCATTGTTAACAGAATGGTTCAGGAGATGTCTCAAGGACTGGAACAGGTCTGTAGACTTTACTACTGTGTGTGGCATCCATTGTTGTATACCTTATCTTGTTCTTAATGAATTTTATTTCTACTTATTTACTTCTTGTTTAACATGTCATGTTTAATGTTCTGTCCAAATTTCTCCTTTGTTTCAGATTTGGGCAAACCCAGCCCTATTACATTGTTTATAAAATGTCATATCCTATTAATTGTGTTGATGTATGCTATATAAACTGCCGCCAGTCTCCAGGAAGTAGAAGAGTTAGTTTTTTGTACCCCACTTTTTACTACCCAAAGGACCCTCACAGCTATTTTCATTTTCTGTCCTTCCTCTCCCTACAATAGATACCCTGTGAAGTAGGTGAGGCTGAAAGAGCTCTGAGAGAACTGTGACAGCTCAAGGTTACCCAACTGGCTGCACCTGGAAGAATGGGAAATCAAACCCACTTCTCTAGATTAGGAGCTGCCATTTTTAACAACTACACAAAGCTGGCTCTTGAGAAAGCCATACTCAAAATTACATAAATAAATTTATTGCTGGCCACCTGGGAATTCTGTTGGCTGAGGCTTGGCATGCAAATCATTTAAATATATACTCAAGGAACGTTTTCTTGTAACATAATATCTGCAACGGACAACGTGTGAGACAAGGACTTCTGCATTCAGAGCTGTGATCAACTTTCAATGTACTGAATAACCTTAAGCAAAATAGATTCAAATGAGTAGCCGTGTTGGTCTGAAGTAGCACAATAAAATCAGAGTCCAGTAGCACTTTTAAGACCAAAAAAGATCTATTCAGGGCGTGAGTTGACAAAGAATGCTTGCACTTGAAAGCTTTTGTTGGTCTTAAAGGTGCTACTGGACTCTGATTTTCTTAAGCAAAATAGTATCACTCAGCCTCACTTGAAATGGAATTTATAAATTCCTATATTGTTTAAATATAAATAAGAAAATGATCAAAAAGAAGTTTTCCATTAAAAAGAACTATGTAAATGATTAGTAATATAGAACTTAGTAGAAAACTGTAAAATGAACAGAAGATGAAGTATAATAAGCTGCGAGTCTAGAGCAAGACTGATTCCGCACGAGAAATCTTCCCCTGGACAGCATCTGGCTGCTGGCTCATTTTAGAGCTTTTTCTACATTTCATTATCTACATCCCGAGGCTGTCCAGGGGCCGGCTTGATTTTTAGCCAGATTTGCCTCAAGATAAGGGAAATCACTGGATTTACCACTTATTATCTCACTTCACACCAAAGGCCAGCCTGTGTGGAGAGAGAAACAGTCCCTGCATCATTTTGCCCGCCTTCGCACCCACCCTCCCCTCTCCATTTCCTACTCTGAGATTTTTTTTAAAAAAATGGCACAGTCCGTATTGCTGCAATACCACAAAGCTACTTTGCATATCTTAAAATAAAAATTTCCCTAAAGTGTCCTTGGTCTTTTTGGGACTGGGCAGGCAAAACACAGTCCTGTTTATGTTTTCTGGCGGAGGTGAATGAATGGGAAAGGGGGGGGGGCATGTGATGAAGCAGCCCTCTTCCAATTAGCTCTTTATTTTTAAACCTACTGTTTACACACAATCACCCTTTGGGATCCAGTTACCATGTCCAGCCTCTCACAACTCTACCCAAACATAGAGTCCAAAACACCACGAATCCAAAATGGGGGGGGATGCTTTATCCTTGTGGTGTTTCTCCATAGCAATGTAGAAGTGCTGATATTTTATTTAAAATGCACTTAAATTGTGGCATTACTGGATAGCAATGTGAAAGTGCACTTAAAAAAAAACAATAATTTTGGGCCTCGTGTGTGTGTGGAGGTTTGGGTCCCTGAGACAACTGCCGTGCTTTGATTGGTGGCTTGCTGTGAACGACAAGCCAAGGAGCGGGGGGAGAAATTCAACTAGTTTTCCCTTGCCGCCTCATTGGCCCATTATGCACGGCTGCCGAAACGGCGATTTCGGGTCACATGGAAAACGCGGAGGGGGAAGACGCGATGCACACTGGTTATGCACGGGGCGGGGCGCGGCGATGGCAAAACCCAGAATAACCGATTATGCACGCGGCGATCCGGGCGCCGCTTCTGGTTGCGCCCCGGTCACCTGGAAGCTGCGCTTTCTTCCGCGTTTCACTGACACGGCTTTTTCGGCAGCATGCACCAAAGCTGCGGCCGGTTGCAGTCGGCTCCGTGCGTTATCAGTGATTTTAGTCGCTGCCATTCCACCCCGAATGTGCGTTATTTCCCCCGTGCATAATGGGTCATTGGGAGGCAAAAAACTCTGATAAGGCAGAGGGAAAACACAGGAGGAGTCTCTGGTGGTGAGGCTTGTAAATGCGCGGCTTACAACTACACGTTTGCAAGGAGGAGGCAGTGCAAGTTTTGCACCTCTGTGCAGAATTGATCCAAATATTGCCACTTGAGTATTTTGTTTCTGGAATGGATACCAATGATCCATACCATGTTCTTTTTCTATGAACGTTTGACTGCAGGTCAAGTGTAAAGAAAACTCTTTTTTCTGTTTTGATCCTTGTATTCTATCTCTTTTTACAGAGTTGCACAAGTTTTGGACAGACTGAAATATATTATCCAATCCAATGCAGAATTTTGGTATGTTGGCTCAGTGATATTTACCCAAAAGTTTACCAGATTCTGTGCAGTATAGAGCAGAATAATACGAAGAATCAGAAAACACATGGAATCTTTATTTCAAATGGAAAAACTGCTAACATTAATTATTCTGGTCTGCAAGTAAGAACCTATTGATGTTTGAACTGACTGCCACATTTTATATGGAAGTTCACTGTTTGAAGGAACTATGTAACAAAATTTTCATATAGAAATCATTACAGATCAGTAGAAATATTCAGGATATAATATTTAATTTATTTTATTCCTAACAGGGCCATAAATAAATAAAATTGTGCAGGATTCTTGAGGTTCCTGAGGCAGACCAGGTTTATGGGGAATACATAATTTCAAAAATTAAAATTTCTTTAGGCATGAACAAGGATCATTTAGCTCAATGTTCTTCATCTGGACTGCATCATAATTTATCACTTCAATATAAATTAAGCATCCTGATATCCATGGAATTTAGATATACATAAATTACTTTAGATTATGTCAGCCTTTCTCAACTTTTTAACATTGAGAAACTCCTGAAACATTCTTCAGACTTCAAGAAGTGGTGCGATCATGCAGAATATGGTTGGGAAGCATAGCTGCATATGGGCCCACCTGGGGCTCCTCCCGTTGCCATCCCCTGCAGGCCCATCATTGGAAATTTGGGGTTCAGCATGACCATATATGGCCATATAACCAATAACTCCCACACATTCGGGAAACTCTTGTGGAGCCATCAAGAAACCTGAGGGTTTCATGAAACCCAAGTTGAGAAAGCCTGGATTATGTCTACCATTTTTTAAACCTGGAAAATGACAGGCTGTGTTTTGGTGGAATTAATAAAATGAGCATAAGAATGGTAGTGTATACATTAAATAATCAAAGTGTACAATCTAGAGACTAGTTTATAAAGCACATTTTCCCTTATTTGCACAGCCATAAATTCTTCCGTGATCCAGAGAAATGTAATATATGAACGATATGATCATGATCATAAATACAGTTAGCAATAATTCCAAAACTTGTAGCAACCACTGTAGTCATGAGGAACTGCTGGTTACTAAATCCACATGGCAGTAGCCCATATATTACATTTTCCCTTGCAAATGTAGATCCAGTAGTTTCTCCGGTCCTCTTTTGATTGGCAGCTCCACACATGGCAGCAAATGGCTCATCGTGAGAAACCCTTTGTTCCCCCACAACTTAAAAAAAAACCTCTAACTGTGTCGAATCAGTACCCCAGTCCAAACACCTGGAGATGACATTCTGTCTAAATACTAAAATATTCCAAAGTGTTCTCTAATTTTTAAAGTAACTAAAGAAAATGTTCATCTGGAAATACACAATTGTAGACTTGTTAGTCAATGCTGAAAAGAATAATTCTTGCTCCTTAATTACTTCTAATTTATTGAATATTTATTGAATATTTATTGAATATTTATTGAATATTTGGCCATATCTACACATAGCAGTTGACAATATAGGTAGGTGGTAGTTATTAACAGAAAGAAATGTGGCATAAATTAGCACTACCATAAAAAGACAAGTATGTTTTCTATTGAAGCATTGAACTGACTCCATGTCAAAGCAAAATTCAGTAGCTCTGCAGTAGGCCTATGCCTTGAAGGGCTTTTGAGGTCAGATTGTTTATGGTGCTGGGCCACACAAATTTCCTTGCATCCTTGAGCTGTGAGCTATGTTATCCGAACTCGTGCCCATGTTAACACTTAGTGACCTTGAATCGGGGACAGATGTTAGCAGAGCTGGCTTAATGTGGCACCTGCTCCGGGGATTTCTTGTTGCTGAAGCCAAGAGCAGTCCATATTTAGGTGGTGAAGCCATGCTCAGCGCATTTTGAATTTTTGAGGGATTTCCTAAGGGGAAAATGCCTCACTGGAAATCCCAAGTGTTGTCTTTCAGCCTCTCCAATGCCAAATACAGATCCGCTGTTACAGAGGCATAGCAGTCTATCCAAAGAAGAAGACGTATCTTCTCCAGACTTGCCTTACCACTTCCATTTTTAAAGTATTTTGAAGCAAGTCTTTTATTCCTTCTAGCCTCTCTTCCAAAGAATAAATCAATCTAATGGACTCAGTTTGGACCCAGCTCCAACTCCAGCCTGCAACTCAACGCAAAACCTCTGGTGCAGCGAGCGTCTGGTGTGGTCTTGGCAAGCCTGGGCCATCTACATTAGGGCTGGCTTAATGTGCGCTTGGGAGATGTTTGGGAGATGACTGGCATTCCAGCAGGAACAGTTTCCAGTGTCCATTCTTTTACGCTGGCCTGAACAAGCCATATAAAATCTTCAGTTTGACAAGAGTTTAACAGAGCAGCATTGAGATAACACAGGCAGGCATTTCTTTCTAAAAGCAAAGTTGTTTTTCCAAAGGTCAAGCATGCAGTAGATGTGAGGCAGATGGCACACACAATATTCTTTGCTTTGCAGCAGAGAAAGCCACAACTGCTTCTAGCCAGGTGGGAGCAGCAAGAGTGCACTGATGGCTAAAGCATCCCAGCACAAGTCACAGGAGGCCGAGTATTCATCCAGCTTTTGCTAATGTTGTCATAGATGTATACTGTGCACATTTCTGTTCAAAAGGGGAAAAGTTATCATTAGGGATGGTCATGAACACATGCACAAAGTAAAGTTTGTGGTTCGGGAAGCAATAGTATTTATTTATTTATTTTGTTTATATTCATATTTGTTAACTGCAACTCTCAGACCCAGCTGGCTCGTGGTGGTTTACATAAAAATCTAAAAACTCCACATGAAACAGTACATACACAAACCATGACAGTGGCAAAATCAAAATCTGCAGGATTTCCCACTTCACTCCCTCCCCCTATTCACAACAGCCATCAACCCTCCAGGGGCACAACTTCAACAGGCCTTAATAGGCCAGTGCTGGGAGGGAGCTGCTCTGCCTAGCTCGGCCTCAACCAAATGCCTGGTGGAAGAGCTCTGCTTTACAGGCCCTGAAATAGAAACCCTTATGTGCCAGATGCTAGCTTTCAAGAGTCAAAGTTCCCTCTGTCAGGTGTACAGGTGATGTATCGTTTCTCTAAGGCTGAATACTCCATGTACTTAACACTTAATGCAAATTTGTTCTTTCTTACTATCCTTACATAGACACAAAACTAAGTGTTTTACTGTATATTTCAAGCAAGGAGAATTCTTAGTATTGAATGAGGGAGGGAAATGTACTGATGTGAAACAGAAGAGTGTGATAGTATGTCTGAAGCATTGCTGTTTAGCCAAATGGCAGTTGGAATGCTTAACATATGAATGCATGGGTTATCAAGTGGCAACTGATTTATGGCAATCCCAGCAAGGCTTTCCAGAAGTAGAGGTGGTTTGCCTTCCTCTGCAGGCTGTCTTGGTGGTCCACCATCCAAGTATCTGCCCTGCTTAGCACCCAAGATTTGACAAGATTGGGGTAGGCCATAGCCTTCTACATCCCATGCTTGATACATTGCAGCTATTTGTTTACTGTACTCAAAGAGGATATGTTTGGTTGGCTGTAGCAGAAGATAAGCAGTCTGCTTTTGGGATGTAGCTCTTGAAACTGAGGTCCATCCGAAAGGTTTAACCTTGCACTTCATTCATACATGGAAGTTGTTAATGCTGCAGTTGTATAAGTGATTAACATGCTTCTGTGATCAGGCCTTGTAATACCATGGAAACATTGCATGAAAGTGCTAAGGGTTACCTGTGTAACATCCAGTATTACTAGTCTAAAAGTCAAGGACAGACCTACCAATTTCTCTTTATAGTTGTTACCAAACCTGCTTAAACCCACTAGAATTTTTTATTGACTTCAATAGAGTGACATGTAGATTACACTAAGAATCAAATCTGACACAAGAGATTAGGATATTATATTGGTAAAACAGAAATAATAGGGATAGCTGGGACCAAAGGATCAGTGCTTGGCTTCTTTGTACAGAAGATCCCCCCGTTCTTTGGCTTTCCCCTAATAAGAAATTTGTGTCACAGTACTGAACCAGAGACTCTAGCTGCTCCAAAATGCAGCAGTGTGTATCCTTGCAGGGACCCGATGGAGGGCACAAATGACACCAGTGCTTGCCCAACTGCATTGGCTTCAGAATGAAGACTGGATTAGATTCAAGGTTTTGATGCTGACCTTTAAATCCCTAAATGGTCTGAGACCAGTGTATCTGTGAGACTGCCTCTCCCATTCTGCCACCCAAAGAGCACTCTAGTCAGCAGACCAAAATGCGCTCAGGGCCCCTGGCCCCAAAGAGGTAAGTCTGGCCTGGTGGAATGTTCTGGCAACTTAGATCAGGGCTGTTTGGAACTTCAATCAGTTCTGCAGGGCCTTCAAGACAGAGCTATTTCACCAGGCCTATGGTTGAGGCCAGGAATCATACCACCTAATAACAACTCATTGGCTGGACTCCCCACCCCCCACCTTGAGGAAACACCTATGGGGAAGCATCCACTAGAACATGAAGGGCAATTCCATCCGTTTAAAGAACAAAACCCTCCCAAACCAAAACTGGTGTATATCATGGGGAAGTTGTACAATGCTTTTAATGTAATAGCAATGTTGTCATTATTTAACTATATTTTATTGATTAATGTTACCTGCTTTGAGCTTCATAGGAAGAGTGAGTTATAAGAGTAAATATTTATTTATTTGCAATGTCACATCTTCTTTAAGGCAGGGTGGAAGAAGAGAACTTGATCACTCCACATACCCCTCTACTGTTTCTCTGCTTTCTGCTTGATTAGCAGGCCTGTTGCATGTAATGTGGAAGTGATTTGATATCAGCTGGCCAAGTGACAGTACAACAATTCCATCCAGAGTAAAAGGAAACTATTTCCAAATACATCATTTATTTTGGATGGGGGTAGAATAGCTTTAAAACCTTTAAACTATATTGCACTGTGTCCTTCACCAACATACTTAGAAAGGAACTGAGTCAGAGCTCTTCAAAGTAAGGCAAAACAAAAAACTGAGCTATTATATTTAAAGAGGGCCATCATGCTTTCCGGTTATTGCCTTAATCATCTGATTTTTCATTATACCAGTTCATCCATTCGTCTTCCTTTCAAGTGAAAGTTACATAAACTGGATTCCCTGAACATCATCAATATCAAACATTGAAAATTATCACTCAGAACGGAAAGACCTGACTGTGTGGGCATCCCATAACTTCCATGACAGCTATTGAACAGTGAACAACACAGAGACTGTAAATAGTTGTAGATATTGGGCTGCTCATGAAAATCTACCTATTAGTCTTCTAGAATGCCACAACTCAAAAAGATGGGTTATGTGAATAACACTGGTACTTTTTGGCACGCCAGCGACGCAAACGCGCACCTGCGGAGCTGCCGCGCATGCGTGTTTGCGCCCCCTGCTGGCGAAAACGTGCACGTGCGGCAGCTCTGCGCATATGCGCAGTTACTGGGCCGCTGGCTCTCTCCCACCCTCGGAGGCGGTCCCCAACTACAAGAAGGTTGGGGACCGCTACACTAGAGGGCAGCTTCCTCCATGCTGCATTTTGCTCCTCTTTGGGGATATAATAAAGCTGCAGCCTTGTTTATTCCATAAACCATGTTCAAGTACTCTCATTTGGTCTCCTGCAGGCCCCCTGCTATGCAATTAAACTATAATTCTGTTCACTTTAATTAAAAAGTACTTTCCTGAACAATTCTTTTTTACACATTCTGTGGATTGACAGAAGTGTGGGCACCTTCTTGACCATTCTAACAGATGTGGGCCTTAACAAATTATGGATATGAATGGGCAGCTGCTGGTCTTGCCACTTTGCACAGTGGCATCTTCAGATGGTTTTGCTCAGATGCTGGAAAGCTCAAGCACCTACCAGTTTCGCTCACGTCCTGATCTGCAGATGTGAACAGAGATTTGATTTTTCAATGATTGATTTGATATTTCATTGATCTGTTTGTAGATTTTGGGCAGATTTTTTTTGTACTGCCACCCTTATTGCAGCTTATTACAGCTCAATTGGGTTTTCGTGTATATCCATTACCAGATGGAATTCTAGTGTCCCCCATCATCCTTGCTGCATAACTGTAGTCTTCATCCTGAGGCCTACTGTCATCTACTAGGGCCAAAACGTCCTTGGTGGTTGCCTCTACCCTTGGGAACCAGCTCCCCAAGGAGGTTAATGGCCTGCAGGACCTATTAGACTATATAACATATGTTCTTGTGTGAATAAATAAAGTCACATAAATCAAATTGCTATTGAAATACTAGGCACCTTTGTTTTTTAATATGATTGTGATAATATTTATATGTTGTGCTCATAATAGTTTGTTAAAAAGCAGTTTGACCATCTTAAAAAACACAGTGAGGCAAAGCTTTGGACAATGACTTTCAATAGTATCTGAATGGGGCAACTGCCAGGAAAACAAAGTATATGACAGTTGGTAAGCTTCTTGATTCTAAGCACACTTTCTTGAACTGGTTGCAAAATTTGCTTAGAAAATGTGTTTTGGATTAGAAAGATAATCCATCAGTTAAATGTTGCAAGTTCATCATGAACAGGCAGGAGCTTAATGACGGATTGTCTTCCATGGTCCCTTGGGATAGACTGCTGACTTTCGTAGCTAGAACAAAGCCCCAGCATTACACACTGAACACATATACAATTAATTTGGGGTTTTAGTGCTTACTCAGTAATTTGCATCTATCATAGCATTCCTAACATTTGGGCAGTTTGCTCAAAGAACTAATTTGCTCCTCCCACATATCATCGGATGCTGTGCTATTGTTGCACTATGGCAGTCATTCACCTGGACAGGAAATTCAGGGGCTTTCCGCACCGGGATCTTTGTAGCAAATTGGTTGCTGAATGAAAAATCGCCATTTAAAATAGTGGAATTCGTCGTTATGCATACCTGCCTTTGTAGTGGAATCCAGTTGCGTTTTGTAGCGTTTCCCACAGGCTTCCGGTCTCGGCAAAAATCGCTAGCCAGGAAGCGCTATTGCCAAGCTCGTCCCGCCCCTGGCCGTCAAGCAGCCAATGGGTGGCCGTTAGCATGCTCCCAAACAGCCTCTTTCCCTTTAAGAAAGTTAAAAAAAAAAACACACCCATTGCAACGAATCTGTGTTGATTCGTTGCAACGAAGAGACCCATCCAGCTGCCTGGTGTGTTTGAGCTGTTGTTTCATCGTTGCCACGCTCCCTCCGAGTGAAAAAAAAAATCCCCCCCCCCTCTCACAGGCCCGATTTTCGGCCGGAAAAAGTGTAAAAAATAAAGGGAAAATACATCAGCAAACGGGCTTCTCTGTGTTTGTGCTTAGTGACTCTGGGGAGGGACTGAAGCCGGGGAAGCCGCTAAACAGAAAGAGGCTCGCTGGTGCGTTTATCCCCGCTCGCTCGGAGAAAAAAAAATGGCGATCACTTTGCCGGAAGATCAGAGGAGAGAGCCAGGGGGAGGGACTTTGTAGAAACCGCAACAATGTTAACGCACAGGTCTTTTTCGCTAGTGTTGCAGATTGGTTGCAGGAGTGTATCACTTTCCGGAGGGTGAATCCACTTTTGGGGATTTCCCTGAAAGCGCTACAACGAAGAGCTTTTTGCGGATCGGTTTCAGGTGTGTGGCAGATTGTCAACGACGTTGTGCATAACGGCAAATCAATAGCGTTTTCAATTGGCAACCATTGTGCGATTTTGAAGGCGTGCGAAAAGCCCCTCAGTTTTAAATGGCTGTAGCACAAGGATAGCATAGCCCTCAACAATATATGGATGCAACTTTTATTGTGGTCTTGAGTGATTTCCATCTGTTTCTTCCTGTTTCTTGCTCTGTATTCTTCTCATGCTCCTTTTTGAGACCACGCTACATATTTTTTCAATGGAACATCACAGTTGATGAACCAGTGCCAGTTCCTGTACTATTAGTGCAAAGCAGCCAATCCAGTCCTCTCTGAGCTCACGCTAAGCCCATCACTCCACATGTGTTACCCAAAAAGCTGTAAATTAATTCCCCAATACTGTTTCCAGAACTGTAACTGTGTTATCAATTTTGGATCACTTTTGATGCATTTTCTGTTAGAAGTACTCATGATTATGTTAGTAAAGAATGCTTAAATCTTTCTTTTAATAATTCCTTAATAATGCCACTATAATGAACCAAATAATTAACTATCATTTCTTGACTTGCAATGTAATGAGTGCAGGCCATTTTTGTCTAACGAGATATTCACCTAACCATGAAGGCTATAGGAGGGTACTTAAAATGACTCTAGTGTTGCTGATATGAGCCAGTTGTTGCCTCTACTTTAGCAGTCAAGATGGTAGATCTTGAACCATGGATACAAAGAACTGCCATTCAAAAATAGTGAACTGAAGGTTTTATTATCTAGAAACAGAGTCATTATTTGTTACTGCTGCATAGAAAATATATTCCCTTATTATTCTGTATCTGAATGGAGATGATTGCTCAACCTCATATATTCCAAATCAAACTCTAAAGTTGGTTGTTCCATTTCTCAGTTAATCTGTTGGTTATCAACAGAGATAAGTAACCCACTGGACAAATTCTATAGGTTAAATTCTCATCACAAGTGGAGGGGGGTTAAGATTACCATCCAGGCACCAGTTTTCTAGTCACATTTTGCCTGAATTTGGTGTTGGAGGAAGGAGAGATGTACCTTGCATCTGAGTCATATTTACTGTCATGCTATGACTAGCATAGCCAAATGCAGTGATGTGGCCAGGGTTTTCAGCTGTTTCATACAGCTGATTGTATGCAGGAAGGTGAAACAATTAGTGCTACTGGACAAAATGAGATTTCTAAATTTGGATTAAGATGAAGCCACAGTTAGCATTTATTTGTTGTTGTTAGTTGCAAAGTCGTGTCTGACCCATCGCGACCCAATGGACAATGATCCTCCAGGCCTTCCTGTCTTCTACCATTCCCCAGAGTCCATTTAAGCTCGCACTGACTGCTTCAGTGACTCCATCCAGCCACCTCATTCTCTGTCATCCACTTCTTCTTTTGCCCTCAATCGCTCCCAGCATTAGGCTCTTCTCCAGGGAGTCCTTCCGTCTCATAAGGTGGCCAGAGTATTCGAGTTTCATCTTCGGGATCTGGCCTTCTAAAGAGCAGTCAGGGCTGATCTCCTCTAGGTTTGTTCACCTTGCAGTCCAAGGGACTTCCAAGAGTCTTCTCCAGCACCAGAATTCAAAAGCCTCAATTCTTTGATGCTCGGCCTTCCTTGTGGTCCAACTTTCACAGCCATACATTGCAATTGGGAAGACCATAGCCTTGACTAGATGCACTTTTGTTTGCAGTGTGATGTCTCTGCTTTTTAGGATTCTATCTAGATTTGCCCAGGGCATCTAGGTATTATTTTCTAAGTGTTATACCTTGTTTTTACTCACCTTAGCTGAATTGCAGCTTTAATATTGCATCCAGGTTGGTAACCCCAACATTCGCTAAAATGTTCTGAAAATACACATTCATTCAGATCTTAGTTCTAACCAACCATAAGCTTAGATTAAACAATAGGAAAGTAATACACTGCTAAGTGCCTTTTGGTGTCGTTCATAATTTAATGGCCCCCAAAAAGAACATCCATTGTCAGGAGTGTACAGAGATATGCACTGTTCTCAGTCAATAAATGTACTGTTGTACAATTTAGACATGTTAGTTTAGTTTCCTATAGATACATGGATGTATGAAGGTGAGCTGTCAATTCCACCCCTATGTCTGACATTTCCTAGGAATGAATAGTAGCTAAGCAGCAAAAGAGAATCCCCGTTCGTGACAGTAGCCGTTTTATCTGTTGCTCTAATGATTATTAATTGAATGTTGAAAAATTTGCATCTATGTGCTGCCCTACTTTTTACATTTAGATACGCATCATTTAGGTGTAAGGTCAAGAGTCATATGCCACTCTACTCTCTCATCTCAATTACAACAATAATTTTTGTAATCGGCTGAAATGTTGATTTCTCCATATCTATCTGAAAGCAGCTTGCCTGTATATTTGTGGGAGAGCATGAAAGGTACCAAAGGCATGAAGGGATCCTACACCATTCAAGTAGGTATTATTTCATTAAAATCTCCAACTCTGTTCACATTGCATTATAATAAAATTACTGTCAAAGAATGCCATAATATTATACCAGAGATGGTAAATGCTAATTCTGAGAGAAATCGTTGCTAGTGCCCCAAGAACAGAGTTGGATACTGTTTGTTTGTTTTGCTTACAGCTATACATGGTGAATCTAACATACAAAATATTACAACAAAACAAAATCAGAGTCCAGTGGCACCTTTAAGACCAACAAAGATTTATTTAAGGGTGCCACAGGACTCTGATTTTGTTTTGTTGTGCTGCTTCAGACCAACACAGCTACCCACTTGAATCTATACAGAAATATTATTATTGTAATAGATGTAAAAATAATACCTAAATTGTTTTTTTTAAGTACTAATATTATATTATAATATAAAATAATAATAAATATATATTTGAAAAACCTAGAGTTTTTTGTCTGGAGTATTTGTATAATACAGAAACATGTGATCTCACTGATTCATCTTGCTATCAGTCTTACCCATGAAAGGATGGGGAGAGATGGAAGAGAATATTATTGAGGTCCAACTTTCCCATGTACTTGGCTTGGGAGGTGAATGGCTTCCATTTTTGAGCTAAGCCTGAACAGGATTCTCTTGGCTTAAACATAGCTATAGCTTGAACCCAGCTGGCAGTACAGTCCCAGAAGGGGATGTGTGCATCTTGCTTCAGCTAGTGATATAACCAGTTGGTGCTATCAGCATGAGAAATGCAATTCATCCATTCGCTGAGTTGGAAAGGAGCAAAGGTCATTTAGTTGATTTTCTGAACTAATAGCATCGTCTGAACCATTGCCCTCTCCTGGAGTCACCCGCACAATCCAAAGAACAGTGATCCTGAATAGAGAACAGAAACATTTTTGCAGATCTAGCTGTGGACCCACCTATGGTCCTCCAGGGGCTGCAGCACTAAGCATGATGATTTCTTTATGATTGCTCATAAAACAGTTACGCTATGGCTTGATCTATGCCATGAATAATGGCAGGCCGAGTCTACTTACTTGTTAATGGTGTTCATTAAGAAAATAGATTTTGGATGTCTTCTTAAAACTCTGAAGATATTTTCCTTGCCCATCAATTCTAATGGATTAATTAAGGGCACAGCGGCCAATGAAAATTTCCATTTGTCTTGGATCAGTTTCAGATTTTTTTTTTCACTGTTCACCAGTATACATTCAAGGATCATTAAGAGGAAGTCTGGAAACACAGCCATTTTTCATTGCAGTCTTTTAGATCATGTGTCTCTGTGTTACATAAATTACCTGTACAGCATAAAGATAATTTAATTTTTTTTACTGTATTGATTTTTCACTATTTTCTTGGGCAGCAAAAATTGATCTTTAGTCTCTACGGTCATGTGCTGCTTAGGTATTAATATATGCTGTTTGTGAAGCTCGCTGCTTTGGTCTTTATTTAGCACATTGTCCATAGTCCCTGTCACAATGGCACTTTTTTATTTTTTACATATCTTTGGTGAATGAAAATATAGCTACTGTACTCTGTGGTTACTGAGCATTGTGAGATTGTGTCAATGAAATATAGTATGCACTGAGATATAGACAGACCCTGAGATATAGTCTGCCACATGATTCTTTGTTTCTTTTACTTTAGTCTACTGTTTTCATGTTCTCTTATAGTGCTTCTGTTCTTCTGAGTGAAAGTCACACACATAAGGGGAAGAAATAAGCAAAAAATCTCTGCCAAGTGGTACCCCAGTCAATTTAGGAGGACATGATTTGGATGGATCACATGGTATATTCACCAATCATGAAGCAGTATGCTGATGCATACCCCAGTCATTTATGGAAGCTACCAACCAACACAAACTCTGGGATGTGTCCTTGACTTGACTTGGCCCTCACACATGCACATGGAGCAGAAAAGCAGAAAGAAGAAATATAGAATCTTTCATGGTAAGGAGAGCTGAGGCATGTCCAGTTGCATCCTTGGAGTTCCTTGAATCTTCACACATAGGAAAGAAAAAATATACAGTCTAACCATATCATCCAGACAGTTGCACACTTCATTTTGAAATAGGCAGGGGATGGGGTGTAGGGTTGGGAGATTTGGGGATGGAGCCTGGGGAGGACAGGGACCTCAGAGGGATACAATGCCATAAGAAGCCATTTTCTCTAGGAGAACTGACCTCTGTAATCTGGAGATGACCTGTAATTCCAGGGGATCTCCAAGTTCCAACTGAAGGCTGGTATCCCTTCATTGAAATCCCCACAGAAATCCCAGGGCCTCTCCCATACAAAGCATTGAAACTTAAGTTTCAGTGATCAAGTTGAGAAAAGGTGGAGGAAAGGTAAAAGGGGCAGAGACACTCGGACAGTAAGAAGAGAATACATCTGGAGCAGTCTATATCTGAGGCAGAGCAAGCCCCTTGTAACCCCCAGAGTGCCTTATAGGCCTTACTTCCTAGCGTTTATGCAGGCAAAGACACAGGTTTATTCTATCTTAGAGTAAACTAAATCATGGCAGGACATAAATTGCTGCTTCATGACAAGACCACCAGGCCTTTGTGAGAAACTGTCACAGACTTTAAGCAAGGCTCATCTAATGACTTCAGCTTTCCCCACACCCAGGCCAAATTGAATTACCAGTGCTTGTGGGAGAACAGCCTCACATTCCATTCCCCTCAAGAGCTTCCCATACAATGCAAGCTTGTAAACTATTCTAGTCCTTACTGAACAAAGTAGCCTCCTCTCCTGTCTCATTATCATTGCTCTCTCCCCTAAATATTCTGAAATCTGAGTTCCTGTCACTAGTAGAAAAGGTTGTTGGCATTTTAGATTCAGTCTACATCTATCCCAAGCTTCCTCCTCCTCCACCAGCATTTCAGGGCTCTTTTTCTGAAGCTCTCAACTATACTTAGACTTTGGAACATGTGATGTATAGATTTTGCCCCATCGCTCTTTCAGTCTCTTTCCCTCTCTTCCAGCCATTCTTGCTATCAGTCCAGTTCCATCATGTCCCCAACCCTGCTCATCAGTGCTGCTGCTTGGAGCCTTAGTACCAGCAATCTCCCTCCTTTCTGCCTATTCCTCGTCCCTTTCACCTTCTGTTCCTGGCTTTCCTGCTACTTCTCCCTCCTTCCTTTCTCCCTAGCCTTGCTCGGCTAGGTCTCAAAAGCTCATTCAACACCCTTTTGCCTCTCCCTGTCAATTAAAAAAAAACACAAGATGATTGAGACGTAATAACTGGTATGATTCAGTCTGAAACATCGATGGGTTTATTGTCAGATTGTTGGTTGCTGTTAGCTTTGTAAGTTCTGGCGGTGATGAAGAGTCTCGAGCTGTGATACAGAGCCACAGGTACATTATTTTTCCCAAAAGGAAAAAGGGCATCTCCTAATGTACAGTAGGTGGCATTTGTTTAGAAGTGTTTGCTGTACTGCCTCTTTCAATCTGCTGAGCGAGAACAGACATAAACAACAGGTGCACAGCAGATATCTGTGCCATGAACAACAAGGTCAAATGCAGCAAAATAATCCTTTTTAAAAAATAAAATGCTGTGCCAAGAAGCTGTATTAAAAGACTAATCTGTGCATGGACAGCGCAGCCTGCAGAACATGAGAAAAAGGGAGATGGCTGGCTTGCTCTCCGCACTGCTACAGCTCATATTTGTGAGTTATTTCAAACTTTCCATGTGTTCTTTTTCACACAGAAGTGACCTTGATGTAAGAGCACAGGTTGTCACCCTTTTGATTTGTCTTCTTCCCCAAAGCATCTGACCTTTTGCTGGCCAGTCTTTTTTTATTGGTTTCTCTTCCTTGTGCCCAAAATATCACTTGGGTTTTCAGATTCATTCTTCCAAATAATCTCCTCAGTGGCTGTCATATGATCTCAAAAGGCCATTTTGCAGGAGAGTGAATTCCCATTGAGATGTAGCATTTTGTTTTCTTATTTTTACACAGTGACTGTCTGTCTGCTTCTTGCCCACTTTTCTTGTCTACCTGAGGCACACATTCTTTTTCACAAGCCAGCTAGTCACCTCATTGTGTTGGTTAGCAAGTAGCTTCTACTATGGGGCTGTTCAGAGCAGAAACAGATATATTTTGATCCTCAAGGTGTGCTATTTCAGGTTTCAGTACTTAGGGATTAAAATTCACTGATGGTCTATTCTTGACTCATGTTAAATGAATGCAAAAAAGGTACATTTTAAGAACACATATTGTTGCTCTTTTTTATATCTCACAATTAACGGCCAAAGATGTTCCTAAAGAATACCCACACTGTTCATGGGCTTCCCTGGTACTGTTTTCCCCAGGGGGTGTTGTTTGCCCCTTCCCCAGGCTCCATGTGCCCTGGGATGGACATGTGGCGCCTAAGAAAGTGACAACAATCACCCCCCATAATAATTTCTACTGGATAAATGGTGTGAGAGGGAGGCCTGAAGCTGTGGACCTACAGATAAGTTTTTAATGGCTACTCCCCACATGAAGAGTGACGGAGGGCTGGATCAGGCACCCATGACCTGACTCGTGTCACATCTATTTTGGTCCAAAGGGGACAAGATAAAATGGAAAAGGAAGAATGTTAGAAACCACTCTGAGTTCCCATTGTGAAAAAATATAACATATAAATAAAGGAAATAAATAAGGAAATAAACAAATACATGAAAAGCAAGAGGGGGTATAGCTCTTCTAGCACACAGAAGACTTATCTGCCTTGCTGTGTCAGCTTCACAGCACCTTCATTTATATTAAATATAACTTGGTAGTGTATGCCGAGATAATTTGGGGAGCCAGTCTAAAAGCATCATTGATTCAAAGGCATGCAAGGATGAATTTTCAGACCTATTTACTTTGGAGGAACAGGCAAACTTTTTCCATTGTTTCCCAAAGATAGCAGCAAGCAAACAGATAAACAGAGTGTAAGCTAACTATGCTGTCATAAAAACTTTGTTATTTATCAATAGTATGTTTGGGGGAAAGGATGTTTAGTTCAGCAAGGAAACATGGTGTCAGAACTTCATATCCCCCCCCCCCCCACACACACACACTTTCTATTGTGCATTGCTGAAATAGTCTGGCTATCCTATGAAAGGTATACATAATTCAGCAAATGAAGCTGATCAGACCAAAAACTGGATACCAACAATAACATCGCCTTCTGTATGTTCTTGTTATTCACAATCCAACTCGTGTAAAAGGGGGCTTTGTTACTCCTAATGATGTGTGGTGGAGTCAGCATGAAGGATCATTTCTATTAAACGTATCTCATAATTTAGTACTTCATTAACAATCTCAGTAATGGTGTTCTCAGCACTAAAACTAGCCTGGGATGATGGATGTTGCCTTATGTTGGTGGAAATTTCTTGTTAGCGTATTATGCAAAATTCCAATCTTTAACACCCCTTTTCAGATTGTTCTTCCTTAACAGTCCAATCTGGCCTTTGCCTTGGTGGCTACAGTTGGACAAAAGAGCTTTTTGGTCTCAGAAACCTATATTTGCAATCTCCTGTTCTTTTCTCTCACAATGTGTTTAGGAGGTTTTTCTGTACAATAGGAACTGTTTTAAAACATATAATTTCTTTTAATATGACAAATATACCTTTAAAAGGAAAAAAAAAGTTCTACTGTCACACAGACACACAAACCAGTCTTAACAAATGAATTTTTGTCCTCTCTGTTGAGATGATGCAGTGAGAGCTCCCCCTCCTGTCCCACTACATTCTAACTGACAGGCTAAGGTCAGGGTAGCAATGAATCTTATTCCAAGTGTGATCGTGCCACAGAGGAGGGTTACAAAGACAAAAATATATTTGGCACTAACTAAAAGATGTGGAATGACTTGCATTTGAGACGGATTATTTAATAACCATTAAGTTCATCCTGAGCAACAAGGATAGTTTTGCTCATCAGATTCCTCACTTTGATGAACAGTTTTGGTTTCCTCTGGTTGGAACATCTGGAACTTTCAGTCAGTTGCAGCTGAAAGGGGGAAAGTATTCCAAATTAAAGGGAATCCTTGTGGGAAATTTGACTATGTGGGCAAGTTTGACAGTTGGTGCTGCAGGGTCAGTATAGTGGTGGCCCACTTTCCAGATATTCAAAGCCTGCATACATTTCTAGGATCTCATGATGGAAAGTTTCCACAGGAACTATGATTGCCTGCTGTAGTAACTTTCTTTTAGTCAGTGACTGGTTATACAAAACGAGAAGTTCAGACCTGCATTATCCTTTTCCCCAGGCCAGCTAGGTGATTGGTGATGATGGGGAAGATTAAGGAGGCACAGAAATAAGGAACATCTCAGGATTAATGTCAATGCTTGTGTAAGGTAAGTCACAATTCTTTGTGTTGCATCTGGCTGAAAGAGCCCTTTAAATTTTCATTATACAAAGTTCAACATCAAGCGGCATCTCATGTACACTTTATCCTACAGTTTGGGATATTGACCAGCAGAGTGGGATTAAATAAACACTGTTTTATTGCCAATGGAAAATTTCATTGAAGTGCTAGCAGTTGTATTTATATAGCAGCTAATGTGACAAACAAGCCAAGCTGCACAGTCACATTAGCTTTGTAAAGGGAGCACAAACTGCCAAGGATGACAATAAACGCTGTTACAGCACATTGCCAGCTCTGCTGATAACCCTGATCGGTTTTCAAGACAAACACCGGATTGGAGCCTCTGCTCTTCCAGCTGCAGGTATAATGATGGTGCTTTCTACAGAGGCTAGCAAGGGAAGGGTGATCCCCTGCCATAAGCTAATTATGGATATACAATTATCAGGACTTTGTTCAGGAGTCTTTAGCCCATTGCGTTGTATTTATATATTTTAAAACATTTTAATACAAAACTGTTCTTCAGGTGCTAAACAATAAAATTATGTATTTACTCTAAAAATCAGCCACCAGCAAACAGTGAAACATCTAGCAGTTAAGAACAACAATAAACCATTAGTAGATAATGAGTCCTAAAACTTAACCGAAAAAGTTTGAACACAGAAATGTCTCTGTTTGGTGCCCCAAAAGAGAAAGTGGCAGGTGAATAGCTATGAGGGAGTTCTATGAATTGTAGTCCAAGCCCTTAGGGGAAGGGAGAGGGCAGCACAGCCAAAGGATCCCCACCTGTGTGGGACTGCAAATGGGACCTGCAGGTGAGTCAGGGCCCCAGATTCACAGAGAAAGTGCTCTGTCCTATATGGCTACACTTCACAGAAACAAGCAGGGCTTTCAAAACAAACGCTCAACCAGATACACTTGTGAGAAGGTGGCTTTTAGGGAGATCTTGCTTTAGTCTGTTTCATTCTTTGAAGGTAATCACAAGCATATAAAATGTGTTCAGAAATAGCCAGCAACTAGTGAAATTCTCTTAAAACTAGTGAGATGTTTCCATACAGATCTTGCAGTCCAAAGACCTGACACTGTGCAAGCTTACCTCTCTGAATTAATTTCAGAGGCAGCAGATTGCAGGAACTTAATTTGCAAGGATAACGGTGGACAGCTCTCCCTTTCTCCCCCCCCCCCCAAAAAAAAAGCAGCCATGGAACCAGCCAGAGTAGACTACAGAAACTGCTCACTATAGATGAAACCATAATGTCACTTTGAAATGAAGGAGCTAATAATTTCCTCAAGCTCCTTAATGGAGAGAGGAAGTCCATATAAAACCAGTCTCCATGAATTGGTTAGGTCACTGCTGATCAGTGTTTGGATGTGTTTTAAAAGGAGGACAGTCCACCAGTAGGGTATGGGAAGCCGCAAGACTGACAGCAGAGACAGCATTTGATTGCTTGCTGTGCATTTACACTTGTCATTTCAGTGGCCAGACCAAGTCCTCCCTATAGCAGAGGAACATGCTCTGAATTGTCTTTTTATGCTGACTTTAACGTCATTCTGCTTCATTCAGATTGTCTCTGCCTTTGAAGTTTGTAGGTATTATATAAATTACTCTAATAATATATAATTGATTAAAAAAAGTCTTTGAGGCCTAGTAGTATTTGAAGCATTATACAAAAAGTCTCTGTTCAAAGTAACTAAGTAACAGAAGACTTTAAAAGAAAAGAAAATTATCATCCAAAGAAAGATTGGATTTCAGATAACTACTATTTTTTTTTAATTTAGCCAACCAGGAAGGAACAGGTATTATGAATGAAATCCAAACACTGCTTCATTGTATTCTAAAGTATTAATTTTAGTGTTTGCTCACTGACTTCAGAAAAGGATTACTGTTTAAGCCACATATTGGTAGAGTATCCCATCAAGCAGGAGCATGTACAAAAATGGCACTTAGCAGGCACACGCAGTCATGGAAAATTCTGCCCTCCTTGAACCTACTGTGAAACCTGTTGTTGCCTGAGAATGGAAAGTAACAAAAAAGATCCCTCTAAAGGAATGTTGTTGCCATAGAAACTAATCAAGACATCTTTTTAATCAGGACAATTACCTGGAAGTAGATCACCAATTATGAGGAATGACTAGAGACTACCTGTTTTCTTTTTCCGCCTACTGATGTTCATTTGTTTCATCAAAAGAATGGGACATGATCATCTCTCATTCAGAAGATTGCATGGCGGAGAGCAAATTGAGGCCTTATGAAGAGAACGTACAGACTGATCTCAGTTTTGGCAAAAAACAGGCCATAGCTTTATTAAACTCCAGCAGGAACACTGATGTAGCATGAGTCAAATCAAGCCATATGATCAGCAGACCACAATGAACCCAGTTTCCTGTGCTAATTCCCATGGCTGCCAAGGCTGTTAGCCAGCTTGAAGTCCCGTTCCCCTGCCAGCTGGTATCCAATCGGAGCGGGGGGGGGGAGTGATAGACATTTGGGGAACTCCTTGGGTATTTGGTTTACCCTTTCCACTGGGAGATGCAAGCCCATCCAGAGGGACCTCATCTTGGCATCCACACTGCGTCTTATGGAGGCCCCCATGATGGAGAATTGTGGGCAGTGGCCTGTAAAGAGCCCTGGCATCTGCAACTACATATTGTCTGCCGATGATCAGACTGTGGGAACAAAGCTTCTACTCAAAGTCAAGCAGGGAGGGGGGAGGACATGGTCCTGGGCACCCCATCTAGCTCCTCCCAGCCACTCCCCAGCTCTGCAATGTGGCACTGCAATGTGGCGTAGTCCCATCACTGAACTATGACAGAGGTCAGAATGTGCCAAGGGGGCCCAGGCTGCTACTAGGCACCTCCACCTCGCACCTACTATGACAGCCCACAGTAAGGTGCAGGTCTTGTTTACCAGTGCAACTCAAAAACTTCTCTATTGCTGAACAGATTGCTGAGCAGAACTGAACAACCCATTGCTATGGGTGGAGAACATCAGATTCCGTGCAATACCTACTTTGAAATTGCACCAAATATATGGCAGACAGAATCACAAGATCAGGTTGAAGTCTAGATGTTGGCAGCCAAGCAGGGATAGCCAAGCCTTTTTTCAGAATGAAGATCCAGGCTAGAATCCTCAGGTGTATAAAACCTGACTTGTGTTTCCTGCATCAGGCTAGCTATAATCTTACTTTCTGGCCATCTATGATGTTGCACCAAAGGTCAGGAGACAGAACAGCAGTTGTCTTCATCCTCTGGCAAGTTACCAGCACAGTGCAAAGAGTGAAGTGGCGTGGGTCATTTCTGCACTGTGGTTTTGCTCCAACTTGACTTTTCCCCTCAGCCTTATGCACACAAATGTTTGCCAGTTGTTGCTCAGTATAGACACTGAGGCCTTCCATGATGTTGCCTCTGGGCATTGGGACTCAGAGGTTAGGGCCTCTGAATCTGGAGGCTCCCTTCAGTCACCATGGCTGTTAGCCACTGATAGAACTATCCTCCATGAATCCTCCATGTAAAAAAGCAAAGAAGTATTGTTCATAGATGGCCTTGGCATCACTGCAACTAAATGGTTCAGCAAACCTGGCATCCTTCCGACGGAAGTGGGGTGATGGTTGGCTCTACACATGGCTGAAACTTACAGATGCCTGCTTCTCCATGTGATTAAAGGTAAAGGTAAAGGTATCCCCTGTGCAAGCACCGAGTCATGTCTGACCATTGGGGTGACGCCCTCCAGCGTTTTCATGGCAGACTCAATACGGGGTGGTTTGCCAGTGCCTTCCCCAGTCATTACCGTTTACCCCCCAGCAAGCTGGGTACTCATTTTACCGACCTCGGAAGGATGGAAGGCTGAGTCAACCTTGAGCCGGCTGCTGGGATTGAACTCCCAGCCTCATGGGCAAAGCTTTCAGATGGCTGCCTTACCACTCTGCGCCACAAGAGGCTCCATGTGATTAGGGCAGCCTTATGGGGATTTGCATATTCTGATTTGCAGGCAGGCAGCACTGCAAATTAGGGAGACAGATGGAAATGACACATTTTCCTTACCCCCAGTGAAGGGCAGCATCTGTTGTATCCTCTTAATGTGAAGCACGTTGTAATCAGTCATACAACGAGACCAAGATAAAGATATGAATGGTCAGTGAGGGGGATGTTGTAGTTCATGAAAGTGTGCTGACATCACTGGTGGACCAATTCTGTAGGTATAAATAGGCCAGTATATTCAAGCAAAACACTTGCTCCTATGCCTAGGAGGAGCAAGCCAGGAGATAATTAAACTGAAATAAGCAGAAGCCATTGCACCTATTCGAGCATCGAATCATATTTTCCCTCCAAATCAGTAATTAGTATCAACAGACTTATTGGTAGTCACCTTCCCAGTAAGATCAGTGCGGAACATTGCTAAATTCTTCTGTCTTCTTTCCCTTTTAGATAGACGTGCAACAAAATAATATCCAAATCAACTTGTTTCATAATGATATACCATGTCATTAATTTTTCAATTTGAATTAGTTGTAATGTTAAAGAGTAAGGCATATTTGATTTGGGTTTTGATTAGTTCCCCTCTGACTGTGTCAGGCAATCTGATCCATTGAGGATGAACTCTTGGAACTGGGAGTGCCTCACCACTTTGCATTCTGAGTCCAATAAATTGCATGAACAGCCTCACCCCTGAAGAACTGGACCTCCAACCTTGCTTTACTTTGTGAATGGAAGAAAATATAGGCAGGGATGATTTCACTGTATGGGCTGAGATGACTTCCATTGGACATGTGGTCAATACCCTTTTGGTTGAGCTATTAGTTATATACAAGTGAAAGAACTATAAGGACTAGTGAGGGGCATATTATTTCCCTTCCCAAATATTTCCTCTTTCCCTTTTCTTAGTGACTTCTAATCTGGTGAGTAGGATTTAATTCCCCACTCCCCCACATGCAACCAGCTGGATCACCTTGAGCTTGCGACACTACAGATAAAATCATCATATAAGAACTAACTTTTCTTCTTCTAAAAGCTTCCATAGGATCTCTTCTTTTCCTACTTCCTTCACTCCCCATCAACAACCAACTTACCATTATCTACCACCCTCTGTTCCCCTTTCCCTCCTTCCCTCCCCCTGACATCCTGTACCTAGGAAAACCATGGCACAGTTGCACAGTGGGAAGCTTCCATCACTTTTCGCTGCTCTCCTCATAACATCCTTGTGAGGGAAGTTAGCATGAGATTGTATAAGGAGCTTATGGTCATGCAGGGAGCTTCCATGACAGAGTTGGGATTTGAACCACAGTTCTCCTAGTTTTTATCCTGAGCCTCTTAACCAATACATCATACTAGCTTTCATGGGGCAGCTGCTTTTGAATATTAGGAAGTCAAGTGTTATCAGATTGCTTGATGGTTGCTGCCAAGTCTGGCCACAGTAAGTAGCCTTAAAGGTCAAAACAGCCCTGGAAAAGTTCCTATCCAATCCCTTTTCTTTTTATTGAAAGAAACCAAGGCTTTAATATTGGTATGATGACTTTGTCCTCTTCATAGAATCATTTCCCCATTCCTCCTTGTCAACCTTCCCAGTCCTCAGTCAATGCTAAACTGAGTTATTTTTTTACAGTTTCCAACTGTTTCTGCTCATTTGATACTAACTATTCAAATCACTTTGAGCAGCATATCACACAAGGCTCTCTGGCTATGAGGCATTAACTTTTCACAATCCTTCACATGTTTAAACAGCACTTATGTGCTTTTATAGCAAAGTCTATCATAGTGGGCAATATTGTTATAGTTGCCTAGCATCAGCTGAAAGTTATAGACACTGCTTCTATTATTTTCTAGTGGGGGTGAGACCCCAGTATTTTTTTTAAAAAAGGATATAATATGTTTCTGCAAACCTGCAGCCTTTTCATTTTTGTGGAAAGATCTGTCTTGTATGTTCAGGGCTCTAATCCAGGGGTAGTCAAACTGCGGCCCTCCAGATGTCCATGGACTACAATTCCCAGGAGCTCCTGGGAATTGTAGTCCATGGACATCTGGAGGGCCGCAGTTTGACTACCCCTGCTTTAATCCCTGGATTTAAGTATCCATAGGTCTGACCATGTTAAGAAGTACATAAGTCCAAAAAAGCTGCTTATTGACCTGTTGTGGAACTTGCTTTTTATTTTGGTATCAAGGATGCCAATGAGTTCTATCACACTCATAAGGAGAGCCAAGAAGTGATCAGTGATAATTGTTATTGACAGTGCATAGACAAAATAACCAGTTATGCATTCTCAAGATGGCATTCCCTGAAGAATCTTAATATGCTCTTCAAATATCAACTTACAGCTAGATTTTGATTTTTAAGATGTGAATGCAGAGGTTAGAAGTGCAAGCACTGCTGCCATTGTTATTTTATGATTTCTTACGAGTCTCCCAAACATCACTATAGAAATATACAAACCAATGAATAGGAACCAATGTGCTATTATGTGCTCAGGGTTGCAGTTCATTGTTTATTGATGCAGATTAAATTAGTGGGCTACAGCCTAAATGAGCAACTCCCTCACTTTCATAAAACTGCAACATGTTGATTTTTAAAGAGCTCTTAATTTAGTTTTCGAATAATAACTTACTTCATACAACATTTCAAAGCGGCATGTATTTTAATATTTCCTGTGACTGGTAAATTTTCCAAAATGTTGCAAGCAATTCATTTTAAATGGGATTAGAGACATATTTACATTTCCCTTTTCAGAGAGTTTTAAAGCCAAATCAGACATGATACTGAAACTGTGGTACGTGCGCTCCCAAGTGGATTATTTTCCTTTTAAAAAGCAGGTGATTAGGACCGCAAGTATAGTGTAGTGGGAGGGGACTGGGCTTCCATGCACACCATTTCAGTTTGTGAAACAGCAAGGGGGTGGGCCTGATTCTGAATCCATGTTCTGCATGTCTACTTTTGAAGGGGGGAGGACTTCTAGAGAGCTCATTTGTCAGACCTTCCAGGGAAACACTTGGGGCCATTTCGCACGGCTTCAAAGTAGCAGGATGGTTGCAAATTGGAAACGCTACAAATTTGCCATAACCCACGACGTCGTACACAATCTGCAACAGTCCTGCAACCGACCTGCAAAAAGCGCTTCGTTGTAGCGCTTCTAGGGGAATCCAGAAAAGTGGATTCACCCTCCGGATAGCGATACACTCCTGCAACCAATCTGCAACAGTAGCGCCACAGACTTGTGCGTTACCATTGTTGCGGTTTCTTCAAAGTCCCTCCTCCCGAGCCTTTCCTCCTAACTTCCGGCGAACTGTCCGCCATCTTTTTTCTCCGAGCGAGCGGGGATCTACGAGGCAACGAGACAGTGACTGGCTTTCAAGCAAGATCACTTTCTGAAATTCTGCCCGGACACCACAATAGTTTTCCAAAAGCACAGTGGCACACACCGTCACGTTCCAAACATTTGCCCATAGCTTAAAACCCCGTCTACCTTAGGCCAGTACTAGCGGAGTCAACGTACGGGGATCATTTTTAAAAACTTTCCTCTGAGCGTGCCAACGAACGTTCGCCGCTCGCAGTCTCCTGTTTAGATTACTGGGGTTCAATAGATATGATTCGAGGTGATTTCATGAGGGGCGGTTTATGTGTAGTGGGTCTTTGTGTGGTTCCGGGTGCGTGGTTGTGCTTGGGTGCGGACAACCCCTTCCATCGGCGGCTAGACCTCCGGCAAGCGGAGTCGCCGTCCGCCGTTCATTTTAAAAAACTGTCCGCTGAGCGTGACAACGAACGTTCGCCAGTTACATGTCATTGATTTATGCTTTGGTTGGTGAATATTATTGGGGAACTGTCGCGTACCACTGCAATTGCTCTCGGTTTTACACCGGCATGCGTTTTTGTAATGGCGGACATCTCACTAAAATGGCTCCCGCTGCATGTTCAAACTGCTCTTCCCGCGTGTGGACGAATCAGCGCATGCGAGAAGTCAAACAAAAGGCGCTAATCTGGCCATTAGGAGCAGATCCTGTTCCCGCGCGAGGAGTTTTGAACGTGACATGTGACCTAATGTGGCCAATGCGCGTGTCCCCTACTGCCCTCTACCAATCAGGAGCCGGCTAGTCCCTTTGTCTTTGTGTGCGGGAAGGTATATGATCCGTTGCACCCTGCACCTCGCACCACCATTTTGCTCAGCTACTAGCGAAAGAACCATGGAATCCTCTTCTCAAGCCTCGTCCGTCCCTGCAACCGGCCGTGGCCCAACTTGGAGGGACGCGGAGATCAGGGACCTGATCGCGATTTTCTCGGAGGAGAAAATCCAGGACGCCTTCCAGTCCTCTCACAGGAATAGGGAGGTCTTCGAACAAGTGGCCATAAAGATGCGTGCCCTGGGCCACAACAGGACCGGCCTTGAATGCCGGTCGAAGACCAAAACGATGCGGGCGGAGTACATGAGAGCCGTGAACCATAACAAGGGTTCCGGCAACGAAAAGGTCACCTGCCCCTACTTCGAGGAGCAGCGCCAGCTGTACGGAGACGGGGAAGGAGCCGGCAGGCCGAAGCGCGTCGGGAGGAGCCTTAAGGTGGTTCGGAAGCCGGCTGCCCCGGTCGAGGAACCACCCGCTGAGGAGGATCCCGGCGAGGGCACCTCGTCCAGCTTTCGGCCTCCACCCCCCGTCCAGCAACGACCAGCGGAATTGGTCACGGTGGACCTGATGGCCATCGCTCCTGGGGAGCCGGAGGAGGTTCCTGAGCAAACGCCCCTTGCCTCCGGTAAGTAATTTTCTTTTTATTTTATATTTTATTGTTTTTATATTGAGCAAATGTGTGTTCTGACGTTTGGGGATCGTTTTCTCGTGTGTTCGTTGCTACGCATAATATGATAGGATGTTTGTGGATTGCTTTGGGTGGCTTTTTAAAACGGTTGTGTTTAACCAACAACCCAAACAGTTTTGCAGCATGCCTCAGCCATAGGCCTTCTGCAGCGCTCTAGCCACTACTTTGGGACCTTGATGTGTGGTTCAGGTTGTGTGCTTGCTCCTTTTTCACTATTGTATGCCTTGTGTTCGTTGCAACGCATGCTATGCTTGGATGTTTGTGGATTGCTTTGGGTGGCTTTTTAAAACGGTTGTGTTTAAACAACAACCCAAACAGTTTTGCTGCATGCCTCAGCCATAGGCCTTCTGCAGTGCTCTAGCCACTTCTTTGGGAGCTTGCTGTGTGGTTCAGGTTGTATGCTTGCTCCTTTTTCACTATTTTCTGCTCTTGTCCACAGAGACACAGATGCCTGGGACGGTGGTCCTAGAGTCCCCTGCAGCAGTAGCAGAGGACAGTGATTCTGGGGCGTCCACAAATGTTGGTAAGTATCAGTTGCAATAAGGGGGGGGGGTTTAACTGCTTTGTGCTTTTCTGTTTGTGCAGGGCAGCAGCACTGCCAAGAGACAGAAGATAGTCCCTCAACGTTGCTGCTTTAGGGTTTGAAGCTTGCTTTGCCACACTTTGGTCCTAAATCATGTTCTTTTTTCCCTTTTTTCAGATTTCATACCCGGGACACAGGAGGAGGAGGAGCGTGGGGTGGCTGGACCTCCTGCCCTGCGCAGGCGGATACAGATACAAGATGGTGAGCGTGCATGAACTGTTCCTTTCGAGCCATGGCTGCAGGACAATGTCTGTGTGCAATAACTGTGTGCTTCCTTTTCATTTTTGTGCTCCCCTGGCATTGTTCTGAGTCTTGGTTTAACATGTAACCAAGAAAGGCCACCATGGGCAAACAAACAATAACCGTGTGCTCCCCTGGCATTGTTCTGAGTCTTGGTTTAACAATATGTGACCAAGAAAGGCCACCATGTGCACCAGGGTGGGTTTTGACTGTCTCGTTGTTACTAACAGTTCTTTTTCTCTTTTTTTGCCAACAGAGGTCCTTTCTGAAGACGACGAGCCAGCTGGCTCACCACCCAGGGGCGCTCTCCCGGCTGAGGAGAGGCTGGCCAGGGAACGCGGCAGGCTGCGGCGCGTCTCCGTCCTCACTAGTGTGGGAGAAAGGATCCTGGAGCACTGCCAGGAGGAGTCCAGGCGTGCAGCTGCTGCAGACCAGGCGATGCTCTCCCTCGTGGCCCAGGAGGGCAAAAAATTCCGTGCCATCCTTAGAGATTCGAACAACTCACTACGCGAAAGCGTGGAGGAAGTTCGAATGATAAGGAGGCTGATGGAGAGGGCGGTCGCGGTTATGGAGGCGGCCCCCCCTCCTCAGATTACAGTGAACGTCCCCCCCCAACCCACACCCCCCCCACTACCTCCAGCACCCACCCCACTCCCCCCACCACCTCCAGCACCCACCCCACCCACCCCCTCTCAGAATGCCGCGACCCAAACGAGAAGGAGGACTGTTCTCGGGAAGAGAGTCGTTAAACCCGCGGACAAGTTCTCCCCCTCCTAGTTTGGGCCATTTTGTCTGTTTATCTGTGTTTGCTGTTGTCTGTTCAATAAAGTTTATGTTTTTGACTCTGTCTCTGTGTACCCTCTCTAGTGATTGTGCCAATTCTGGCACCGTTGTGTGGGTTGGAGGTTGGAGGGTGTTTTAAAGGTTAAAGGTGTTTTAGGAGTTTAGGGTGAAAGGTGTGCGAGTGTAAGGAGTCACACTGGAGTCTTTTTCAGGAAATTTACAACAACATTTTATTTTCAGAAACAGTTCAACAGGGGAAAAAAACAAGGGAATGTAACTTGGACCCCCCCACCACCACCCCCACCCTCCAAGAAAGCCAACTTTTTTTTAACAAATTCAAATATTTAACAGGGATAGAAAAATGGGCAAAGTAACTGGGAACCCCCCCAACACCCCCCACCCCAAAACACAAAAAGTAAACAAAACTTAGGTCCCACCGCTCCCCTCCCCAGCCCCTTCCAGCTCCCTCACTCTCCTGCACAACCGTCCCATGGTCCCCCGCACTTTGCGGCGGAAGAGGTCTTCGTCCTCCTTCTTCTTAACTGTGTGGGGAGGGAGAAAAAGTACACATTAGTGCCAGACATATTTTCCAATTTTTTTAGTTTACATGCATACACTTTTTGGTGGCCGTAGCCACAGTGTGAGAAGAGTTGGGCAGTGGGGAACATAACCTACGTTCTTCCGCCTCCCTCTGCTGCCTTTGCTGCTCTAACTCCCCTTTCAGGTCTGCCACTTCAGCCTCTAAGGCAGCCACCCTGGCCTCCATGGCACGCAGCCTTGCCTCCATAGTTTCTGCTATAGAAATCAAACAAAGAATTTAATAGCACTTAAAATGGAGGCATCACAGCAGGCTCCCATATTGCTCCATGGGGGAACACACACATGGGTCTCCCGCACAGACATAAAACTCTCACCTGCAGCCTGTCCCGAGGTGGAAGGTCCCTCTTCCTCCCCCTCCTCAAGCTCAGGTGCTTTTGCCATCTTGGATGGTGATTGTGTGGCTGGGCAAAGAAAAAGAGAAATCATAATTAAAAGCACACAAACCAGAGATGAAACACAGCTGGTAGACACACCACAGTTAGAGTCAAAGCGCATAACCAAAGTGGTTCTACACAGTACTGGCGGGCTAAGTCAGAGGGGGTTGACAGCATCTAAGTACTTTCTCGAATTTCATTGGGGACAGTAGGGGAAAGAGGCAGCTAGTCATGCCATGCATGTTTAAGGGCAAAACACAACGAGGGCAGCACTTACCCATATGCCTCCTCATTTCCAGGGGGGGCTTCCCAGCCTTCTCCCATATTTTCACCATCTGGTCGTGGAAGACCGTCCTCCCGCTTGGCTGCGGGACCCCCCCCCCCACTGCTCCAGACTGTTGAGGAAGTCCAGCTTCACTCGCTTAAATTTTGTCCGGACCTGCTCCCAGGTCCGGACATAGCCCCTCTCCCTCAGCTTTGATGCCAACACCAGGTAAGCACCCTTGGTGTGGCAGTGGGTGCTGGCCATAAGGCGGCCAACACTTTTAGATTGGAGCACTAGCTCCAGAAGTGCCTCAGCCTCGGCGCGCTGCCAGAAGGAGCCCTTCCGTGGCTTCGGCATCTTCGGAATGACGGTTAGGGAACGAACGTGCGTTGCTCCGATCGACCACCCCTATTTTAAATGTATCAAAGCTGCCCACCAATAAAATTATTCCTTGGAACATAAGTGGATTGATCCTCCGGCTTGACAGGGGTCGCCAATACTTCCTGGCTACCCGCCTCCCCGAACTTTCCCCGTTCAGCGCTTCCGTATTGTGTGTGTCAATTTCAGTGGGGAGTTAGCATTTAGGGCTGTCAAAGTGCTTTTCTACCAGAGAATCCCCGTTTTTTTGCAGGCAAAGTACACAAACCGCACAAGACAAGGTTAAACAAAGAACACCAAACTTTATTCAACAACAGAGTGGGAAAAACAATTAAACACGCCTCCTGTTTCTGTAGATGTGGGTGGCTATGGCGTCCCGAACCTTGCACCCCTCAGCATAGATCCTTTTTCTCCTTGCTTCAGGGATGTCTTGAGTGTCCTCAAGGACCACAGGATCAGGTTCATCCACAGGGAAGGGGATGTTATGTCCCTTGTCCTCGCATATGTTGTGCAAAATGACACACGCGATGATCAGCGGAGTCACATTGTCTATATGCACATGGAGTCGGGACATCAGGCAACGGAACCGGGACTTCAGACGTCCAAAGGCACGCTCCACTACATTCCTTGCCCGGGAGTGACTGAGGTTGTAGTGGCTCTGCACGTCTGTCCTTGGCCGCTTGTAGGGAGTCATGAGCCAGCGTCGTAATGGGTAGGCTCCGTCACCGAGCACCAACGCCGGCACACGCACGCCCTCAATGGTGGCGGTGGGGTTTCCTGGAACAAAGACCCCTTCGTCCATGGCTTTCCTGAGGTTGGATTCCCTGAAAACAAGGGCATCATGCCTCCTGCCACTCCACCCCACCTCGGCATCGATAAACCGTCCGGAGAAGTCCACAGTTCCTTGCAGGAGAACAGAACAAAAGTCCTTCCTGTTCCCGTACTCCTTTATGCTTCCCCCGGGGGCACGGATAGGGATGTGGCTTCCATCGACGGCCGCAAAACAATGCGGGAATCCAAGCCTGGCAAACCCGTCCATACTCTGGAATAAGGGAAAGAAAAGAATATAAGCCATGGCATGTCAGCGTGGGGTGTATCGCGTCTTCGTTGCTGACCTGTCAAACAAGAAAAAAAATTTAAAGGGCAAAGGGGATCGAATGACACTCACCGCTCCAAGCCGGTCTCCGAGGCACACGACTTTGCTGAACAATTCCGCCTCCATGGCGAGGCAGAACTCCTTAAGGATATCGCCAACCGTAGTGACTCCGAGTCCGAATTGCTGGGCTACTGTCCGGAAGTACTGAGGGGTTGCCAAGTACCACAATGCGACCGCCACCCTTTTTTCCACTGGCACGGGGCGCCGCATGCCAGTGACTTGCCTCTCCATGCGTCCACGTAGAGCCTCCACGAGTTCAAAAAATGTCCCCCTAGACATTCTAAAGTTGGCAATCCAGTGGTCATCATCCCAGCGAGCCCACACAAAATTTTCCCACCAGTCAGAGGATCTTTCGTCCGCCCAGAACCGGGGGGGGGAACCGGACCTCTGCCAGAGCTTGCCAGTGCCTCTTTGCCGCCATGGTTGCCAGTTGAGAACGTCTTGTGCTGCTGGTCATCGCTCTGGCAATACGTTCTCGGTATTCCTCTGAAGCAGCCCTCCTATGCTGCACAGTGGTGCGGATACGCTGGACCAACGCAATCATCCGAGCCAACAATTGAACAATAATCCTCTCCATTTCAACGTTAACCTGTGCTGCGGGCAGTAGGCTACGCAAACAAAGAGAGGCCGACCGCGTGTCTGCCCAGGTGCATATAAGCAGGTAACCTGTGGGCGTGTACTGTGGGCGGGGATTAACCTTTCAAACATATCAATGCATCAACCTCTGGTTCATAGAAAACAATAGAAAACACGTTCCAAGGGCGCCAATGATTTGACGATTTGACGTTGCTACGGGTTTCCCAAGGTTTTTTTAAAAAAAAGGGGACCCCGACAAGTCCGGCTTTAGGGTCGAGGTCAAAGGTGTGCCCGCAGTTTGATTGACGGGCACGGGAGGCCAGAAGCGCTAAAAAGGGACCTCCTTTGTAGCGAAAAGACGGAGAACCGGAAGCCTGTGGGTTACGAAAGTGACGAGAAGTGAAAGTGCTAAATTCCGCAAAAACCGCAGCTGTGCGTTACGGGCACAGCTAGTTACATTTCGCTAGTTGAAGTAGCGATTTCGCTAACAGCAACCAAATAGCAACTTTGAGCTCTGTGCGAAATGGCCCTTGTTTTCGACCTTATGCTTTTTATTTGTGCAAGTCTTGGTAAACCTCCATATTACACAGAGTTCTCTTAATATAAAGGAACTGATGCTTTCTGCAATAATTCTACTGCACATATGAAACAACTAAGCACTAAGCTGAGTACAAAGTATCTGTGTATGTGCCTGGGAGGAGATTTTCAGTGAAATGTTTCCGTTTCCCCCAACAAAGCTTATCAGCAATACACTTTCCCTTCCCTTGTGTAAAACTCTTTAATTTGTTCAGATGCACTGTACTTTCCAAACTTTTTCGGCTTGAACAATCATCCATCATGCATCCCAATGTACCAAATTACTCATATACTGGTTGCCAATTAAATGGAAAAACACTATGCAATTTCTGAAGTTAGGAAACTATACAAGGAGATGTCAAAATGAAATAAATGCAGTATAAATTGCTGGTGCCTATGCTTGATTGTCAAGATCAAATTTCAAATATGACAGCTATAAAGGTTTCAGCTTTAATATAGGAATCTAGGTCTGTCTGTATGGCTACAAACTCACCAAGGAGTATCATCCAAATCAGTTCTCCTGCCAAGCCTGCCACATGAAAATTGTCCTCTAATCATCAAGAACTAGAACACGAGCCCTAGATTAATAAGGGATAATTAAAATCAGTTTATTCATGATTCTCATTTTGACACAATAAATCTTTGGGGGAGATGGAAAAGAGACATAACAGATTATTGGCCTAATCAAGAAACAGAGTAAAAAGAAAGACAGTAGCATTGTACAGTGAGACTAAAAAAATTAATTGGCACAATACAGCAGCAATTATATGTAGCAATTCAATACAAATATTCACTTTGCTCAGTCTTATTGTTCATTTGCATTATTTTAAGCTATATACCAAATCAAAAGGATCTTTTAGTGCAAAGTATGTTCTTATCACGAGTAGTCGAAAGAAAAGGAAACCAAAAGGAGGAAGAGAAAACATGGAGGGTGAATTCCAGCAAGCAATCAGAATGAGATGGAGGTGGTCATACTCTGCCTGGTTTGATGAGGAGGGCCCAGTTACTTCAGCATCCAGAGGTTATAGTGCTAGTACCCAGTATCCTTAATGGACAAAGGGGGAGTTTGCTCACAAACCACCTTTTGGACAAGGATGCCTGCATCTCATTAACAAAGCATCACTTGGCCAGAAGTGTTCTGCGACATGTCCGTTTCATTCAGAAAAATGACCAGGCCATGTTTGCATACTCACAGCAAACAAAATATACATTTTCTAGCTGGATGCCACATGCCTCCAGGAGGATCCTGGAGTGTGCAGAGCAACTTTACTGTTCTCCTGAGAGACCTTTCCCTCACACTATGCTGATAACATTTATTCAACAAACAAGCTTGGGGCAGAGAGTCAGCTTGGTGTAGTGGTTAGGAGTGTGGACATCTAATCTGGTGAGCCGGGTTTGATTCCCCGCTCCCCTACATGCAACCAGCTGGGTGACCTTGGGCTCACCAAAGCACTGATAAAGCTGGTCCAACCAAGCAGTAATATCAGGGCTCTCTCAGCCTCACCCACCTCACAGGGTGTCTGTTGTGGGGAGAGGAAAGGGAAGGCGACTGTAAGCCACTTTGAGACTCCTTGGGATAGAGAAAAGTGGCATATACAAATCAACTCTTCTTCTTCTGTTGAGAGGATCATGGCACCCAGGCGTTTGCTCATTTTTTGTTAGCCTAAGTGCTTTCCTCACACCCGTGGCCATTTTTTCCTATCATTCCTATCTCAGCCATCTCCCTTTCTTAATTGCCAGAGACTCAAACACCTGGACATTATTGCTAGCTACTCTTTTGTCTTCACTTAGGAAACCCATTAGGGTTCATTCTGAAGCAATCATTGGTGCCTTCCCTTACAAAACAAAGGTTTTTGGCTAACATAGAGACCAGGAAGAGCCAGCACCTGGCCTCCATTTCTTTGTTTCACCTACCCCTCCCGCACCAGTCAAACCCTCCCTCTCCTCCCCCAGGCTGCACAATAATGATGGTGGACTGTTATGACCGTAAGAGGCTCTAGGTAGATGAACTCATTTGCTGGGAATGTTAGAGGAATGTTAGATCTCCACAATCTGCCCAGCCTCAACCAAAGAGCTGGCAGAAGAGCTCCATTTTAAGGGCCCTGTGAAACCTATTTAGGTCTGACAGGGCTCTCAATTCTTTAAGGAGCTCATTCCACCATGCTAAGACTTCTGTCTGGGTTTTCAGGTGGGGACACCCTTGTAAACATTGATGGAGATTCTGCTTGTTATCCCTCTTGCTCTGGTCTCCTAGAATTTACTAATTCCAATATTCAGGAGACATGGTTATTTCCAGTATTTTCACTATTTCCAAAGTGAAAGTTCTCATGATTTTAGCTTTGGAAGATGATCTGGAAGCAAAACCAATTACAAAAATGCTAGAGGTGCCCTTGGTTAACTCAGAATCACAAAATCACAGAATTACAGAATCATAGAGTTGGAAGGGTCCATACAGGCCATCTAGTCCAACCCCCTGCTCAACGCAGGATCAGCCCAAAGCATCCTAAAGCAACCAAGAAAAGTGTGTATCCAACCTTTGCTTGGAGACTGCCAGTGAGGGGGAGCTCACCACCTCCTTAGGCAGCCTATTCCACTGCTGAACTACTCCGACTGTGAATTTTTTTTCCTGATATCTAGCCTATATTGTTGTACTTGAAGTTTAAACCCATTACTGCGTGTCCTCTCCTCTGCAGCCAACTGAAACAGCATCCTGCCCTCCTCCAAGTGACAACCTTTCAACTACTTAAAGAGGGCTATCATGTCTCCTCTCAACCTCCTTTTCTCCAGGCTTTTCTCCTCTCAACCTCCTTTTCTTCCCAAGTCCCTCAACCTATCTTCATAGGTCCAAAAATCCAAAATCCAAAATCCAAAAAATCCAAAATCCAAATAAATAAATAGGGCTTGGTCCCTTGGCCCCAGATTATTCTCGTCGCTCTCCTCTGTACCGTTTCAATTTTATATAAGTCCTTCTTGAAGTGAGGCCTCCAGAACTGCACACAGTACTCCAGGTGTGGTCTGACCAGTGCCATATACAATGGGACTATGACATCTTGTTATTTTGATGTGATGCCCCTGTTGATACAGCCCTAAATGGCATTCTCCTTTTTTACTGCTGCATCACACTGCCTGCTCATGTTTAGTTTACAATCCACAAGTACCCCAAAGTCTCGTTCACACACAGTGTTACCTAGAAGCGTATCCGCCATCCAGTAGGCATGCTTTTCATTTTTCTGACCCAGATGCAGAACTTTACACTTATCTTTATTAAATTGCATCTTTTTCTCATTTTCCCATTTTTCCATTGTGTTCAGATCTCGTTGAACTCTGTCTCTATCTTCTGGAATATTTGCCAGTCCTCCCAATTTGGTGTCATCTGCAAACTTGATGAGTAGTCCTTCCACCCCATCTTATAGATCATTAATAAATATGTTAAAAAGTACCGGACCGAGCACCGAGCCCTGAGGTACCCCGCTACTCACCTCCCTCCAGTCTGATGAAACACCATTGACAACAACTCTTTGAGTGCAGTTCTCTAACCAATTCCCTATCCACCTAACTATCTGAATATCCAGATTGCAGTCCTTAAATTTATTTATCCAAGCATCATGGGGAACCTTATCAAAAGCTTTACTAAAATCCAAGTAAACGACATCAACCAATTTTCCATGATCCAGCAAACCTGTTACTTGGTCAAAAAAAGGAAACCAGGTTGGTCTGACAGGACCTGTTGGAGACAAATCCATGCTGACTTCCTTGGATCACCAAATTGTCCTCCAGATGTTTGCAGATCGCTCCCTTTAATATTTGCTCCATTATCTTCCCCACAACAGAGGTCAGACTCACTGGTCTGTAGTTTCCCAGGTCATCCTTCCTCCATTTTTTGAAGATCGGAATAACGTTTGCTTTCTTCTAGTCCTCCAGGACATCTCCAGTCCTTAAAGAGGCCCCGAAGATGATGGACAAGGGTTGTGCAAGTTCTCCGGAAAGTTCTTTGAGCACTCTCGGGTGCATTTCATCCAGCCCAGGGGATTTGAACTCATCCAGTGCAGCTAAATGCCTCTCGACAACATCTCTGTCCATGTCAACCTGCCACCCAGTCCCTATCCCTTGGCTACTGCCATCTCTAGATGTGCCTAAACCCTTTGACCTGTGGAAAAAAACAGATGTAAAATAGGCCCGAGCCTTTCTGCTTTCTTTGCATCCTCCATTAAAGTTTGTCCATCCGCACCCAACAGTGGGCCTATTGCTCCTCACATAACTGAAAAATCTTTTCTTGTTACAATGGGCTTCCCTGGCCAATCTTAGCTCATTCTCAGCTTTGGCCTTTCTGATGATTGATCTACAGTGCCTAGTAACCTGTAGGTACTCTTCTTTAGAACTCTGTCCTTCCCTCAATTTCCTGAATATTTCCCTTTTCTTTCTTAGTTCCTCTTCAAGTTCTCTGTTCATCCAAATAGGATTCTTAGAGCTCCTGCAGTGTTTTCGTCTTTCTGGGATAGTCAAGGATTGAGCATGCAATAGCTCTTGTTTGAGGAGCGCCCACCCTTCACATGCTCCCTTCCCTTCCAGCATTCTCATCCATGGTATGACACTCATCATGTCTCTGAGTTTATTAATGTTTGCCCTACGAAAATCCAACATCTGCATCTAGCTACCAGCTTCCTTGCCCCCCCATCTCAAAAGGAATTCTATGATGACATGGTCACTATCCCATGGTCCCAGAAACCAAATCTCTCCTGTTGGCACCAACTATGCAGCCACTGAAGCCACAAGCTACTTGTGGGGTACTTGTCAGCTAATGCTATTGGCTGAGAGCATCAGAGATTTGTAGTCTTGTAAAAAGTAAATAGGACAAGCCTTGAGGTTTTCTCCTTTACCAAAGGATGATTTTAATGTGGTTAAGTGCATTTGTCAGAGCAGGTGATTAACCTTCCAGCATCACCCTAGATGTGAGGATTTGTGACAATCTCTACTCTCCCATCTATAGCCAGGAGAAAGACAAATGGCTGTTTGTGGATTTGGATGCAATTACACAGCAGGAGCTTTGATTATTGTCCAGTAAATATGGATTGGTGTGATAGGGATGAAGTGCCCTGGAAATTCAAAGAAAGGGTCCATGATTGATGTTCGATTGGCATACTCAAAGCCTGTTATCTTTTGAAAGGGTTTTTTTTTTGGGGGGGGGAGGGCTTCCTGCCTTGAACTAGAGAGCCTGCTTTAATATAAATCTAGATGCATTTCCCCATACCAAAGGCAAGTGAAGGCTGTGTATGGGAAACACTGTAAAACTTGAAGGTGCTTTATAAATGCTGTTAACTATTATTGACTTGCAGGCGGGCATTCATGGTCTGAAAGGAGACACTCTAACTTTTTTGGCCAAAACAGGCCACAGCTTTTATTAAACTAACAAATTCCACAAAAACATTGTGTTGGCCAGCAAGGGAAAAGGGAGCCTGCCCTTAGGCCCTAATAATCCTATACACCCCCCCCCCACAGGTCCCTGGAGAACCCGCCCAGTATCCCCCTGGATCTGCAGGGCTCTCTGCTGTGTGGGTTTTGACCCATAGAATGTGTGCCTGTGATGCCTCAGGAGGTGTGGATCTCCCTTGGCCCACCCCAGGTCACCCACTCTTTGGGCCCCAGCAAGCTACCCAGCCAGGTAAGCTCAACCCTCAGTCCTGAGGTGGCATACCATTCAGGGAGTCACTTTCCCCCTCCAGACTCCCTGACCCTTCTACAAGCTCCACCCCCTTGCTATCCCTGCAAGCTGTGACAAATATGTAATACTGAACCCATAACTGCCAACATGGCATACCATCTAGAATAAGGTGACCAGATTTTAACACTGGTAAAGTGGGACACCATTGACGGGGGGTTCTTGCTTAAAAATTTGGTCTATACGGAGCAACAAAATTTTTCATAGATTGCAAAAATAGTATTGTAATATATATATTTATAATTTCGACATAAGTACAATTTGCCAGGTGCCCCCAGATGTCCCTCCAAAAGTGGGACAATCTGGTCACCTTAACTTAGAACCCAGGGAGCGTGGGCAGTTGTTCCCTCTGCCACCAGGAGAGAAAGTTTAGGCTCGAGGAACGTCTGTGAAGGTGCCTCCCACATGACGCAGCTCCCCGGGCTGTGTATGCTCTCCCCACTCCCTGACACTCTCCTGGGAGCATCCTCCTTCCCGCATGCTGCCGCATCAATGACGGCTTCTGGCGAGTCTTCTGCCGCTCTTTCTTTAAAAAAATACTCTATCTACACAGTGAAAGTAGCATCAACAGAATAACACCTCAATCACTGGGATCATGAGAGACCCTGTGAAACAGGGTTCAGTCCTATGCATTTAACTCAAGAACACATGGAATAATCATAAGCAGAGGTGCCCTCCAGCATATGCGGTGTGCATTTCGTTCACCATTAAGTAGCTAAAACACTGAAGCTAGCCATTCCAATCTTACCTGTCTTTAAAGCCCAGGGAAAGGTGCTGCTTCTTGTAAGAAGGACCAAGCTCAAAAGCATCCCGGAAGAGCTTCTTACAGAAGGTAAAAAATATAATTGCTTCTTCCCACTTGTCTGAGCTGCTGTTTCTGCACAACTATTCTAGGAAGCAATGGAGCTAATTATTACATAGCTTGAGGCAGATTTTTTCTCTTGCAAACTAATTGATGTTTTGATTCAAATGGAATGATGTACAATATGGAGCATTCATTATTTCCTCTCCCCAATCATAGTAACTGCCTGTGAACAGCAGCAGAGATGTAATAGATAGATATGAAGCATAAACAACATTCAATACTTTAAAATTGTGCAAATACTTCTGGCCTCTTTTAAGCACAAGATTATTATGTATATGCAAGACACCATCAAAATATTTAACTTTGCATACCATGGTGAGTTAGTGCTATGGGGGGGGGCAGCAATGGATTATATATCCATGTACCTACCCCCACAAATTATTATGTTAAATTATTTAGCTGTTGGAAAGGGTTCTTTTCAGTAGATTGAGCTTTTATTCTTCCTACTTACTTTGGGTCATGCAGATTTTGGGATACGGCTATTAAAATCAGATTTTAATGAGTTATTTACAACAATCACATGACAGCCAATTTAACTTGTACATATATCATATGAAAGTCATTGCCACTGCTTCTACAAAGAACCTGATGTTGTACGTCATGGATTGTATGTCTTCACCATTTTTTAAACTTTGAAAATGATTCTGGTACAGCACAATTTGGAAACAACACAACTGCTCCAGCTTTTTGGGCAAATTTCAGAATGTGATCCTCTGTATTTCTTTCTGTCTGATTTCTCTCCCCTATTGATATGAACAGGGAAAAGACTTTGGGGTCCCTCCACACTTTCCCCTTCCTCCAGCTCTTATAAACACAGTTCTAAGATTTAAGGCACCACAAAGCATTTTGTTCCTTTCCATACTCCCTCTCTCCAGAACTCCATGTTGTTTTAAGAGGCAGAAACAAAGGCAACATTCTTTTGTGTACAAAGATGGAGGGTTACAATAGATGAGAGTTGAAATGCAGTTTCGAAAAACAAATACTCCACAAAGCCTGTGTTTAATAATAGACTCCCATTTGCATTGTGGATGGTTATTAATCACATTAGAACATAATAAATACCACATTCTTTTTCAAAAAATGGAATTTAGGGGAGGATGAGGAAAAAACATTCACAAGATCATAAAATGGTGGCGAGAACTGTGAACATGAGAGCGTCAGCAGACGACATGGCAGTGGCTGACATTTTGAATTATGTCATTGCACAGTTGCATTATTATGCGTGCACATTTAAAAAAAAATTAAGGGGAGGTGTGACGGAAGGTGTCACTGCCCACCTTTTGAAAGCAAATGCAAAATGCAAGCTGCATGTTCAGTCGTGGATCCAAATGGAAGAAAACCCCTGACGCAAAATGCCACCTGCAATTTTGGATTGTCACATTGGAATTCCATGCAGACAAAAAAAAAAGGGGGGGGGGAATCTGTACTGTGGAAAGGGTGAAAGAGAGGCATCCCATTCAAGGTGATAATGCCTGTACATAAAGTGATGTAGTCCTCCCCAATGTCCAGGCATGTTGAGCCACTCACTAAGCATGAACAAGGAGAAGAAGATTCGGACCATTTATTATTTGGTCCAAACAATTCATCTGAATCATATTTAGTGTAGTTTTGATTCACCTGAATTGATTCAGCACCATTGAAACAAATTCAAGTATATGGGGATTTTCCCCTTTCAGTTTTTTCTGGGCTCGGGGGACAGGGGGGTTCAGGTAGGGGCACCAGACTTGCAGCATAGCTGCTGGACTTATAAAAAGAACCCCCAAGTTGCAAAAAAGATTGGACTAGGGTTTCCAATTCTAGGGGTACCCTCTTTGGGGTGCTTCTAGAGCTCCATTATTTCCATAATATCCATCTGATCTTCATTATTTGCTATGGTGAGAAAAAACAGATCCTCTGGTCTGTTCTCACCATAGGAAATGATGAAGGTAGGCACGTGCCTACCAGTCACCTCAACAGTTTCTTCCGGTGGCCATCACTATATCCTTTGATGACAAATGTCACATATTAATCTCCCTCTGAGTAATGAAGTATTTCCTTTTGTCGCTTCTGAATCTACTGCCCATCGATTTCATTGGATACCCCCAAGTTCTGCTATTTTGGGAGAGGGAGAAGCATTTGTTTGTCATGCATAATTTTATAAACCTCTACCTTGCCTCCCCCCCCCACACACACACCAGCTATTGCTTTTTGAAACTGAAAAATCCCAAACTCTTTATCCCTTCCTCATAGGAATGGTTCTATTGCCCATAGCCCCCCTCTCCCCAAAAAAAACCTGGCTACCATCATAGCAGCAGCAACAATGCTTGGGCAGGTTTGTATATGACTACATGACTAATAGAATCCACCTGTATGCTTCTTAAAGTGAAAGTACTCTCCGCTTTGGAGAACTGCCATGTCTTTATATATTTCTAAGGGCCAAGATGGGGGTGAACTATGACTGTCAGCCTACCTGTATCCTTGAACTTGTGTGGCAGAGGCTGTGGTGGATGGTAGTGCCTGGGAGGAGGGGGTCCCAGCATATGTCTGGAGAAAGCAGAAGGTGGAGAATGCATTCAGGTAGGTGGAAACAAGAACTATGCTGTCTCATTAATTTTTGCAATATAATATATTAATATTTATTTCCCTCTGTCCCTCCTCATGTCCCTTTTCTCATCTCAGCAGTTCAGGTTTTTATTTTTCGATGCAGGTCATTCAATTAACTTATCTCAAGAATAACCTTCGGCGAGTTAACTTGCTATGGAAGTCTGACAGTGGGAACATATTTACTCACACTTTATCTTTAGCTCCTGTTGCTGTCCTATCTTTTATAACAGCTATATATTTTCATGTTCAAAAGCATATTCATCACATAATTAAAATCACAACTCACTTTTATGACATTGTTTCTCATTGTACAAATGGGATGCATTCTCTCTCAGTAGCTATAAGAACATAATATCTCTACAGGACCAGACTAGTGGTCTACCTAGTTCAGTATCCCATCTCTCACAGCCGGTCAACAATTAGGCACAAAGGTCGCCTTCCTTTGATGTCTTCTGGCTCTGGGATTCAGAAGTCACTGGCAGTCTTCAAGCAAAGGTTGGATACACACTTTTCTTGGATGCTTTAGGATGCTTAGGGCTAATCCTGCGTTGAGCAGGGGGTTGGACTAGATGGCCTGTATGGCCCCTTCCAACTCTATGATTCTATGATTCTATAAGTTTAGTTTCTCTGAAAATGGAGGTTCTATTTAGTCCCCTTGGCTAGTAACAATTGATAAATCTACCCCCTATAAATCTGTCTGCTGTTATTTTTATGACAACCCTATAGGAGCCTCTTGTGGCGCAGAGTGGTAAGGCAGCGATATGCTGTCTGAAGCTGTCTGCCCATGAGGTTGGGAGTTCAATCCCAGCAGCCGGCTCAAGGTTGACTCAGCCTTCCATCCTTCCGAGGTCGGTGAAATGAGTACCCAGCTTGCTGGGGGGTAAACAGTAATGACTGGGGAAGGCACTGGCAAACCACCCCGTATTGAGTCTGCCATGAAAACGCTGGAGGGCGTCACCCCAAGGGTCAGACATGACTCGGTGCTTGCACAGGGGATACCTTTACCTTTACCTTATAGGATTTTCAAGGCAAAAGACTTTTAGAGGTGGTTTACCATTGTCTGCCTCTGCATCATAACCTTGATATTCCTTGGGGGGTCCATACAGGGGTCTCCCGCCCACATTCAAGCCAGGGACAACCCTGCTTAGATTCTGAGAGGTGACAAGATGAGGCTAGCTTGGGCTATCCAGGTCAGGGCATGAATCTATCTAATCCCCCTTTAAATCGGTCTATGCGTTTGACCATCACTGCATTCTCTGTCCGTGAATTTTACATTTTGATTACCTGCTGTGTAAAATATTTCCTTTTGTCTGTCCTTAATATACTGTCTATCAGATTCATCGGATGTCCTCAAGTTCATCACCTTACCAATACTCAGTTTCATTCGCCATATTGTCACCTACTCATCTAGTATGTGGGGATCATTTAAGAGATCTTCAGAGTCGTCCTTGTGCCATCTGTAAACATGGCTGCTGCACTACTCACATCTAATTTCAGATCATTTATGGACACATGAAACAAATGAAACAGTACTGGCTTCAATACCAGTCCTTGTGGGACCCCACTGTTCATTTCCCTCCATTGTGAAAACTGTCCATTTATAGAATCATAGAATCATAGAGTTGGAAGGGGCCATACAGGCCATCTAGTCCAACCCCCTGCTCTACGCAGGATCAGCCCAGAGCATCCAAGAAAAGTGTGTATCCAACCTTTGCTTGAAGACTGCCAGTGAGGGAGAGCTTACCACCTCCTTAGGCAGCCTATTCCACTGCTGAACTACTCTGTGAAATTTTTTTTCCTGATATCTAGCCAATATCGTTGTACTTGTAGTTTAAACCCACTACTGCGTGTCCTCTTTTCTGCAGCCAACAGAAATCGCATCCTGCCCTCCTCCAAGTGACAACCTTTCAAAGTGACTACCTTTATTCTTACTCTTTGCTGTCATTTTACCAAGTATCATAGATAATTTCATATCTTTTCATTTTTAGCCTAGTTAAAAGCACGTTTGAATATGTAAATCCCAAAGTTTGTATCTTTACATACTGAAAAGCCTAACATTTAAAAGGTACGTTTATTTATTTAAAAGGCAGAGGTAACCACATTTTTTAGCAGGATTGGCCTTTTGTAATGAACACAATGAATACTGAACAAGTGTTTATCTAAACGCTTGGGAACTGTAAGTCATATCAATTATTTCCAAGTAGTTATTAAAGTTGTCTCACAAATTTGAAGTCTGAGGACCTAAACACTGTGTTTTCCCCATGGACATTCCTGAGTTGGGTGGAGAGATGTGTTCTGAAATTCCAAGTTTTCTGGATGTGTAAAGTCCTGATTTGGATCAGGACCAGGACACATACAACTTTTCTGACTTGAAATAATCCCAGGGTGCTATTTGCCCTTTTGGAAACTTGGCCACTACACTATTCACCCCCAGCTGCATTTATGATGCTGGGCAAATATAGGACATTTATGATGCTGGGCAAATATAGCTTTCTATATGCACTTGTGAACTACACATTACATTTTATAACATAGCAAATAGTGCTCCCAGGACCATTTCAGGTCAGGAAAATAATATGACAGGAGGAGTGGAAGCTCCCTTTCTCCACATACCACAGCTTTAGTCCAAATTAGTCCCACGCTTATCTCAGAAAAATCAAACTTCAGAACAACTCTGTACCCCAGCCAGGAATGTTCCTGAGAAATTTATTAGTGTATATACAGTATATCAAAATGATTTTAATAGGAGATTAGATTAATTTGCACAACAATACTCAAATCTTCCATTCTGATGGCTCTGGTGAAAAGATGGTTATAAATGTTTAAAGTAAATATATATGGAAATAGATAACAGGAAGATACCATTTATTCTTGGAATGCTGCTGATGAGATTAAGAGGTTTGGGTGAAATAAAGCAAATCCTGTTTTTCTGCATATTGCTTCATTAAACAAAAGGTTTATCGCCCCTGAGATGCTTCTGATCTGTTTTGTTTAATAAATGTTTGCATTTTTAAGTTTAAACAGCAGTTAACTGGATCATCAAGTCACCCATCTCATTTATGTATGTTATTTGAAAACTGAGCATAGTTAAATATATATATCTGTTTTGTACCAAATACGACTCTTGATCTATCTAGGGCTGAATCTGCACAAAGCTTTTATTGCAATCCCAAATTGATTAAATCCCTCCCATCTGTACTGAAATTGATTTCCATTTTGATTTTGGTCGATGGAAATTTTCCATCTACAACCTCCATGCCTCGACCCGCATTGACCCTACCTTTTCACTGGAATATCAGGGAGCGCTTATTTTCCAGGATATCCAACTAAAGTTCTCCAGAAGCCCAATAGATGAAAGTGTAGATGTCCACAGTTTCAGATTAACTGGCACTCCTCCCCCCCCCCCACGTTTTTACAATGCTGTAAACGTGTTTACAATGCTGACATAGCACGGTTGTCTTTTGCTGATTGGTCGAGTTGCGGACTCAAAAGAAAGGGCTATCCTTTGGATCCTTCGCTTGGGACTGTTGAGAGACTGATATCATTCAATTACTCGCCATTTTATGCTACTCTCCGCTCTTAGCTCACTAATCTGAACATACATTTTACAGAGCCTTCTTTCTTTCTTTCTTTCTTTCTTTCTTTCTTTCTTTCTTTCTTTCTTTCTTTCTTTCTTTCTTTCTTTCTTTCTTTCTTGAGACATAATATATTCTTTGTCTAAATGGAAACTCAGTTTTCTGGTGACCTCCCCTCCAAGCTCCAGCTCAGTGGCACTTGCAAACCTCCCCCCTTTGGCCTCAGCCATGCATTTCAAAGGCTCACTCTGCCCCGGGACCCTTACATCTTGCTATGCACGGGGGGGGGGGGGAGGTGTGATCGAGAAGTATTAAGAAGGGCTACAATTGGGTGGGGGAGCCCACCCAGATGCAGATGGCAAAAGCGACTGAAGGCTGTTTTGTTTCGGGAAAACTGTTTGTTGCAGATCACTTACTATGTCCGGGCCTGAATCGAACGGAGATCAGTAAGTATGAATGCGGGGAAAATCATTCAATGCAGAATAGGCTTAGGTCAGTAGCATGTATACTGACTGGCAGTGAACTACAGGGTTTCAGGCAGGGAAAGGTCTTTTCTAACCTTGCATATTGATATCTTCCCTGAACACAGGGAATCTGTACATGAAAAGCAGGTTCACCATTGAGCTTCCCATCAATATAGTTTTTTCTATGGAAAAAATTGTCATTTCCATTGTGATAGTGAAGGAAGAGCAGGCTAGACTCCTTTGAAAAGTTAAATGATGACTATTTGGGCAGATCAGAACAAAACCTCTTTTCCTTCTTCTGCAGCCTCTGCAGCTTTCACAGACTCAATAATTGGACAATTACATAAGAACATGATGAACTTTTTAATAGCAATTTTTGAGTTTTAGAATGAGCATATATTGGGACATAGTTTCAGTAAAATGTGCAATTGATGATTCATATTAGTGGTTCATTTAGTAAAATGCTCTGTTCATTGCTCTGTTCATTGGACATGTTTATAAAGAAATGTGTGTGCAAACAAGATACAGCCAGAAAGCTCACAAAGGTATGAATCACAGTTGTGAAATCCACTGATAGGGGCTTCTGTGGACAGCAAGTGACCACATCCTTCAAAAAGAAGATAATTAAAACTAGCATTTTTAATCCACCCAAATGTGAAAAAGATAAAGGTGACAAAAGACATCATAACATCATAAAATAATATAAAATGACTACATGTTGGTGACTTGTCAATTTTTAATTATAGTTCTTTGACAATACAGCCCCGAGTCATTTGCATTTTGAGTTTATTGTTATTTTGCACATTGAAAAGATTAGTGGTAATCATAAAGTCCTTAATTCATTTCAAGTCAGCAGACACTGTGGTACTGTTTTTTAGAGATAAGTCGTTTAAGAACTCACTATTGACCAGATAGCCTTAGAATGCATTAAATTAAGTAATATTAGAAGGAAAAGTCTATGGGATATAAACTTAACTGTTAATTATTTTTGTGGACAAGAAATGCTTAATGATCCATTCTAATCTACAGTTCAATTAAAAGACACATGCATAAGAGCTGATTGGTCTCCAAAGACCTCAAGAAAATAGGAAAATATTAAGCCCACCCCCATGGAAACTAACTAAGCCAATGAGTTTGACAATATGCTGCCTTTGCTTGTTATCTAAAGTAAGCAACAGAAGGCTGTTCTTTTTTCTGTTCATGCAGTTCACAATAAACTATGTACAGTCTATAAATTCTGAATATCCCAGTTATACAAAGCCAATTCACGAGATGTTTTTTCAACAGACATTAACACATGTTGTTCCCCCCTCCCAGTAATACATCTTAATTTTATTTAGCACACACTCTGCACCAACAGGTTTACTTCCTTATATGGGGTAGTTAATTTGGCAGGAACCTATTTGCTTCATGAGACAGCCATAAGCTGGTATACTGAATCATTTCTGACATTTTAAAAAATTATGCATTGAAAAGAAAGATGGTGCTACCCAAATAGATGTTTGTGCCTGGTTAGGAGCCTCTTGATACATTCCTATTTCAAACAACAGTTCCAGGCAGACCCTTGAATTTCTGTGTACACAGCTCCTATACTGGCACAGTATATCTAGAAAAATGATGCTTAAAAAGAAAGTAACTTTATTGTCCTAGTCAACATATAGAGGCATTTTTAATCAAACACACCTTACTTTCAATTCTCACTGAAGTCGTATCAGTCAGGCTTTACTTCAAATCCTGTGTCTGCACTCTGGACCTTCCCCCCAGCCCTGATATTCTCTTGATAATCTCATAGTATATGTTCTGCATAGCAATGATAAAGAAACAGTGTTGCAGCAATGAAATTTCTTTTCTTTTTTTTGGTGCAGCATCGGTGGTCTCTCCTTATTGGTCAGTTTCATACTGGGTGTGGCTTTTGTCACTGTAAGTAGAGATTCCTTAAGCTGCATTTATTTTCAGGTACATAAAGCAGCAGAACATTAGAGGTCCCCCTCCCCAATGATGTACAAGCTCCACTATTTGTTTATTTTTTTCCATCTTCAGGTATTGTCATGCTGGGAGGGAGGTGCCACCAGCACAACACATGCCAGGCTGTGGGGTCACAGCAGCAGCACCACAAGAGAACTGAAGCTGGCAATGCTTGGCTGCAACCATTTCCCTGGCTTGCAGCCAGACACTATGTCATGGGAAGGCTCAGCAACCACAGAGGAGGAGCTTCTGGACACATTGAACCCCCAATTTGCAGGGAAGGTAGTACTCTTTCTGCCTCTATTGATCTTTGCACAGGATCAGCTGTAGGGGGAGAGGAAGGAGGGGTTGTTGTACCCAGCCAAGTCCTTCTCAACCTGGCCCTTGCTCTGGCTCTCTATCTCTCACGCACTCATTTGTTCTGCCCCAAGGACTGGAGGAGAGTTATGGACTTCCAAAGCTCCATGCTCCATATACACTCTGATTCTGATGAAATATCTACCTGTGTGAAGAAAGAGGCATTTTCCAGCTGAACATGGCATCACTTCCAGAGGGCACACCCACACACAAAACTTTCCCTGTCACAATTTTTTTTCTCCCACCCATCCAGGTCATATTGCTCGACCAATCCCACTTATATATTTTTAAAAATTAAATGGATATGCAGTACTGAAGCTTACTTGAAGGGTGGAGGAATGGCAGAAGGTGTGAAGCAGAAGGAACATTTTCATTGTGGGTATTGATCTCTGAGAGGCAGAAAGAGGGCAGGAGAAAAATTCAAGGGAATGATTATGCACCTTCTGCTTGGAAGTTAAGCAAGGGGAAAAATCTTACAAAACCACCCTCAGAATAAACGGGAACAGTGACAGGAAAGCAAATTGAAGGAAGAAAAATCAATGCAGAATGGAAAAGAAAACCCACAGCAAAAGTGCAGGAAAACATCAGTGCATAAAAGGCCAGAGTAGCAAGAAGAAACCATTACAGCTTCTAAATAAATCAGTCTTATAAAGAATTTAAAAAGGCAGTCCAAGGCACTGTCAGTGATACAATACAGTAGAAATTTGCCAGTGGAAAATCACTAAAAATATTTTGCAAGCTCCTACTGTCCAGTTGTAGCCTGGCAACCCTAGCCAGCGGGAATAAACCTTGTCCTATTCTTTATCTTACTCAGGTTCTTGAAGCACTATGCATCACTACTCAAAGTCATCCAGAGTGAAAGGAAAATGTGGGGTGATAGTGATAGTAAACAGGTTGTAATAAGGGAAGTTTTGGCTCCACCATGCCATTTGGCTCCCTCCTAGAATTTTCTCCTCCTCTTCCACTGTGTAATGTCTTTATATAACATTATGAAAAAGCTGGCCTAGAATTTTAGTTTTCTGTTCCCACCTTTTCAATTGTGCCTTTTAGACTCTAGGCTGTGAGTTTAAGCTGCAAACTGTCATAAAGCTCTTGATGGTAAATGTATGTGAAAAATAAATAAGTAAAGGAACAAACATTTTTGCACTGTAAAGCCCAGCTGAGAATAAATTCATGCATAAGTTTCCCAGGAAACTGCTCTTTTGAAATGAATGTCCCTGTTTTTGCATGCGTACCAGTGGTGATGTTGTGTGCTCTTAGTTATTTCAGTCTTGCACAGAGCCAGAAAGAAACTGGGAAAGAAAAGCAGAGGTGGGATTGTAACTGCTAGCAATATCTGGTGATGTGACTACTCCCACTGAAACAAAAAGACCAAGTGCAGATGCATCCTCTTCCATGCAGGCTTTGACTATGCTGTTAACCAATCCTAGGTTTCTTTTTTGTTTGGAAGAAAAAAATGACAGCCAAATTGGAATCTTTCTGAGGATATCCTTGCTGAAGTGGAGCTTCATTTGCTTGAACTCTTGAAACTCTTCTAGGAAATGTTTGCACACAGACTATAAACATCTCAGGGACAACCTGAGGAATTAGTATGCTGCGTGGTTTAGCTAAAAAAAGAAAACAGAGTGACTCTTGCTATCCAAGCCATGCTTGTTATGCCACTGACTAAACAGAGTGTTTGCTTCATTTCAATGAAATGGATTTCCTGCCTGCTGAGGACCCAAATAATAAATAGCAACCTTATTTAAAGATCATGCCAATGGGCTTGCTGTAGTTGCTGTGGGGAGCCTCTGAGCCACAACAGTTGCAATTTACCACTGAATGAGTCACCAACTAGATACCCAGGCAGTAAAGATACCAGTGAAGTCCCTTTCCCTTTCATGAGAATCATCCTTAGGTTCAATCAGATGGTTGAGGCAGAATATTCCAGATGACCTTAGCAAGGAGAGGTCTTTCTTGGTATTCTTGATATTGAGAAAATTATACTACATATCTTTTCACTAGAAATAACATTGTTACTTTAATAACATCACAACCGTCCAGTTCTGAGTGAGAAATTCAAATCAGCTTTCAACAACTTGGTCACCAATCACCATCAGAATTACATTCAAATGAAAGATGGTGGCAAAGAATCCACAAAGACTTTCATTTTTTTGTTCTTCAATGTTTGAGAAGCTCAGAATTTTCCTTCCTTCAGTTCACCCCTGTCATGAACACCTGACCGGCTGTTTAACAATTTTTAACCCTGGTACTTGTTTTATGTCTATCGTTTTTAGTATGTGACACTTTCCCAGTGGATTGTAATGTCTCTTGATGTGTAAAATGAAGAGACTCTTACACAATTAAAGATTACTTGGTAAAATACGAGGTCGACTGCTGTTTTTTAGACCCAACAAGCCCAACTTTTACAACATATTTTATGAATTAGTAAACATCAGCCAAATGCTTTGAATCAGCAGCATATTAATAGAAAAAGAACAGCCAGCAGATGTGTAGAGGAAGGGGAAAGTGCAGTTTTTTATTATCATTATTATTATTACAGTTGATGGGCTATTATTTCTCCATTTCTAGAGTTAGTAAACAAAATTACTAAGTAATACCTTGTGAGATGATCACCACTGGTATATTACCTCCCACACAATGCACGTAACTTGCTAAGTCTTGGTATCTTCAGGGGTGAACTCTTGCTGAGAAAATGTAATCTTGCTTAATATGCATAAACATAAAAGCTTCGTTAATAAGAAAATGTGAGATTCTGGCTGATAGCTAAGCACACAATAATCTCTAAAATAAAAAAGGTCCAATAAGTTTGAGAGATTTGTTGCCCAATCCATAAGTCAATAGTATGAAATCAGTTTGAATACTCTAGTTCTTAATGCTTTGGAATGAGACTGCTCATCCATTTAAAATAACTATAAGAAGAACTTTTCTTGGAGTAGAAAAAAATTATGTCCTGTGTTAGCTTTTCAGATAATTTTGTATAATGCTTTGAATTAACAACAGGTCCTGCCAGACCAACCTGGTTTCCTTCAAGTGACAAGCTTTCTAGATGATAGCAACTCAGTGGATCTTGTTTACCAGGATTTCAGTAAGAGTTTTGATAAGGTTCCCCATGATGTCCTGATGGGTCAACTGGAGGACTGCAGACTGGATTTGCAGATAGTTAGATAGATAGGGAACTGGCTAGAAAACTGTATTTGTCAATAGTATTTCCTCAGATTGGAGGGAAGTGAGCAGTGGGATGCCACGCGGCTCAGTACTTGGTCCAGTACTTTTCAACATTTTTATCAGTGATTTGGATGAGGTTGTGGTGGGACTACTCATTAAATTTGCAGATGACACCAAATTGGGAGGAATAGCAAACACCACAAAATATAGAGATAGAGTTCAATGAGACCTGAACATTCTGGGAAAGTGTGTAAATGAGAACAAGATGCAATTCAATAAGGATAAGTGCAGAGTTCTATATCTGGGTCACAAAATGAGAAGCATGCATAATGGATGGGAGGTGCAGTTCGGAGGAGTGGTGTGTGTGAACAAGATCTTGGGATACTTGTGGACTGTAAGCTAAATCTGAACAGATAATTACTTCTGTACAAGGGGAAAAGGCCAGGCTGGCAATCATCTGGCAGCAGAAATAATCCCCATGACATTGGCCCTGGCCTGAATCAGATCCTCCAGCATTCCCTTCCCTGCTATGGGTACCATCATAGCCTATCTCAGCCCAGGCCCACGTGGAAGGAGAAGAGTCAGGCCTTCTAGGCCCAGCTCATCCCCTGCCTATGGCATCCCAGAAGGGACAAAAAATGCATAGTCAGGACTACAGTGCTTTGCAGTAGCATGGAGTTAACTGGGGCATTAAAAAAATTTTCACTAAGGTGGAGTTGCATTCCACCTTTGTGAAAATAACCCACCACGAAGCACAGTAGAACCTCTCCACCCCAGCTGACTCATTTGGAGGCAGGGTCTGGTGGGAAAATCTTTCCCCATCTGAACCTGGGAAGTGGCGGGGCTAACTGCCCCCTCACAAGGAACTGTCAGCAGCCCAGTGTGGCCACCACCATGCGGAATGGGTCATTGTGATGTGGCAGTAAAGAAGGCAAATGCAGTTTTGGGCTGTCTCAACAGAGGCATCACATCAAAATCACAAGATGTCATATTCCCGCTGTATACTGAATTGGTCAGACCACCGTTCTAGAAGCCTCACTTCAAAAAAGATGTGGACAAAATTGAGAGGGTGCAGAGGAGAGTGACAAGGATGATCTGGGACATGGGGACTAAATCCTATGTGGAAAGGCTAAGGGATTTGGGAGAAGAGGAGTTTAAGTGGGGACATGATTGCTATCTATTTGAAAGGTTGTCATTTAGAGGAGGCCAGGGAAAGGTTCCTGTTGGTAGCAAAGGATAGGATCTGCCAACAGGAACTACCTGTAGAATGGTACAGGCTAGATATCAAAGGGGAAAAAATCATAGAATAGTTCAGCAGTGGAATCAGCTGCCTAAGGCGGTAGTAAATTCCCCTTACTGGTAGTCCTTAAGCAGCGGCTGGCCATGTAATTGTGAATTATCTGGTGGTTTACTTTTCAAAGACTTAACCTCCATTCCTATGTTTGGGGAGACTAGTTACCACATGTAGTAACATTTAATGTGAACTAAGCTGTCCACATTTAGTCATTGCTGTGGTATAATGGAGGGGTGGAAGAGAGTGCTCCTTCCATACAAAGATGGTGGTGCTACAAACACATGGAGCTATGCTCTGGATGATCTGGCAATGAGTGATTTAATCCCCACATGGGAGCTGTGATTCCTAGAGCCATGGCAACCCTTCTGAACTCTGCTCATGCCCTGGTGATCTCAACCCTACATAACAGATATACCTACACCAACTTTCTCTGGAACTCTGCCAGTAGTAGAATATGGCAGTAAACACCTTATATTGCCTGATTTCTTTAAATTCTCATGGTTCATTGGTATGGTTTAAAGTTAGGCCAACAAATATTAGTCTGATAATATTTCTGTCTATAAGAGTATTTTCTAAAATCCCAGTATTATTAATATTAAAATTAATAATTTTAAAAAATGGCTTTTTCTCAAATAAATTCTCTTGTTTAGAATGTTTTTTTAAAAAAGTGATGAGGGCTTATTGCTGTGGATGTAGCATGCCAACTGAAAGTGAATGAATTAGTATGCTTATACTACAAAGCATCAACTTCCTAAAAGCTCTATTTTGTCAAAGGACATTTGTATGAAGTTATCTTTATGATTGTTCTTTTGACATGTTGGCTTATGTTCAGACACCTTTTAACCTGCTGAAAACACTACCAAAATCAGGAAATCCCCCTCCCCCAAATGTTAAATGGTATGCTTGAAATACCTTTCCCATTGAAGTTGTTCACCTGGCTACCCTCTGCAGTTTTCTATTCTTATTGTTTCATTAATAGAAAATGGCAAGCATTATGAGCAGCCAGGTTCAGAGCTGGGTAATATGTGAAGTTCTGGGAAATATGTGAGAAAACAACAGCCTTTAGGTAGGATTATCAGTTTTAGCACTGGCCCTGGCATTGTCCCATAAAGACAGATGATCTCCAAGCTACAGAGATGAGTTCTTCTGATGGAAATGGCAGCTTCAGGGGGCAGACTCCATGGCATTAGACCTCACTGAGCTCCTCCCCCCTCCCCATACACCATGCCCAAATCTCAGAATGGCTATACCTCTAGAGCAGTGGTCCCCAACCTCCTGGTCCTGGGACCAGGACCGGTCTGTGGATCAGTGAGTACCGGGCCGCAGCTCCTCCTTGTCCTCCTCCCCAGCTGCTGCCTCAGGGGCTACCCTGCCACTCTGCCACCAGCTCACCTTTGGTGCTCTCCAGCAGCCGCCATGGCTGGGGCTCCCCCTTGGCATGGCACTGCACAGCTGCTGCTGGCAGTGCCCCCCAGCAAGTGATGGGAGTGCAAGTGGAGCAGAGGCTCAGGTGGAGGCGGCGACATCCCTAGGCAAAAGACTACCCCCCCCCCAGGCCTCAGTAAAATTGTCAAGTGTTGACCGGTCCCCGGTGATAAAAAGGTTGGGAATCACTGCTCTAGAGGATCTAGGATAGGCTTTCTCAACCAGGATTTTGTGAATCTCTGGGGTTTCTTGATGGCCCTGGAAAGGTTTCCCAAATGGGTGAAAGTTAATTGTTTTTTACATTTAAAAAAAAGTTAACCATTTATTAGGTGATATGGTACCATATATGGTCATGTTGACCTGCCTCTCTCAAATGGCCAATGATAGGGGTGGGTGGGAAAGGGAGGGCCCCAGTTCTGCTTCCCAACCATATTCTGCACAATTGTGCCACTTCTGGTGTTCCTTGAAGGCTGATGAATATTTCAGGGATTTCTCAATGATAAAAAAGTTGAAAAAGGCTGGTCTAGGGGAACAGGATGTATGGTTGTGTGGCTAGAGCTTCTAATGATTATCGCTTTGACCGTTTATGCACTGGGAACTTCAGTGCCCCAGCTCTCATGCAGGAGCACAAATTGGAGGCGGATGAGGTACCCCAGGCCAAGTATTCCCCCATGTGGGTGCAGGAAGAGGTGGGGCAACCTGCTATGACTAAAACTCCAGCCTGTAGCCTGGCATGAAACCTGTGCATAAACGGTCTTTGAGATGCCATGTGATAAGCACTGAAGGGAATAGACCACTACTTTACTTACTGGTTCTTTGAAGATACCTCTAGATTCTATTTGTTGCCACCTCAGGTATAAAAAACTAGATGTGCTTTCTTTGACTAATTTGATGAATCATCCCACTAATGAAACATATAATTATTCCTGTAAAAGATGTCACTGTCTGTTTATAGAAATTAAAATCTATTATTTTCAAGAACACAAGTGATCATACATTTTCTAATCATAGCTCGTTGTATTTTATATTCTTCTAATGAAAATTGAGCTTTCTTATCAGTCAGCACTTGGAATAAGATACAGTCAATCAAAAAAGACTACATAAAAGAACTAATACCTACTTTAGTATTTTTTGTCTGTCTTTGGAACATGTCAAACAAGAGAGCTTCAGAAATGTCTAAAATGGATAGAGACTGTTATCTGTCTCAAAAGCTAACAATCCCCACATGCAAGCCAAACATCATTTGACCCCCTTTTCTGCTCAAGAGACCAAAGGTCTAACCATGTTACACAGCTCACATGTCCCTATGTGACCCCTCACCCAACCCTGATGACCAGACAAATTCATGCATAGGCCCTACTGGGACCACAACACAGAGGGACAAGAGGGATGAAGCTGTCTCCATGCCAATTCCTGACCTGAAAACGCCTCAGGAAGCCATTATTTCTTCTACTGGGGAAAGTTACTTGATGTAGCCCATCAAATTCAGGATGAGCAAGCCTATAATTTGCATCTGGGGGGGTGGGTAACATAGTTTTCATTTAGCTTGCCTGAGACAATATGGCAATTTAATCAAAGCAAAATAATTTGTACTAGATAGTATGTGAATTTTAGCCAGTTTAGTATAGTGGTTAGGAGAGCAGACTTCTAACAGGGTTTTAGTCCCTGCTTCCCCACATGCAACCAGCTGGGTGACCATGGGCTCGCCACAGCACTGATAAAGCTGTTCTGACCGAGCTGTAATATCAGGGCTCTCTCAGCCTCACCTACCACACAGGGTGTAATATCAGGGCTCTCTCAGCCTCATCCACCTCACAGGGTGTCTGTTGTGGGGAGAGGAAAGGGAAGGTGACTGTAAGCCACTTTTAGACTCCTTCGGGTAGCAAAAAGCAGCATATAAGAACCACCACCTCCTCCTTTAGTACAGACTCTATTGTTCATTGACAAAGGTCACCACAATATGTTTCACTATATACTACTTCACTGGTTTTGGTGCTAGATTAACCAAGTTCTCACTCTAGAGAAGGAGTGGAGTTTGACAAACACAGAAACTGGTGCAAAGTGTGAGGCTGAGATTGTAGATTTCAAGACTGTGGCTAGAAGACAGTTGTTCTGCTAGTGGCCAGTATCATCCATCCCTACTGGGATCTCCTGCATATGTGATGGCACCGACTTTCTCTATAGGAACTTGCTTCTGTGTCCAGTCTACTCCTTGTTGATATTTTTGGTCAAGGTTATGCAGCTCATATATAAATGAACACAAATGTTGAATACAACCCACAAATGGGTTTTCATTTATTGATGTCATGGGTGCATTGTGTTATATATTGATTTACTGCTCCTTTTCTCTACATACTGCCATTCCATTAAAATGTACTAGCAACATGGTATGATATAAAATGAGGCAGAAGGGTAATAATGAAGACATCTTGGATGTCTGTTATTAATATACTTTAATCAACATGACAAAGTACTTGGAAAATAATATTTCAATGCAGTGAAGTATGTTGGAATAATATAGCTACCAGAAAACAGATCTACTATAGTATAATCAAAATAAATTACACCCAGAAATAGAAACAGAATTATTGCATCAATCAAATTTACCACTACAGTGGATTGGCAGTGATCAACGTGAATATGTTACCAAGGATACTGTTTTTGTTTGTGAATGCTCACTGAAATATTTTAAATGACTGGCAAGCATGGATAGCAAAATTTACATGGCAACATGAATCCCTAAAGCGCTGTAAACAACCTTGATAAAAGAACAAGTCACTCTAATATTACTCTGGGATGTAGGATGGGATAGTATAACCCAGTCTCATCAGATATCAGAAGTTAAGCAGGGCCAGTTCTTGGATGGGAAACACTCAAGGAAGACTTTGCAGAGGGAAGTTATGGCAAGCCGACTCTAATTAATCACTCATCTCGAAAACCATGTGAGGTTGCCATAAGTCAGCTGTGACTTGATGACACTGTACACACACAAGGCTACTGAAGCTTTCCAAGACTCGAAATTAGCAATACTTTCAGGCTGGTTTATTATAGAGAAGACAAAATGTACAGCATAAGGAGGTGTTTTTCTCACTAGTTTTCCATGGTATTACAATAGGAAGACAAAGTTATATGGTTTGAACATAAATTTCACATTTTAGTAGTCTGGTATAAACTCAGATCTAGGCACTGTGTAACTGTCTCTCCCTAGACTCTGGTTTGTGTGTGTGCATGTGCTTGTGTGTTCTTGTGTTATATTTCTCTTTGGTATGTTTATTATCTGTTTAAATAGATAGGGTGCCTAGTAATGCTAGTAAAAATTTTTTTACCACCACCACCAGGCCACTCAGAAGTGCTCAAGGATTCACTTGTACCTCCAGCTCCCAATTTGTGAATTGAGAAGAAGTGTAATCTTATTTAAGGAAGTCACTACACCTAGTTTCAGTGTATTTTATTATGCTTATTTGCTTTGTTGCTAGTACTGTTTTATTGTTTTCTTCAACTATAATCCCCCTTTCATTTCAAATCCTTTACAGAGCTGGTACGGTGTACTAACTAAGAGACTAAACTGGGATTGGGAAGTCATCAGTTTAGATCTCATCTCTTCTATAAAATCTCAATCAGTGCCATCATAAGAAAGATGCCATTCTAATCCATTACCTTCAATGGATTTATAAGAGTTGAATGCACTGTGTGTGGCTTTTGTGGTGCAGGGTGGTAAGGCAGCCTACATGCTGTCTGAAGCTCTGACCATGAGGCTGGGAGTTCGATTCCAGCAGCTGGAGCAAGGTTGACCCCATATTGAGTCTGCCATGAAAACGCTAGAGGGCATCACCCCAAGAGTCAGACATGACTCGGTGCTTGCACAGGGGATACCTTTACATGGCTTTAGGAAAGCCACTTTTTTCCAGTCAGTGGAAATAGAAAAAGAAAAGAATAGAAAAACAGTACGGAAAAGAAAAAAAAACTAAAAATATGAAGAACAGACATATCAAACTCATCACGGTTAGTTTAGATTCCAGTTTTCCATAACACAAAACAATCACTTGTTTATTCATATTTTTTACAATTTATTCCTTATACTTACAGTAGCTATCATTCCTACTTTCTAAAACCACAAGTCATCAAATAATTTTTATTCTCTGCATTTCAAGAAGTCCATAAGAGATTTCCGATTAGTAATAAAGGAAGTTGTTGATTTTTCTCTGATCAATGACATAAGTTTAGCCATTTCTGCAAGTGTCTTGTTTTTATCAACCAGTGTTCTAAGGTAAGAATCCTTGTAGTTTTCCAGTTCTGAGCATGCAAAATTCACACAGCTGTTATCATATACAAGAACAAAGTTCCATTGTTCATTTCTTAGTTTCTGTCAGTCAAACCTAGCAAAAATATTTCTGGTTTCATTTGAAAGTTAATCTTTGAAATATTTTGTATACATGCATGTATTTGTATCCAACAGTTCTCTGCTTTGGAGCAAGTCCACCACATATGATAAAATGTACCTGGTAATAGTTCACATTTCAAACATTTATTTGGAACATTTGTATACATTTTACCCAGTCTATTTGGTTTCCTGTTCTACCTATACATTATCTTATACAAATTCTCTTTAAGATTGGAACATAGTGTACATTTAATCCCCTCCAACCACATTATTTTCCATTGTTCAAATTGCAATAACCAAAATTCCTGCACCTTCACCAATTCCTCCTCTGTACTATTTCAGCAACAGTTTATACATTTTTGCTATAACGTATTCCTTATTTGTACATAACTCTGTCTCCATCACAAATTTAGAATCTCCAAAACCATATATTTTCTTATCCATTTTAAATCTTTCTAAAAGTTACACATCAAAGACCATTGATAGTTGTAACCTCCTTTTAAACTTTCTCTAGATTTCATTTTACATTCTTCTTTAGAAAATTCTAAAATATCATGATAGGCTAAACACCGTTCGTTAACATTTCTCTTCTATTAAAAGCTTCTTGTGTTGAAATCCACATCTCAAGTGGGTTTTCTACAATATAAAGTTGATAATGGAACTGGCCTATCTTACAGAGAGGTTGCAAGGTCTCCTGAGAATATGTGCCTGAAGGACTTTGAAGAGTGAAATTTTTACAACAAGGCTAAGTATCTGTAGATTAAAAAAAAAAAATCAGATTTCAGCCTATTTTCCCTCAATAAAAAGTTTCAGTTTTCAATGATCTTCTTCATGGTTTCCTGCCAGTCTATAATAATAGTTAGGTGGTCCACTTATTTACTTGCACAATTTGTTGTTTCTGTGTACTTCTTAGACCATTTATGCACTGGAGGTTTCATGCTGGGTTGCAGGCTGGAGTTTTAGTTGTGGCAGGTTGCCCCACCTCTTCCTGCACCCACACGGGGGAGTATTTGGCCCAGTGCACCTCATTTGCCCCCGATTTGTGCTCCTGCATGAAGTGCCCAGTGCATAAACGGTCTTAAAGATATCAGGCTTTTTTAGTGCTAATTGTATCAGGACAGTCTTACATGGAACAAATTTACAGGAATTACTTCATCCACCAGTAAAGTGTAATAATATCTAGAATGAAATAAAGTTATGCTTTTAAAGAGACAGAGAAAAAAATGCATGTTGCTTTATGACGGGGGGGGGGGGGGGGAGTACAATATCCCTAACATCTATAAGGTAGCCAAAAAGAGCCAAAAAATCTATCTACTTTAAAATTTGACTTGAGCAATTGGGAATAAATATGCCTGAGATACTTCTACAAAGATATAATAATTCACATCTATTCAATTACTCCACTTCCAAATACAAAATAATTCATTTACTGGAGAATTAAAAACACTCACACCAGTTCCATGAGATGCATGTATAAACAAAATTTATAACTTGCAAGATGAGATATTACAATCTCAACCATGATAGATCAGAAAACTGGTTTGTTCATGAAGTCATGAAGAGAAGAATTAAGTTGTAGTCAAGATGTTTCTTCTCACTTCTCAGGATTCATGAGATCATGGAGGAAGATGCAGCTGTTTCCTATATTTTCATCCAAGAGTTATGATTATTGTACAAACCTTTGGCTTATATAATGGTCATCCAGATGATATCATGATATCTGACTAAAGTCACAAAATCCTTCCTTCCTTCCTTCCTTCCTTCCTTCCTTCCTTCCTTCCTTCCTTCCTTCCTTCCTGCCTGCCTGCCTGCCTGCCTGCCTGCCTGCCTGCCTGCCTGCCTGCCTGCCTGCCTGCCTGCCTGCCTGCCTGCCTGCCTGCCTGCCTGCCTAAGGAGGGGCTCTGTTGTTCTTAGCCCCAGCCTCAACCAATGACCTGGTAGAAGAGCTCTGTCTTGCAGGCCCCGCAGAGCTCTGTCAGGGCCGTCAGCCCTCCCAGGAGCTCATTCCACCAGGTTTGGGCCAGGACCAAAAAGGCCCTGGCCCAGCTCAAGGCTAGGTGTACCTCCCTAGGACCAGGGATTGCCAACAGATTAGCACCTGCAGAGTGAAGAGCCCTTTGGGGGACATAAGGAGATAAGCGGTCCTTCAGATAAGTAGGGTGCAAGCTGCAGATGGCCTTAAAAAGTTATCTCTGAGTTATTTCCTTCACAAATGCAACTTTGTGTCTTGGACTCAATGGTCCATAGCTAGTGTGTGGCTCATACACAAATCACTTAGGTATTCTCAGGGCCCTTCAATATGACAAAATGCATGTCAGTTGAGGAGTCTCTCCCTGCTTCAATGTGTATTGTGAGATGATCACATTTAATCTGCAATTGCTGGGTAATTGTCCTTAACCTTATGCAACTCTCATTGCAAAAATTGGATTTCACGGGGGGGGGGGGGAGTGTCATAGTTCCATGGTGCAGCATCTGCTTTGTATAAAGTCAAGTCAATCCCCAACATCTTTAGCTGAAAGGTGATGTCAAAGACCATCTCAGACCCTAAAGAACCAATGCAAATTAGAGTAGATAAAACTGTCCATGACCAATAGTCTGACTTAAGGCAATTTCATGTGTTTCTGTGATTCCTGGAGGCTGTTGGATCTAAGAACTAGCCATGCAGATTAATATGCCAGTGTGTGAGTAGTAGGCATGGGTGAAATTGCTCCCACCTACTTCTTATCAGCAGAATGGATGGAAAAGGGAAAAAAGGATGTTACTCTCTTCCTTCACTATAGCTCCATGTGGGTCTCATACCATGGGAATCAACTTTTCTGGGGTTGGAAATAGCTAGTGGCAGAAGGGGAAAGTAAGGTACATCCACAAAGTAGGAGCCACTACTGAAAATCAAAGTTCTCTGGAAGGTATCTGGATACAGCTGGAAAGTGGCAGCTCAAGGACCATAAGTGGTACAGAGAGAGCTGTCCCTTTTAAAAATCTGAAAGGATCGTAAAGACTTCTAGGTAAGGCTAGGACTTTGCCTAGTCACCAACGGCTTTTTCAGGTTCTTGACTTTTGTTTTCTTGTCTCTGATTTGAGGATATGTCAGTATTTCCTCATTGAGATTACTGTGAATGTGTTATGTTTGCACAGAATCCCTTTAATAATTGTATTCTTCCTTGAATGCTAGTTGGCACAAATTGTTAATAAAAATAATCAATGAAAAGTAGCTATTCCAGTTTTCTGGGGATTTCCTCCAGTCTCCTGGTATTTTAGAATAAAGTGTGGGTAGTAGCTAAAATAATCCTTTCTCTTCACACGCATATTCTTAGCGAGGTTAGTAAAGGCTGTTAATATCTTCTTGCCTTATTGAAGGCCTTTTAGTTCTGGGCCCTTTCTTGATCTTCGTTGAAATTAGCTAAGTTTCACTTTAGATGAGGAACTTTAATGGATGCTCATTGAAAGTCAAAATGAAGCAATTAGTGTTACCTGAATCAAAACATCCACACTGGATCTCAGAAGCTTGGTTTGCTGAGAAGAGAGCATACTGCTTTTCTCTTGCCACTTTTAACCTACAGCTACTATGAAAAGATAATCTCTCCTTATTTTTCCAGCAAATATCACCCATATCATTTCTGTTTACAGATGAGTAGGTTTCAATGTTTATTCTCAAATTCCATTACTGCTAAAAGATTTCTTTAGCTAGCCTAGGGGAAAGCAAGATTGCCTGCCATTTGTATTCTGAACTAAGCCAAGGAGGACAGGATACTAAGAAAGGAATTACTGTATATTTGATTGGATTGCTCCACTAGGAGTCATCTATATCAACTTGACAATTTAAGGTTATATACTTCACCATAGGACAAAGGTTTTCAAAATTAAACATACTTGCTCAGGGTCCCCACCCCCAAAGAAGCAAAACTGGCCCTGGCCCTGGCCCTGGCCTGGTGGAACACCCCCCTCCATAAAATCAGGGCCCCCCAGGACCTTAAACAGTTCTGGAAAGCCTGTAAGACAGAGCTATGGTAGTGGCCATGAAATAATGTCATGAAGATGCTGGCTTCCCTGCTTGAGAATTTGCCTAACCCCCCCAGTTATCATTAACTATTCCTCAGCTGTCAAAAACCATAAGGTACATGGTGTTAATAATGATTTTAATTAAATAAAACATAATTAAAACTTTAAAACTGTCGGTGTATGTACTGTTTCATCTGATATAACCTTCCCTCAGTCCATTGAAAGGGGTAGGCTATAATACATTTACTACTGCTGCTGCTGCTGCTGTTACTACTACTACTACTGCTAGAAAGCCACAGAAAGCAATGCTGCCTCTTCCTGCTTTTCAGCTACTTTAGTTGCCATTACAGGAGCCATGGGGAAAAGAGTTTTGTACTGAGACTACCAGAGATCTTTTATCATTGGTTATTTATCAAAGAGCTATCTCAACAATCATAAACTATTGGGGGGGGGGGCAGAGATTGTGGATTTGGCTCATTAGCTATTTAAGAACACAAAATGCATGGTCCTCCACCATCTCTATATATTTTCTAACTGACCAGTGCTTGAATAATATAATGGTTCTGAATATATGGAATATATGTCAAAATCTATTTCTAGAATTACACCTCCCATAGCCTCAGGTATTGTCACTTGGATGATAAAATCTGTATCTCTGTCTGATAGCCATCGTCACCTCTATCCACCAAGAACTTTTTGTTGCTTGAAATATCACTCAGCAATCATTCATCTCCCCCCCCCTGTATTTGCAAGCTGTCTCAACTGTAATAACTACATTTGGAAATAGGATGTAGTAGCTTTGATGTATTGATATATAAGAAGACAATTCTGTACCAAAAAGCATTTTTGCTCTGAATAAGTAGTGAAATTATTATAGATCACTTTGAAATTGATTGCCACCTGTCCCACGGGGGGAGTCAACCTTAGGTTGAAAAATGTATTTGAAAGCATGGCCATCATAGTTCAGCAAGGCTACAACCTGCAATGTGTTATTGCTGTGTCAGGTTCTTGCCTCTTCTCCCTTTCACACTGCTTCCATATGTAGATTGCTCTGATACTGTAGCTATTGATACAGGAGCTCAAGTTGGGTCTTTGTTAATGCTTTAACAAGTAAAATCATGCTCTTGAAGGCAAATGTTTTGTGGCTTGGCTCACATTGTGGTTCAGACTCTAGGAAAGTCACAAGCATCTGATTCCTCTGATATAATTTTTGAGTTGTTTAGAGTAGTACCTAATGTTATAAAGCTTCTCAGGTTGCAATAGAAGGTCCTGAGTCCATAGGCAATGTTCAGTTTCTACAATGCTTTGCATAATGGTGTTCAAGGTTTCCTATCTCTCCAAACATGCTTCTCTTGATGACTAACTCAAGGTGCATTTGCTGGGCATCATACTGCACCTGTTTTGGTGTGTAATTTTTCTGGGCAATAGCTCTCTACCTACCAAACAAACTAGAAGAAAGAAAAACCCTTCCCCACAGCCCCCCAAATGATGTTTATATCGATCTGGGAAACATGTCCTCTTCTTCCACATTCCCTCTTTAAGTACTTTGCTGAAGGATTCAGCAAGGTATACCTTGCTTGGCTGCAGCTCAAAACTGTATACTGTGACTCCCATGCCTGCTTAATGGTATGTGTAGGAACATAGTAATGTCCTGGGTACAAAGAGGAAGACAAAGAAGGTTGTGCAGGGGGCAGCAAGATCTAGCTAGATAAGGCTGTAGGGGGAGTACCTTCTTTCCAAAGGGTCTTCTCTTTGTCTGCAGAATGCTATTCTTAGGCTTTTCTTAAGCCTTTCTTCAAGAACAATCTAGATATCTCTAAGCTTGCATAGAATCATAGAATCATAGAATCATAGAATCATAGAGTTGGAAGGGGCCATACAGGCCATCTAGTCCAACCCCCTGCTCAACTTAGGATCAGCCCTAAGCATCCTAAAGCATCCAAGAGAAGTGTGTATCCAACCTTTGCTTGAAGACTGCTAGTGAGGGGGAGCTCACCACCTCCTTAGGCAGCCTATTCCACTGCTGAACTACTCTGACTGTGAACATTTTTTTCCTGATATCTAGCCTATATCGTTGTACTTGAAGTTTAAACCCATTACTGCGTGTCCTCTCCTCTGCAGCCAACAGAAACAGCATCCTGCCCTCCTCCAAGTGACAACCTTTCAAATACTTAAAGAGGGCTATCATGTCCCCTCTCAACCTCCTTTTCTCCAGGCTGAACATTCCCAAGTCCCTCAACCTATCTTCATAGGGCTTGGTCCCTTGGCCCCAGATCATCTTCGTCGCTCTCCTCTGTACACTTTCAATTTTATCTACGTCCTTCTTGAAGTGAGGCCTCCAGAACTGCACACAGTACTCCAGGTGTGGTCTGACCAGTGCCGTATACAATGGGACTATGATATCTTGTGATTTTGATGTGAGATTTACACCTTCTCTTTCTATTCAGTTTGTTAGTTCCCAATCCCAAATAAAGCTTTTGTTATTCCTTAATTAGTTCAGTATCCTGTTGGCTGCATAGGCACTCTGCCAACAGTATGAAGGAGAAGCTTAGCAACTAGGAGAGAAATTTGAGGGTTACCTACCCTTCAGACAATATTATCTAAGTTTGTTTATATTTACCCTTTACCTGTTAGATTGCCTCCCAGTATGTCAATATAAACTATATATTTTTCTTCAGCTTATTTCCAGCTTACTGATTTGTGCTGAAGGAATGTCTGATTTATTGCTGGCTTTTATAATTTCAAGTGGCGTGCATTTTTTTGTTGCTTGCTTCTTTGTCCTGACAGACTTTGGTACATCCTGAAACCAGTTATGACCCAACATATTCTTTATTTCTATTTAAGACACTGAAAACTCCAGACTTCAAACTTGTCCATGATCTCTTGCGCATCTTTTTTGTCCTACACCCCCCCCCCTTTTGTTTTGCAGTGATTAAGGCCAGTAGAGGGACAGGAACAGGATGTGTCTCAAGCCTAAAGAGGCCTCACATTTAGAGACTTGTCCAATTTTTAAAAATCAGTGTATGTGTCACTTATTTGGGGATGCTTATTTTGTTTTCAAGTGTCATCATTTTAATTTTATTATTGCCAGAGAATTCAGAGGCTATAAGTGGAAGAACTGTTCTGTGAGAAAACATCTAACAGGCCTGTGACTGGCCCAACATCCCCCAGCTGGCTGCACGTGAAGGAGGAGGGGAATTGAACCTGGTTGACCAGTTTAGAAGCTGCCACTTTTAACCACTACTTTAAGCTGGCTCCTTATACCAAGCTGGCTCAGTCTTTTAAAATTGTTTCCTAGGAACACAATATACATGGTTTTTGTCTTCATTTTATTCTCACAACAGCCTTGTGACATAAAGTTAGGCTAAAAGAGAGCGAACGGGTCAAGGATCCCTGAGAACTTTGTGCCTGAGTAGAGGTTCTCATCCAGTTAATTACAGTTTCTCCAATAATCCAACCTCATCTGCCTTGAGTCCCAGTGAAAAAGTGAGAAAGATGGGATATAAATAACATCAATCAATTAATTAGATAACTGCGATGGATCAGACACCATAAAGAGAATGAGCAACTTCAATCAGCAAAACCAATTTTGAACGATGGAGGCTGCACTGGGCTGCGACTGATTCCTAGAGCACACACAACACTGGGGCGGGGAAGTTTCACTGTACCTCACGGTGGTCGCAGCACCAGGGGTGGGAGGCATGGAGTGGCATGCTGCTATCCCACCATCGTGGGGGTGTAGAAACTCCCCGTTTGGCTCTGTAGCACCGCGAAGTTGAATGGGGATTTTGTGTCTCTGCAGGGATACTGTAGGTGTGGGGGAGTCCTTGTGCACAGGACTGCCCCAGCCAGGCTTATGCTAGTGGCCATGGAAAGACAGGGAACATGGAAGAATCTGCACTCCCTTGCTGTGGGCCATCTGAGGCCCTGATTTGGGCCAGGGCCAGGAGGGCGCCAGGATGGCAGCAACGGGAGGGCACCAGGATGGCAGCCAGGATTAGTCCCACTGCTCTGTCGCCATCAGCCTAGCCTTTCTGCTCTGTGCACAATTGGTGTAACTGAGACATCCTCCCATGTATGAGTGGAAAATCTACAAGTGAGCTCTTCTATCTTAAATTTTCCTCTAGAAATTTATACAAGTTATACTTTTGGGGTTGGTCCTGACAAAGGTTTCAGCAATTACAGAGCATCAGAAAAGTGATAAACTTTTTGCCGTCCTGTTTTCTCATGATCATTCATCCAACATGCTTCCATTTTCTGTACAGATTGCTTTCATTCCTCTCTCTGTTTGCAGAAATTAATTGTGTCATTTCTATTCATTCAGCCTTCTAATTATGCATAGGAGACCGTTTTCCACCCAGAGTAACCACCTAACTTTTCAAGAAAGCCATAAAAAAAATGTCTGAAGTAATCAGAATAGTTTCATCATAGTTGTGTGTGTTAAGCATAAGGAAATATATAACGTTTGAAGGCAAAAGTATAAAATTGTCCTCGTATCTTAAACTGGTTGTTTAGAAACCCTGCTATTAAGGGTTGGTGGTGTTCTGAAGTGCTTAGGCACACAGAAGCTCATTCATGCTGCAAAGGATTGCCACGTAGAACCATTTTCTCCACAAAACCACAGACCTTTTTTATGATCCTTGTCCATTTGGTGAGTCAGAGCTGGGCAGGGCTGGACTGTGTGGAAACAAGTGCCATAGGAAGTGATAATTATGGATTCGCCTCCAAGAATATCTGACCGAAAATATCTAGTAAAATTGAAGACATGTTCTTCTAAACTCAAATCCTATGTGTAATGTCCTAGTGATTTATGAAACACTGCAGTCCCTCTGATATCCAAGGTTATTATATGACTTTATTATTTATGATATATATGTGTGTAACATAGGAGATTTTCTGGCTGCCAGGCAAGTGATCTTCGGCGGTGGTTTGCCATTGCCTTCCCCTGGTATTCTCTGGAGGTCACCCAATTAATCACTAAAAGAACCGATTCTCTGCCTGGCAACTATGTAACTTGGGTTAGTCAGAGTCCTGTTAGAGCTGTTCTCACAGAGCAGTTTCTCTCAGAGCTCTCTCAACTCACCTACTTCTCAGTGTCTGTTGTTTGAAGAGGAAGGGAAGGCAATTGTATGCCACTTTGAGACTCCTTTGGGTACTGAAAGTGGACAGCAGTGTGACTGCTCTTCTCTGATAGCTACCCTCTGTCCCCAACCATGAATAAAGGAGATCAACCACTGTAATGCCAACTCCCTTATCCCCACATCGTCAAGACAGTGAGCTAGAAGCTTGTGATCTACAGTATCAGAAACTGCTGTGAGATCTAACTGCTTTCCAATGTCACCTACAAGGCTGACCAGTTCCCCATGGTTTGACTGGAAACCAGACTGAAATGGGTCCAGAACAGATGCTTCCTCTAAGATTGTCTGTAACTGGTTTGCTGCCTTTGGTTTAACCATCTTACCCAGAAACAGCAAATGCAAGACTGGCCAGTAGCTGGCAGGGTCTAGCAGATCCAGTGATGGTTTCTTCAGCCGGGGCCACACCACTGCCTCCTTAAACCCTGAGGTCAGGGACATATTTATGATCTCCTGGAGGGGTTTCCTGATCACCTCGTCACCTTCCTTAATGAGCCATCAGGGATAGGGGTCTAAGAGGCAAGTGGTCGATCTTACTGAAGCCAGCACCATATCCACCTCAGTTTTATTGAGGCCCCGAAGTTATCAAAGATCTCCAAAGGTGGCTAAGTGGCCTCCAATTCCTTTTCTGTATCAGTACTTGGGGAAAGGTCATGGTGGAGTGACAAGATTTTATCTGCAAAAAAGCTCACTAAAGATTCACAGCTGAGTGCCAATTTGGTACCATTTTGCTGCCCATCCCTTAAGAGACCACATTATTTTTAACTATTGTGCCAGGCGTGAGCTAGCAGATGCAATGGAAGTCACAAAATATTCTCTTTTGGAGGATTTGACTGCTTTCTCATAGGCTTTCATAGGCATCCTGTACGATGTTTTTGACACTTCATCTCAAGCCTTCCTTAAAACTCACTCCAGGCATCTCAGCTCCCGTTTCTTTTCATGAAGCTCCCTGGTGTACTTGGGGGCTGACTTGACATGAGGATGGAGAGCCTTTCAGAGTGTGATCTCCTCTGTGGCAGTCAATAGCTGTTGGGAGGCATCAAATCCTACATTGTTCAGGAAACCAAATGGTCTTTGCAGGCAGGCATAAATTCACACACACACACACACACACACAGTTTATACAGGAGGGGATGGTATGCAGGGCTGGGCCTCAGGGCAAGATGATCTGACCAAGGCATGCTATTTTTAGCAGTCGGATCCACCTCTTGCCCTGCCCCAAAGATCAGATCCAAGATTTATCCTGCTTGATGGGTGGGGCGAGTAACAAACTGTGAAAAGCCCACTGCTGCCATGGAAGACACTATGTCCTGGTTCTGATTTGAGGTGGGCTCATCCAAGTGGACACTGAAGCTGCCCAGGATAAGCAACTTGGGAAGTTGCAGCCTCCAGGCTGCCTCTAGTAGACCTGGCAGTGCATCTGCTGGCACAGAAGGTGGGCAGTAGACCAGCCGTATGACTGAGTCCCATCTCATCCTCCTCACACACACACACACACACACATTCAATACCTGGGATCATTGGGACAGGTAGTACCATGTAGAAGAAAGACCAGCATAGCAACCTCCACCCCTATCCTGAGGTCCACAACTGATGGAGGATCAAGAAACATAGTGTGGCCAGTTCATTTAGGGCAACAGTCTCATTCTCCTTGTCCAGGTCTTGGTCACGCATGCCAAGTCTACTTTGTGATTTCAAAATAATTTTTCAGAGTCATGGTTTTATTGTTGATAGACCTGACATTACACGACATCAATGACAGAACTTTATCCCCTAAGCCTTGCTACCTATGTCTCTTGGGATGGAACGAAGGTTAGATGGGGTTCATTTTCTCACTTGGGAATATTTTGATGTTATGGATTTACTTTATTTTGTTTAAGGACTTATATCAATTAAATATAAACTTTCTATGCTGATAAAGTGTCAATTAAACCAGCTTTACCATAAGTCCATTCATTGTATTATTATTATTATTATTATTATTATTATTATTATTATTATTATTATTATTATTATTATTATTATTATTATTATTATTATTATTATTATTTAAATTTTAGACCACCCTTCTCCCAATAGGTCTCAGGGCGGTTTACAACATAAATAGTTAAAACACAATAAAATCCCCATAAAAACCCCAATTAAAAGTTACATATAACATATCACATAACATATAGCGGCGGTGGTCACAATTCTGATCTTAGTTCAGCCTGGTGGAGAGAATAATGTTCAGAAGCGGGCGGCACCAATACAATACATCTAACCATGATCTCGGTGTTAGAGATCTCAATATTGGAGGGGATCCTCTGATAGATTAGTGGGAGAGCTGACCTGGCCTCAACCATATGCCTGGCGGAAGAGCTCCATCTTACAGGCCCTGCGGAAAGCTGGTAGATCCTGCAGGGCCCTCAGCTCTTCTGGGAGCTTGTTCCACCAGGTTGGGGCCAGGACTGAAAAGGCCCTGGCCCGGGTCGAGGCCAGGCGAACATCCCGTGGGCCCGGGACAACCAGTAAATTCATACCCGCAGAGCGGAGTGCCCTGCGGGGGGGGGGACATAAGCAACCAAGCGGTCCTGCAGGTAGATGGGACCCAGGCCGCGTATAGCCTTAAAGGTCAATACCAATACCTTGAATCTGATTCGGAAACAGACTGGTAACCAGTGCAGAAGACGAAGCACCGGCTGAATGTGGGCCCTCAAAGGTGTTCTAGTGAGGACCCTGGCAGCCGCATTTTGGACCAGCTGTAACTTCCGAGTCAAAGACAAGGGAAGGCCCGCGTAGAGCGAGTTACAGAAGTCTAATCTGGAAGTGACCGTTGCATGGATCACTGTGGCCAGGTGTTCCGAGGACAGGTAGGGCGCTAGTAGCCGGGCTTGGCGAAGATGGAAAAATGCTGTCCGAGCTACATTGGTGACCTGAGCCTCCATAGAGAGGCTAAATTTGAAGCTATGGGGTTAAAGAACCATGGGGCTAAAGAAGCTATGGAGTTAAAGAACCATTAAGGTTTAAACCTTAATGATAAGGTTTAAACTTGCCTTAACATTATTATTGTTTTCCATTGTCTGGATTTTTTGCCCAATTATTGTTATTGCAGATTTACTGTGAGCTCCTGTTTTGTGCCTAAACATCTCATGAACATCTCCTTTTTGGAATCTTATCTTTTATAATATCCTTGAAAACAATTGTAGCATCTATATGTGAATGGGAGTAGATGGACAGCCTGATTCAGTGTGTGGGTTTTAGCTACCACAACATGTATGTAGACTGATACCATAAAGCAAAATAATTCTCCAATATCAGATCATATAACGACCCAATGCTGGCCTAGGTCCTCAAGCAATGAAAATAGGTCCCAGACTAGTAGGCTTTGAATTAGTGCAACAACAGACTCCACAGCAAACTTCGGCCACAAGAAGATCCACTTGAAAGACAATAATGAAAATATTAAATAATTTATTTCTCCTATAATGAAAAATATGAATTATTTATATGCTATCTTGTGGCAGCCTACAGGGCTGCAAATAAATATTGTCAGAAAATAATTGACATACACACACTGCTGGCAAATATTATTCTACTATCTCTGTCCATGTCACTCAAAAAGACAATTTGTTGACAATAATTTTATAAATGACAATGATTTGCCAGTGATGACTAATAAATACAAGACAGGAACTTATTTCACAAAAGAATGACTATTCTTCCCTCATTGTCCAAGGGATGTTGTTTGTAGATTGAACTTAATAGGGAACTTTTCAACATTTTCTATTTTTAATGCTATTGCCCTTGAAAGAAGTATCAGTCGGTGTAAAATGCAGCTGCCCACTTCTTAGTAGTTACTGGATGGAAGACAAAAGAGCTATACAGGAGCTGAAGCTCTTCATGATCTGGAGTTAGTTTGTGGATTGTATTTCTCCATCTGTATTGTTTACACCAGATGAGATATGTAGGCACCACTGGCAGGACCTTGAGTTGGCAATAACAAGTAGGGGTATGCATTCAGATATGCATAAGCTGAAATTAAGCCTCAAATTAACTGTTTCAGGTCAGTTCAGGGATATTTGAAAAGACCTCAAACACTCCAAAAATTGAAGTGTTTTCTACTAGATATTCAGGAAGTGGGAAGGAAGAGAGCACAGTCTACATCACCCACTCCTTTAAATTGTAAAGACATTAGAAGCTGATGTGGACTAACAGCTTATAGCAGATGGGATCCCAAGTCTACCAGCCACTGGTCATAACAGCTCAATTATTTCTGTCAAGTTGACCTGGCTTCCCTACAGACTATAGAAAATAATGGCCCTATTACATCCAGGTTAATAGGCCTGGCATCACTTATGATGCTGGGTTTCTAGTCTCTTTAAAATGTAAATGGATGGGAGATGCTTACTAAAAGCTGATTTATAGGACTATCTTCCTCTTGGTCTCTTCCTTCTGCCCTGCTTCTGTTGCCTCTTTGGGGGCAAATGGGCAGGATGGGAAAAGTTAGCAGATTTTGGGAATACTACAAAATACATCCCATCCTGAAACTGTGATGAAGGCCTGGCAACTTCATTATAATGTCTGCATGCTCTTCCCAAATTTAGATGCAAACAACATGAAATTTTGTGAAGTGCACATCCCAGCAGCAAGGATATGACCATAATCAGATTCTTTTCTTTGGTTGCCTGAGGGGACTAGAGTCATATAGTGGCTAGAACAGACTAGGATCTGAGAGACCTAGCATTGAATCCCCACTCTCTTATGGAAGCTCACAGAATGACCTTAGGTGATTTTTCTTTCTCTCAGCCTACCTTGCCTCACAAAATTGAAAACTAGAATCTAGAAAATCTGCATGTGTAGCCCAGAAAGGCTAGGTTAGAAAATGTCCCTGCTTCAACCTGAAGTTATACAGGCAAATAGTGAGGATTGCCCAAAGAGGAATTTTAACAGTCCAGCTAGTTGGGGGTATCTACCATGTTGCTTGTTGAGGAAAGGGGAAACAATTTTTTCTGCCCTCGATTAGATGTTCTCTATTATGCATGTCCTGGGAAAGCCTGCAGGATTTGTCTTGAGCCTGCCCATTATGGCTCTATTTATGTACTTATTTATATATTTAGAATATTTCTATGCTGTCTCTTCAGAGTCCTATTTTCAATTCATACTTGGCTGACAAACAGCACAATATTAAAACACAAACCATTGGATAAAGTAGCATAAGCACTAGCCATAAAACAGAAGCAGATCATATAAACATCTGGTAAGATGAAATCACTAACCAAAACTCTGGACAAAAAAAAGTGTTTTAGCCTGGCACTTGAGAAAAAGTATACTAGGTGCCAGGCAAGCCTCAGGATCTGGGGACAGAGCCCAAGGAAGACCGACTTTGGGGAGAGATCAGCATGGATTTAATTTTAGATTCAGCCTGTGGAAGTTGCCATTTTCTCCATGGGAACTGATTTTTGTAATCTGGAAATCAGTTTTAATTCCCGGAGAATTCCAGGCTCCACTTGAAGACTGGCAAACTTACCTCAGGAAGATTCTGACAAGCAGAGTAATGTTGTAATTTCAAGAATTGGCAATTTTTTGGATTGAAATGAACACTGAATATTCTCCAGTCCTATAAAATGACCAGTGCTTCCTGAGTCAGTCCAGGAGAACTTGCTGGATGACTTTAAGGTAATTCTAGTTGAACATCTGTGGGAACTTGTGGGAACCGTAGGTCTCTTGTGGGAACTGATTTGCCTCCTTAGGTGCAGCCCATAAATCAGCAGCTTTAGTTTAAAAATAATCCTGTTTTCTTCTTAAATTCTGAGTCATTTCATTACCTCTAATTATATGTTGAGCCACTTAGTAAATAAAAGCAACAGCCAAAAATAGTTTTGAGGAGAAAAAACAAAATAACAACCCTAAAATTAATGATGGTAAATATATCAGACACTTGTCAGCACAGGAGCTGATTCAAACATGCAGGTGCTCATGTGCTATAATGCTCTCATGTGACTGTTGACTGTTTTAAAAGTGTCCTGCTCACATCAGCATCCCCTACCATGTGGAAACTCATTGCCTGGTCAAACACTTGGCCTTCTTCCATGTTATGTTTTCCATGTTGAAAGATATTTTGGTAAGAATTGATTTCCAAGTAAGCAATCCCTCACACATCCTCTAAAATTATACAGTCACACAAGAAAACTGAGAAATGCCTGGAAGTCTGAATTGTTTTTCACATACCAGTGAAGAGACATAGGTGGCTTCCAAACCCTTTTTATTGGGTTTTTGATCACTGCTTCATTGTGTTTTTGCACTCCTTCACTGTTTTCTCCCATTCCACTGAAGGTTTAGATCTAGAGAAAGCATGGAATGCATTCAGGTTCTTGACATACAATGTGTTAAAATGTGAATTCTTCAATAAACTAAAAAAATGACAGCATTGGTAAAGCTAATTAACCAAATTGCCTTGTAAATTGCTAAACAGAAGAGAAACACTTCCTGTTATCTTTGTATGTAAGACGAAAGGAGAAGGTGAAATAGCAAGCCATACCTAGACTAATAGTATTCACTAGCAGAAGGAACTGGTGAGGGCTGAATGGAAATGATTGGTGAGGTTTGCTCCAATGGACAGGTAGTTGTTGTTAGCCTTTTCTTATTTGATTAATAGGATTTCTTCATCTGGCATGAAAATAACTATAACACTAAGAAAATTAATGACATAGTAGAGTCTCTGTCTTGATACCTCATTTTTATTAAATAATGACAGGGTAAGTCACGTTCATCACACTGCTATAGTTGTGTGAGGTAGTGATAAAAAGTAGTAGCCCTAGCATAGGATTCAGAATTGATAGATGTGTTACTCACACAAGAAACAATAAGCTTATACATTTAGCAAGGCTTAGAAAGTGAGAAAAAAGCAGTGGAAATAAAGGTGTAATATGCTTGCAAACACTGCCATCTCTCTTGTATATTTACAAGTTGTTGCATTATGCCAAATGTAGTCCTGATGGCATACACAGAGCAAAGTGAGGAACAGTTTTGTGGCTGCATAGCAGTTGTGGTGTTTCAATTTCATTTCCTTCTTTTGCAAATGTTTTTGTAAATAGTACAGTAGGTGAAAACTAATTCTCCAATAGTCATGGATGGTTGGATCAGGCAATTAAATGATGTCACAAAGCTCTGTGAAAATGCCCATGCTGAAATAGCTTTGATAATACTGATTTAAACAATTTCAAATGATAAGAGTTGTATAAAAATAACAGAGTATTACAATTGTTGGCTGATTGATTCATTTGCTCACAATTTATTAATATAACCAGCTGCCAGGCAGCATGCAGTGTATACAGTTCTGCAGGTATCAGAAAACAACTCCTTGTCTCAACTCAACCCTGCCTCAACAGCCTTAGTTTAGGACAATCAGGACCCAGACTCGCCTGTGCAAGGAACTCTAGGAGGGACGTATCTGGGCAGAGCAGTTCACTCTGACACAGCTGAAAACAAGGTGAGGAGCCAGGAAGCAGTAGGGAGGGACATGATCAGAAGGCAAGGCTGAGCTTAGATGTAGGGAAAGCCATAATAGGAAAGACTAAGTGCAGCATGGGAAAGGAGCAAGGCAGGGATGGAGATAGCCAGCAGGGGAAGGAAACAGGAAAATATGGGGAGACTCTTTAATTTAATTTTGGCTGGCTAATGGTTTGTGAACTGACTTTGCTTTGAGACCAGCCCTTTCAAGCTTTTAATATCAGTGGCACTGGGTTCTGCTGGGCATTCTGCAAACTATAACAGGTTATTCTGGGATTGCAAAATCACCCTTCTTGCTTAGATTTCTTGTGACTCTACTTTCAGACTCTATTTTCAGACCAGCCCTTCTAATCTTGCAAAGCTAGAGACACTGCATTTTGGCAGATATTTTGCCTATTGTAACTGGTTTTGATGAGCTTGCAAATTCTCCCTTGTTTGGATTTCTTGTGACATTGTTTTGAGATTAGACCTTTTAAACTTGCAGTGCAAGTGGCACTAGATTCTGCTGGGCACTCTGCACACTGAATGGATTGTACTGGCCTTGAGAAAAATCCCTTTAGTTGGGAGTGCAGAAATTCCCAGATTTGACATTAGTTTGTTTTTACTTACATTGCTACAGTGGTACAACATTTGGCTGAGCATTCTGTACAATTAAATCCTTGTGCTGGGATTGCAAACCCCTCTTAGTTGGAGAGTGATTCTGTAATTCACATAAGTTTTGTAGAGCTGGTATTGTCACAATGGCACTAGGTTCTGCTGGGTACTAGTATACTGCACTGGTTCTACTGGACTTCCAACCCTCCACTTGGAGTGTGATTTTATGCAAGACATCAATTTTGTTCAGTTGACATTGCCATAATGGAACTAGATTCTGCTGGGCATTCTTTGATTGCACTGCTGCTGCTTGGAAGTCTGTACATTGCACTGCTTCTGCTGGACTTGCAAAAATGCACCATAACCACTTTCAGTTTTTACTGCAGAGATTCTCTGACTTGACAGTAGTGCTATTGGTTTTGCACTGCCATAGTGGCACTGGCTCTGTTGGACATATTGCACTGGTTCTGCTGGGTTCATTTAGTCTCTGAAAATTCATGACTGTTTATGGTTTGTAAACTGGGCATGCCTCAAACCATGAATGGCATTTCCAAGTTCTTACCCATTCCTAGATATTATGTGCAATTGTTCTCTAGCTGCAGAAATTACAGGAAGAATGGACCTACCCTAGTATAAGGTAGACATAATTCATCAACAGAGAGAGCCCTCCCAAATGGCCCAAGATAGACAATAAATCTGGAAGGAGCAATCCCAATAATTAAAACAAGTTAACAAGTAAACCAGATGATATAATGTAAGATCAGGGAAATTAAATCCTCCCTCACTGATTGGAAGTTGAATTTGCTTTTATGCTATGAAATAGAGCTAAGTACTTTCATGGTAAACTTGTGCTTGGACTGTACAATATCTGATTGCAATTCAGTGCACACAGAATCCAAAACTTCTATATTTTTTTAAAAAAGTAAAGACACAGAGCAAGAAATCTTATACAGGAAATCCAAGCATGTCAGAGAGGAGGCTGAACTCAGCATCTGATTTTGTAAGTTCAGGGTTTTACTTTTAATATGGACAAACTAACAGAGTACAGACAAGATACAGACTTACCACCTGGGTAAAAAATAGGTCAAGAGAAACAAGTTTTTCCATTATGTACTTGCTAACTATTAAATTAATGGGGAGACATTCAGTTTTTATTTTCCTGTGTAATCAAAATGGGATGGTGAAAGACCTTCTCAATTTGAATCTTAGTTACAGAATCCTACAATAAATTTGTAGAATTTTGTAGTCAGATATCTTTGGTAGTTGCTTTACCCTCATTGCTGCATAGTTTGTGTGTGTGTGTGTGTGTGTGTGTGTGTGTTTAAAATAATGACCACATTTGTTGTTATGTTAAAATTTTTAAAATCTTCCTCCTGGGTGGAAAGGAAATACATTTTTATGTTGTTTTGATTAATTTTGTTTGACTCTAGCAGTCAGAGCAGGTGCAGTAATTGTTCAGCTTCTTGTGATTAATTTTCTGGGACAGTATCTCATCTGGCCATAAAACAATGCTCTCACTGTTGATTTTTCAATTTCCCAGTGTTCTCAGTATTGAAGAAATATCGTGTCTATCTGAGGGAAGGTTTTAACAGTTCAAAAGTGTAAAGTAAAAGAGAAAGTTTCATTAAGAAAGTTGGTTTGTCCTATATGCCCCCACTCCTGCACTAATTCCTGCTTGAAAAGAAGGGAGACTAATTTTCTTTTTAGTCCTTCTGTAGCTCATTCAATTCAGTTTATTAATCCATCCTGCTGAAACAATTAAGAAACATGAAAGCACATAATGGGATTCAATTCCTTGTTGGTCATTAGCGTGTGATTCTACCACAATTACATATTATATATTTAAGATAATCTTCTCCCAGTCCGATAACAAAGGATATCATTAAGCAAATTATTACTACTTAAAACAATAATTTGTTAATTCCATAAAATAATGTATTTTTTATGATGTCTGAGTACTTTTCTTCCTCATATAAAAAGCACAATTTCCTTTGTAGTAATATTTTATATTGTTCTATATGGGTTATGTGTGTACATATCAGAGAGAGACAGAAATGCTATTGTAGCTTGTGAAGATATATTGAAAACTAGCTGTTATTATGTACAGGACCCCCCCCCAAAAAAATATTGACAGAAAATGGAGGTTACTTTACTTGCCATGGCTAGTAGCCATTAATGGATCTATACTCCATGCATCTGCCTAACCCCCTTATAATGCTACCTGTTCTAAGGTTAGGAAGTGCCAGGATCATTGAATTATTCCTGTGGAATTTTGGCACCATCATTACCATAATTGTATCTCTTAAGACTATTGGCTTTGAATGGACTCAGGAGGTGGTAACTCTGTTTAGGCTGACAGTGCCACTGTCCTAGTTTTAAATTAGCTATTTGTTACAGTGGCTGCTGTTTGAATCTTAGATTTTTTTAATGATCTTCATATTTGTGTTGTTTCATGGTACTGTTTAAGCTGCCTTTTAGACAGGAAGAAAATAAGGGAGGAGAGAGATGTTGACAAAAAATAAATTATTACAGTTGCCTGCACAAGGAATCAGTGATACCAGAGCCTCCTAAGATTGAAATTGGCCTAAAGGTTTCCATGAAAACAGCCTAATGAGTCATGTTTCAGTGTGCTTCAGAAGTCTGAATCATATCCATTCTGTCTTCAAATGCTGTAACCTTTCTTTGCACTGATAGATGTCTCATTAAGTAGTGATAGTTAAGGAATATCTGTCTTGGTTGATTGTTATCCTTTCCAGCCCTGTATGCCTTTAAAAATGAACGCATATGTTTAAAATTTTCCATGTTGGATGTCAAGTGGCCCAAGCCTCAGGTTCAGGAGCAAGAAGGTGAAAGGAGTCTATTCCCAAAAATGTCCTTTGGGAGGGGGAGTGGGGGGGGGGGTTCCTGTATAGATGCATGTGTGTGTGAGTGTGAGTGTGTGTGTGTGTGTGTGTGAGAGAGAGAGAGAGAGAGAGAGAAATGGAATGCACTCAGTGAAGACAATTCTGTCCATCACATCCTGCTGGCCAAATTCACAAGTGTCACTTCTAGTGCTATTTGGCTGTTCTCCCTCATTTGGTGTGAAACAACAACAACAATTAGTTACTTGTAAAAGTACTTGTACCAGGTTTCTGAATCAACTGATAACCTTGAGTGAGGATTGATTCACATATTTGTACCTTCCTGCACTTTATGTAATTTTGATCCTAGGCTGCTACTTAAGGTTGAAGCCAAGCCTGTTTTCAAAATCTACTATCAATGCAGAGCCAAAGTAAAAAAAAAAAAAAAGTATTTAACTTCTCTTTTCTTTTCTAGGTCACCTATTTGATCACTTCCTTTCCCCAGTAATACATCTTTGGATTAAATTATTGAGGATAAAATAATCAGAGTCCAAGCATCCTTTCTCTACATACAGTACAACACAATGAAAACAGTCATGCTTGCAAACCTTGCCAGGAATATGATCACCAGGTAAACTTGACTTGCTTAAATCATTGAGATTATATGCAATCTAAAAAGCTTAAGACAGCAATCAATACCTGCCTTGGTGTTTCCTGGCAAAGTTTGCCTTTAACATAGTTGTTTTGTACTTGCATAGTAGCTTGGTCCGTTTTGGCTTAAACCTGCTTTTGCCCTATCTGAGAATTAAATCATCTTGGTTACAAGAGATGCAACACATATCACCTAGGATCGTTACATTAATCAGTTTGTGCAAAGCATAGAACTGCTTTGCTGTCCCTCTTCTCTTTGTGCCTACAGTTGTTAAGTGAGTAACTCTGGTCAAATTACATTGCCTGCATTTGCATCTATGCAGCCAGTGGTATCTATCTGAGAACTGATCTCAAGAACTGATCACAAGATTAGGCCACTACACGGGTAAATGCCACAGGCACGCAGAGAAACCTAAATAGCAGGTATCAACTCAAATATCTTAAATGATTTTACTGTGTTCCTGGAAACAGAGGCACAGGAAGGAAGCAGGCAAGCATGCAGAAATGTATGACCATGCAATACTGTACCGTAATTAGATGTATCTGAACAGCTCACTGTGTGATTGATTCCTTGCTTGCAACTGCTGAGCAGAATGTAAGTTCAACCAGTAGGTGACTTATATTTCATTTCTAAAGTGATTTAAATGGTAATGGAATTATAGGTGAGGCTGGAACCCTTTGCTCTCGTGGGTTCTGGTAAATGCCCACATGGCTGAATACTCAGGGAACATTACCAATCTGAAAGTAATAGATACTGGGAAGGCTTGAAGGCCTCTAGTTCTCAGTGGGGTTTCCAGAATTGCCTAATAAGTATAACTGCTAATTCCCAGAAGACCAATCTGTTGTTAGATTGCTGCTTCCAGTTGGTCCCATAGATCCCAAATATAATTGTTTTTTTCCCAAATAATTTTATTAAGTGGGGCTTTTAAAGAAAAAATATAAAAACTAAAATAAAGAAATAAAAAAGAAACAAAAAAGAATATATAGAAATATAAAGAAAAGGATTCTGATTTCCTCTATGATAAATACAAGTAGTTACACACTTATTGCTTAATCTTTAATTACAAAAATCCTCCTTTGTTCTCTTAGCTAAGCTTCCCCCATTTAATCATCAAAACCATAGGGCACCAGCTCATTCCCCCCCCCTTTTCATGCAAAAAGCCTGTAAGAGTTAGCAATACATGTAAATATTGTTCTTTCTCTGATCAAATAATTAAGATTAGTCATCTCTACAACCAATCCTTTGTTGTAATGTCAAACCTTCCATTTTTGAGCATATAATAATCTTGCTGCCATTGTCATATAAAACCTCTGGTTTCATTTGTATATTAATATTTAGAACCTTCTGGATTAATGAATGTATTTGTATCCAATTTTTAAAAACTTTATTACAAGTCCACCATAAATGATAAAATGTCCCTCCATATTGTTGACATGAAATGATGGCTTCCATCACCTTCCAATAGAGAGATCTCTTCAAGACAATCAGCCATAAGGTGGAGTGCTAGAACTGTCTGCACATATGTGACAATTGAATTCTCCAGTTTGACACTGGTTGCATTGGGCCTGCCATATTGGTCCTGGCTTCTCCTTGGCTTCTATGGTTTGACTTAGATTTAGAAACTCCATTGGACTCAGCCTTCAAAAGGTAACATCTGGATTTAGAATGAATGCTTGTAAAAATGGTTAGGTTGGATATATAGCTATAGCATCACTATAGTTCTCGGCTCTTTTATTAGCATAATCCTGCAAATTCAAAGTCATTTGATCAGCATACCATATGCTGATCTCAGGTTTGGGGGCTTCGGTCTGAATCCAGTACTTTAGCCTGCATTGATTACAGCTTAATAATTATTTTCTGCAATTGACTGGCTGATGGAGTAGTAAGGAGGCTGGTGGCAGGGATATCCTGGTGTGTGAGGATTCACACTTCAACTCATTGGGTTTGTCTTGACCAACCCATCACCAGTAAGGCCTTGACATTAAGGTCCTTCAACAAGACACTCCAAAAGAACTTCTGTAAAACCCACTTCTGTTGTGTTAACCTATTATATTTTATTAAATATTACCTTATATAATTTCAGAGCATACAAAACAGAAACCAGGATCTGAACAACTGTTTACTAGTCCAATCCTGATTTCAGAAACTAGTAATGCTTTAAATAAAGGTTCACCTTTCCCCGAGCATTTTAATAATACTTGCTTCCAATGCTACTAGACTCATAATCCTTGGCATATTACTTGTAGGAAAAACAGTTGACTTCCTGCTCAATGGTGTGTCAGACACCACCACAGGAGGTTACTGGGTTGTCTCCTATTCTAGAGTCCTAACTGTTAAGCTTTTTGCTAATGACTAAAAGACTATTGTTTTATGTGATCATAAAACTAAAAATAGAATGTAAATAGAACCTCTTTAAGTAAAAGCCCAGTGTATCATTTCAAACTCCTTTCGTCAAGCAATAGCAGCTACCAGCTGAGACAATCATAGCTATTGTAGACAAACAACAAACTAATGTTTTATTACTTTAATTTCCTAAACAAATTAAACCATGGTCAATTAAAGCACATGGAAATAATTTCTGAATGGGTGAGTGCAGGCTTTACGTTAAGATCAAATGAGCGACCCGGGACAGCAAATTAAAAGCTGACATTATGCTTTACTGAAAAGTGGGTGTTAATGGCATACTGTGTGTTTCAAATCATTGCTGGGCACAAAATGTATGAAAATACCACTGCTGTAAAAGGCAACAGTTATCGTCAGAAACAATTCATAATTTCCAGCATTAGACTCTCCAGATGCCAATTTATTTACTTTTTTCTGGCAATTGAAACCTATGTCTGCATTTGGTTCTATGTACACTGCAGGAGTGGAATACAATTTTTATAGGCAAACTGCAGAATGCAGAGAATGCCTTTCTTTGAAAACACATTCAAATAAACTTTATTTTAAGAAACTATTATAAAAATGAGGAAATGGCCTATAAAGATGATTATGCTAGTGTTGTAATTTAGGAAAAGTCACAAGCAGCTTCAACATCACTCGGTTTCCCGGTGTACAAGAGTTCAGAAGATGGCAATTGATTGTGTGGCTGTTCAGAGACACTAGCTTTGAAAAAGCAGCCCTGAATTCAGTGATCCTCTTACTTGTAAAGGGACCACATTTTCAGCTTGCTGGATGTACCTATTCATGCAGCTACTTTCTATTAAAATCCACTTCTTACTCATTACCACTTTCTGACCTTGGCTATCTTTATATACTTCAAGGATACTTGAAACCCATGGGCTAAGAGTGGAACTTGATTTCATAAGGGAAACTGGAGCTTGCCACTGCTATGTCTCCCTTGTATTGCTGATGGGGGGGGGGGGGGAGACAGGGAAATTCTTTGGGGGAAAAGTGATAGATGGGAAGAAATCATTTGTCTACCTGCTTTCCCTTACACACACCCTACTCCTGAACCATTTTGTTTTTCCTCTAGCCAGGCTCCTGGTAGTGAGCTTTCTAGAAGGAATGTTTGAAAAGGAGTAGCTGGTGGCTATGTGAGTGGTTAAATCTCTATTCCTTCCATTGTTCTCCCCATCTTCATTGATCCTTCAAGTAAGAGCCCCCAGACTCTTCCATTAATTTTATCATTGCAAATGTAGGGTCATAGGATTGTTACCTCTTTGTCTTAATTTTGTTAGCTGGAGATCAAGCTAAATAATAGTCAACAGCTGTTAGATAGCCCAGTGCTGCCCATAGCCCTGCCGACTTCAACACACAATTTCCAACTGTGAAATCTTACATAGTTTTATAAGAACAACCCTGAAAAAGTGGGATGTACCCCACCCCCTGCAATTCTTCACATCAAGTTCTGCCCAGAACCTGAAAGCGGGGGAACAGGTTGTTGCTATTTCTGCTCAGCCAAAGTAATCACCAGGTTCAAATACATAACATCATAAACCATACAAGTAGTCTTAGACTCTTACTTTCTGACCAAGAAGGGATGGGTCAGGGTCTCATGGTACCATCCTAGGCCAAGTTACATCATTCTCTGCTTTTAATGGACTGAGATGCATGTCATTATGCTTGGGATGGTACTGTCAGGCATTCAAGTTCCTCAAACTATCAGGCATTCATGTTCCTCAAAGAGCCTTGAAGTTTAAATATACAACTGCTAATACATTTTAATTTTAATATGTTAAAAATTGGGGACCCTCTAAAAAAGGACAAGTAGACAGAAAGAGTGAATGAGGGCAGCCTTGAACCTGGAACAGAGGATATGCCATTAAGCGGGCTTCAAATTATATGCAGGGTGCACATACACATCACTGCTTAGCAGCCAAGCCTCAATCATGAGAAATAAAATGTCAGCCAGAGGGAGGGAACTTGGCTGGAGGAAGATGTGAGAAGGGGAATGCCATAAGCTTCCCTGCGAAGAGAGTACTTAAGGGGCTGCTCACTGGCTCCTGCAATCACAGATGTATAAGATGACTCCTAGCTGGAGTGAGGAAAGGAAGAGAGGCAGACGCAAGCAAGGCCAGAAGTCAGAGCAACTAGCTCTTTTGTGGAAGGAAGAATGTTCTTGCTTGTAGTAGCAACTTCACCAGTAACTTTGGAAGCCATGTGCTTTGACGGGTGGAGCCTCTAGAAATGTTCAGTTAGTAGGCAAAACATTTTGTATCCTTTTTTTTTTTTTTGCAAAAGCAGACCAACCTCCCGAATCCATGCACACAGTGACTTTACATAGCTTCAATATGGTAATTCAACACAGTAATTCATGGAGAGGGGGAGTTAAAAATCCAAGCGGCATGTTCGAAATGCTATTATGGAGGATAAGAACAAGAGGGAAGGAACCATGGAGACCAAAACAAACAATGTTGATACTGTGTTTTTTTTTGCAAGAAAGAAACAGGATAAACAGCAGTATTTGCTGCCTCTTGAGACAGGAAGAACAGTATGGGTCTGAGGGGAAATGCCCTGAGTGTGGCAACAGCAGATAAACAGGTTGGAGGGCTGCACAGAAAGAGGTTGGGGGGCCGCATGCCTAGACCCCTGCTCTAGGATAAAAGAGAACAGTTCTGGCTAGAGCTCACACATAATTTGTATGTATACATGTATGTATAAACATGGTTCTGTGCGTGAGGTGAGTCATCAGGGAATATTCATTTAAAATGCAAACCTACATTACCAGAGTTATTGTCAGTGTTATTTTCTGAGTGATGGGGGGGGGGGGGGGAGGAAACATGGCTTTCATTCTCTCTCTCCCTATGCATGCCGTTAGACAAAGGTGATTTCTTTCTGAATAAATACTTAATCAATGATGAATTACACCCTGTATGACTCTAATTACTCTGGCTACTCCATCTAATTCAGAAACTAATTTAGATTGTCTTGAATTAAATCAGCTTGACAATTTCTTTAAATTACAATATTTTTAAATAGAACCAATCAGCTATCAGCCTACATTGTTCAAAAGCATTCCATGAAAATACTGAAAGGTAACATGACATCTTCCAGAATGGTCATCGTACTCCAGGAGACAAGCTACTAATATATGCCTGTCCTCATTTGTGACAATTTGTAAATGAATCATTACAGGAGCTTGAGAGCTCCATAAATCTACCAATTATTCATCTGCTTCAGTTGGCACTTGACCTAAATGCAGAGGCAGTGGAGAGACTGGAATGTGAATCTTTGTCCACACTCAAATCTTTTGAATTGATGTTCATTAAGGCCCAGGGTGTGCGGAAACGCAACTCCAATCATCCTGCTGTCCTTTGATAAGTTCTCTTGGATAACTAATGAGTCATTCCTTACCCAAGAAATGTGTTTGAAAAATCACTCTAACACCAAGAGAGTGTGAAAAAAAATATGGCCCTCAAGAAGAATAGGAATCTACTGCTCACTTCCATCATGGAGAAATCGCTACTATCTAGTGTACCAGTAAAAGTCTATTTGGCAATGTTTGGGAAAGAATTGTCAAAAAGAAATTGATATTTATAGATCTACCAATGCATTGTGTGGACAGGGAAGAAGAAAGACCCAATACTTATTTCTAAGTACATTTATAGCCAAGGACAGGATGGGGCTTGTCTAATTATTTTGAAATGTGATCTAGACTGCCTAGTTATTATTCAACACAATCCAAAACAGAGTTAAACTCCTCTAAACCCATTGACCTCAATGCAGCTAGAAACATGTAATTCTCCTTAGGGTTGCTCTGATTAGATTGGGGTGTAATTTGACCCTTTATTTATGCTGGGTTAACAGAAAGTAGTAAACATATTCATAAGCTTACTCTTGTTTACATATATATGCCCTGTTTACATATATATGCCAAAGTTATGGGCTGGGATGTCACCAGTATACAGATGACACCCAGCTCTATCTCCTGCCAGCTGCCCAGACTCCCACCCAATACATTTGCCAGATGTTTGGAAGCCATAGCTGGATGGTTGGAGCAGAGTCAACCCCTCCAAGATGGAGGTTCTGTGTCCGGGCAGAAAGGAGGCAGATCAGGAAGCATGCCTACCCACCTTATTCAAGGTGAGAAAGACAGTCCTTGCATTCTGGGGGAAATTCTGGGGGACAGAGAAAGACTAACCAAATGGAGGCATGATGGCAACAGTTTGCAGTACTCAAATGTAAACTGAGTCAGACATACACCATTTATTCCATAACCTATACAAATTGTTCTTGACCTTTGAATTTGATGATCTGTATGACTGCAGAGAAAATGGAAGGCTAAATAAGGTTCCTCAGCTATGTTCAAACAACAGCAAGTCATATATGGGCATGTTTAAAATTAATCTGGCTGTGAATGAGATGCTGAACAGATCGGTAATGTTCCTTCTCTGAGCACTTTCCTTGCAAGGATTGGCATACTGCGGCTGAAACTGTGCTTGCTCATAAGAGCTGTGGTCTCTCTGGGTTTTAATCAGCTAAAAGCATATTGCCTTATAGTTACGTACCTGTGTCAGTGTTCTAGGTGTTTTTGAAGATACCGTTCATGAAAGGAACACATTACCTTTGGAAAAAGCAGAATGTTCAAAAAGAGGATTTAAAAAGTGATGCCAAGGCTGCTCCCTTGAGAATGTGAAGAAACGTTTCTCAGGATGTGCACTAATACATGAAATTATGATAGATGGCAGCATCATTCACAATAGAATGGTTACTCTGGGATACAGGACATTGTACAACCATTTCTCTAGTATTGTCCCACTCGTTCAGTGCCCATTATGATTGGTGAGGTATGTGCAGGGGGAATTGTATGTTGCAACAGTTCTTGGTGCTTCAATTCCTTGGGGATTTGTATTGGTGAGAGATTAACTACACACTGTTGAGAGAACAGTCACAGTAGATTTTGTTGTTGTCAAGTCTGGCCCCTTGCTTTCCTTATAGGAAGAGATGAGAGGCTTTCCTGTATATAGCAGGAATTAAAGGGATTACTATTATGTTTGGATGTCTCTGTAGTCATTAAGAGTAGTTTAGCCAGAGCATGCAGTAATTTGACCACCTGCCAATTAAGATTAAGCAATGCCACATGTCTAGCTCCCCACCTCCCCAAAAGGGCATGAGTCTTCATCCTGTCCCAGGTACTATTAATGTTGTTCCCACAGTACTGCTACAGAATGAGCTAGCAGAATATGTTCCACCTTACAGATGTTGAGAATTCTCCCATTTGAAAATAGCACTTTAGATCATTCATAGAGGGAGCTTGAACCAATCCTGTTCGACACTTAATGGTTTTCCTCATGTTAGGGAGCCAGCCTTTTGCAAATTGTTTGGGTGTATTCAAGCAAGTCCAGACTAACTAGCAATATTATAATATCTCCTGTCACAATTATACTGTTTTCTTGCAGCAGCCTTTCCTGCTACTTGCTTGCTGTTTTCTCTGATCTGATTTTTAAAGGAACATAGCAAATAAAGAGGAAATCCTGTTTGACATTTTTGAGTTGAGACTTACTTGTTAGGTGCTACTGATCTGCATTTGGGGCTTCCCATGAACCTCCGCATGTTGCCTCTCATTTTCGAACTGGTTCCCATCAATTACACTGACTGTGCAATGACAAAACAAAACAGGCAGCACAGTTTAAACAATGTCAGGGAGCATTAACACTGGGAGCGTCAAAGTCATCTGATCAGTATGTAATATAATATCGTAGAATCATAGAATCATAGAGGTGGAAGGGGCCATACAGGCCATCTAGTCCAACCCCCTGCTCAACGCAGGATTAGCCCTAAGCATCCTAAAGCATCCAAGAAAAGTGTGTATCCAACCTTTGCTTGAAGACTGCCAGTGAGGGGGAAAATTTTTTTCCTGATATCTAGCCAATATCGTTGTACTTGAAGTTTAAACACATTACTGCGTGTCCTCTCCTCTGCAGCCAACAGAAACAGCATCCTGCCCTCCTCCAAGTGACAACCTTTCAAATACTTAAAGAGGGCTATCATGTCCCCTCTCAACCTCCTTTTCTCCAGGCTGAACATTCCAAAGTCCCTCAACCTATCTTCATAGGGCTTGGTCCCTTGGCCCCAGATCATCTTCGTCGCTCTCCTCTGTACCCTTTCAATTTTATCTACGTACTTCTTGAAGTGAGGCCTCCAGAACTGCACACAGTACTTCAAGTGTGGTCTGACCAGTGCCGTATACAATGGGACTATGACATCTTGTGATTTTGATGTGATGCCTCTGTTGATACAGCCCAAAATGGCATTTGCCTTTTTTACCGCTGCATCACACTGCCTGCTCATGTTTAGTTTACAATCCACAAGTACCCCAAGGTCTCGTTCACACACAGTGTTACCTAGAAGCGTATCCCCCATCCAGTAGGCATGCTTTTCATTTTTCTGACCCAGATGCAGAACTTTACACTTATCTTTATTAAATTGCATCTTGTTCTCATTTGCCCATTTTTCCATTGTGTTCAGATCTCGTTGAACTCTGTCTCTATCTTCCGGAGTATTTGCCAGTCCTCCCAATTTGGTGTCATCTGCAAACTTGATGAGTAGTCCCTCCACCCCCTCATCTGGATCATTAATAAATATGTTAAAAAGTACCGGGCCAAGCACCGAGCCCTGAGGTACCCCGCTACTCACCTCTCTCCAGTCTGATGAAACACCATTGACAACAACTCTTTGAGTGCGGTTCTCTAACCAATTCCCTATCCACCTGACTATCTGAAAATCCAGATTGCAGTCCTTCAATTTATCCATCAGAACATCATGGGGAACCTTGTCAAAAGCTTTACTAAAATCCAAGTAAATGACATCAACTGAATTTCCCCGATCCAGCAAACCTGTTACTTGGTCAAAAAAGGAAACCAGGTTGGTCTAGCAGGACCTGTTGGAGACAAATCCATGCTGACTTCCTTGGATCACCAAATTGTCCTCCAGATGTTTGCAGATCGCTCCCTTTAATATCTGCTCCATTATCTTCCCCACAACAGAGGTCAGACTCACTGGTCTGTAGTTTCCCGGGTCATCCTTCCTCCCTTTTTTGAAGATCGGAATAACATTTGCTCTCTTCCAGTCCTCCGGGACATCTCCAGTCCTTAAAGAGGTTCCGAAGATGATGGACAAGGGCTGTGCAAGTTCTCTGGAAAGTTCTTTGAGTACTCTCGGGTGCATTTCATCCGGACCATGGGATTTGAACTCATCTAGTGCAGCTAAATGCCACTCGACAACCTCTCTATCCATGTTAACCTGCCACCCAGACACTGTCCTTTGGCTATGGCCATCTCTAGATGTGCCTGTGGGAAAAAACAGATGTAAAATAGGCACTAAGCCTTTCTGCTTTCTCTGCATCTTCCGTTAGAGTTTGTCCATCCGCACCCAACAGTGGGCCTATTGCCTCCTTTACTTTACGTTTGCTCCTCACATAACTGAAAAATCTTTTCTTGTTACAATGGGCTTCCCTGGCCAATCTTAGCTCACTCTCAGCTTTGGCCTTTTTTAGAGCCTCTTGTGGCGCAGAGTGGTAAAGCAGCGATATGCTGTCTGAATCTGTCTGCCCATGAGGTTGGGAGTTCAATCCCAGCAGCCGGCTCAAGGTTGACTCAGCCTTCCATCCTTCCGAGGTCGGTAAAATGAGTACCCAGCTTGCTTGCTGGGGGGTAAACGGTAATGACTGGGGAAGGCACTGGCAAACCACCCCGTATTGAGTCTGCCATGAAAACGCTAGAGGGCGTCACCCCAAGGGTCAGACATGACTCGGTGCTTGCACAGGGGATACCTTTACCTTTACCTTTATGATTGATCTACAGTGCCTAGTAACCTGTAGGTACTCTTCTTTAGAGCTCTGTCCTTCCCTCCATTTCCTGAACATTTTCCTTTTCTTTCTTAGTTCCTCTTGAAGTTCTCTGTTCATCCAAATAGGCTTCTTAGAGCTCCTGCAGTGTTTTCATCTTTCTGGGATAGTCATTGATTGAGCATGCAATAGCTCCTGTTTGAGTAGCGCCCACCCTTCACATGCTCCCTTCCCTTCCAGCATTCTCGTCCATGGTATGACACTCATCATGTCTCTGAGTTTATTAAAGTTTGCCCTACAAAAATCCAACATCCGCGTCTGGCTACAAGCTTCCTTGGCTTCCCATCTCAAAAGGAATTCTATGAGGACATGGTCACTTCCCCCTAGGGTCCCCACCTCCTTCACCTCATCCACCAACTCTTGTCTGTTGGTCAGTATAAAGTCCAGTATGGCTGAACCTCTTGTGGGTTCATCTACCATTTGATAAATGAAATAGTCAGCCAGGCAGGTCAGAAAGTTGCATGACTGAGGACGCTTCGCAGAGTTTGTTTCCCATCACACATCTGGGAAATTGAAGTCACCCATGATGACAAGGTCCTGCCGCTTGGATATTTTCTCAAGCTGCTCACAAAGTGCAGCATCCACATCCTCTCGTTGGTCAGGCGGTCGGTAGCAGACACCAACCACCACACTGTTTGTTTTCCCCTCGCTTATTTTCACCCAGATGCTTTCCACTGTAGATATGCTCTCCTTCACTAGAATTTCCTGACAGGTAAGCCCTTTCCTCACATACAGTGCCACTCCTCCACCTCTTCAATCTATTCTGTTTTTTCTGAACAGTTCATATCCATCCACCATTACATTCCAGTCATGAGAATCATTCCACCAAGTTTCTGTGATGCCTACTAGATCATACCTTTCCATCAGCATGAGAAGTTCCAGCTCTTCCTTTTTATTGCCCATGCTTCGGGTGTTAGTATAAAGACATCTGAATCCTTTTACTTTTGGTTCCCTATGAGCTGGCCTTGCCGGTTGGGCTGCCTCCGATCGTTTTCCTTCCATACACTCCCTATGTTGATCGTCTCCTTCCCCTGGTGGCTTTATAATAAAGGAGTTTGAATAAGGTACAGAATTGTGTTCATCTTGACACTCGAAGCATGTCCTTTTGGAACTTATTTTTCTCATGTAATAAGTTTTGACAGTGTGGAATGCATGTCTGTAATGCCAGTGTGTGGGCCTGCTCCATATGAGCTTAGTTCATGGCCTGCTTCAAAAAGACTACCATTCGTGAGTCTGAAATGGCTCTCTGATTCACACAGGGACACATAAAGGATTTAGTCCTACCTTAATTATTGCTGTAATAAAGTCATTTCAAGATTATTGTAGCTCCTCAATTTTATGGTGCAAATATTTCTTACAAATAATCTCTGCAGGGTGACAACTGGTGTTTACCACCTCAGGGAACTTGTTCACACATAATGAATTGCCCCTGGAACTCTTAACTGCTGTCTGGGAAATCATGTGATAATGTGTGACAAAAACATGCCGGTCTATTTGGTTGTATCTACATGCTGCCTTGCCACAGGAATCCTCCCCACGCTTCCCGCAGCATGTACATTTTGTGCAACATGCACATGTAATGCTACCTCAAAAAGCCACAGAAATCTCACCTGCAGTTCACGATAAATGTTAAATGGTCAATGTGCCTCAAACATCAGAAGAATTTTGTAAGAAACCAAAGGAATGTTAATACAGTCTAGCTAATTTTATTGGAATGGTGGTTATGCAATAGATGGGATGGATTTGACCTATAGAACTGCCTTGTGCTGTGCAATAGTGTATATGGAGGATACAAACACAGTTTCCTAAATAAAAGTGATATCTCTGTAGAGAATTCACTTGTTGCAGAATGTCATTTAGTTTTCAAGCATTTACTCTGATAATCTAGCCAGATGGTATTTAGCTCTCACTATATGTACTGCCTGACTTGCATTCATTGCAGTAAGCCTACACAGGTATAGTAACTGGCACTTGTTTTGGCAGAGAGTTCTATCTCTGTTCTTACCTTTTACTAGATCAGAATGGCCAAACAGTGGCTCTCCAGCTCTAATGCAGGGGCTCATGGGAATTGTAATCCATGGATATCTGAAGAGCCACCCCTGCATTAGATCATTGCATGGTAGGTAATTGTAACACAAATCCTTGTAATAGTTTCCTCTTAATTACTGTCTTATACTTTCTCTCCTCTATGAACCACACCATTAAAAAAATGTTTTCGTACCTCCCCCCCCCCATCTTTGCCTTCCTTGTAAAACAGCTCAGTTTAAATATTTAGTTTGGGTAATACAAATGCCATATTAATGTTAACATTATTACAACCATCAACAGTCAAAATTGTCATCATAATCTGACTACAGAAACTTTCATTAACATATACATGTCAACATGGGATGACTCTCACAGTGATATTAAAAAGACTTATTGTAATATAACACAATCATTAATTGCCATGCCAAAAGGGGGAAATGTATCCCTACATAACATTATAAATTATATGCAAGGCTAAATTATTCATTAAAGCACAGAGAAAATATTACAGCAATAATTCCATTCCTTTATTACAAAATGTCAGATGTCTACTTGAGGTTGGGTAAAATAGTGGCCACTTTTTAGAAGAATGCATTACTGTTACAGGATATTGTCAGTTTATGGTCAAATCAATTATTGACAATTAGATGGCAATTATTGTAATTAAAACAATTTTTAAAAGTGTGAATAATAGAACAATGAAGTTTAAAGCTATTTATGGGTTAGTGCAATCCTAAGCATAGTTCTAAGCCCATTAACTTTGAAAGCAGGAAAGCACTAGGCAGGCATGTCTGAAGTTCAGCAAAGGTACCACGTTTTTATCTGGCTATTAAAATATTTATCAATTAAAATCTTCAATGGTTTAAAAAGCATTACAACCCTCTTAAAATAAAAATAAATGCCCCATCAGCTCCCACTGTGCTGTGCAGCTGCCTATGGCATTTTTGTCCCTTCTGGGATGCCATACTCAACCACGAGAGGGGAGGAGTTTGGCCAGGATGTCCCACCTCTTCCTTGCCAGATGGCCCTGGCTCGACATAGGCCCCAATGATGCTCACAGCAAAGAAGACTCTGCATTCCCTTATCGCAGGCCGACCGAGGGCCTGAGTCACAGCAGGCCTGCTTTTGACCACCCCAGGCTGGTGCCGATATCATTGGAAATGGGATTAGCCCTACAATCAGACAAGTGCTGGGCTGGGCCAAAGTCCTCGTGTGGAATCGGTCAGTATGACTGTTGTGGGGAGAGGAAGGGAAGGCAATTGTAAGCTGCTTTGAAACTCCTTTCAGTAGTTTTTTTTTTTTTATGGTTGGACTGAGAATCTTTTCTGTCAAGTTTTTCCTCTTATAAACCCTGATATGTGTCAGGCTTGAATTTGTCCACAAATCATATAAAGTTTCCATCCCACAGGCTGCCTGGAAAAAGTGATGTTAATTACTAAAAAAGTAAAGCTGCTACACATCTGGGGGAAAGTTCTCTTTTCATTCCCCAGTGTTGTCCACAAGCCTTTTCACCCCAGTTTTCACCCTAATTTTATTTAAAGGGAGGATTTGTTTTCATCCTAGCTGCCAGCCTTCTGAAAAAAAACTGATAGTAAATTCTGACTGTTTTGATGGAGCTAAATGGAAAATGAATGGGAGGGTAAAGGGTGAACCCTCTGGAAACAGCTATTTCAGGTTGCTCTTTCAGTGCTGGAAAATCAAGTGTTATGTACCAAATATCTTTCTCTTCCACTGCCTAAGAAGTCAATGTGAAATCTATATGATCACATTCTTGTAGGAAGCACTGTTAAAATGTTAATTGTTATCAGCTGCCTCAAGCCTGTTGCCAGAGAAGAGTGACCTATATAATAAATAAAATTAGCATTCTGTTCTCATGCACAAGATGCAAATTATTAAATCAAATTACCATGGACCTATATCAAGAACACAGATTCTCTCATTGAAGGTACAATAAGTGCCAGTCATGTTTTTTTTTTTGGGGGGGGGGTTTAAGCTGGTAGAATATTCATCTGCTGCCAGATGTTTTTTGCCTTCTATCAGGATTTGTGTTCTAGTGCTGGCTTTCTAAAAAGGCACTGAGCTTTCCAGGGCATAAGCATATTGCTGCTATGATAATGATCCATGTTTGTTCCCCACTGCCCCATGACAGATCATTGTTCAGGGTGAATGGGTGCCTAATTCACACTCCACATGCTTACATGTATATTCTGTCCTGGGTTTATACTCTCTACAAACCTTCATAATGTCTGTTATATTGTTAATGAAGCCCAGTCCCATATCAACTGCTCAATTATTCCCAGTAATCTGTTTTTTTAGAATTGCTGGCCATTTAATGGATATGAATATAATGACAACTAATATGAAGTAAGATAAAATAGCAAGTGTTGAGATTTTCCTGAAATGTGGGAGCTTTTCTACCAGATAACAGCACTAAGACTGTTATATCACTAACAAACATTTCAATATGTGACATTAATATATAATAAATGTGATTACCTTTAGGCCTCTTCCTTTATAATTAAAGAGATTAGATCCAGCTATTTCTCTTTGGTATGATCCTTAAAATTGCTTGCAGAAAAATGTTAATATTTCAGATAAATGTGAATCCTTAAAAAAAAATTTCTTCTAGCGCTTTCACTCAATTCCTAAGATTCAAACATATATGGTCATTTTGATGTGGGACACATCTTCTGGCAGGCCTCATCAAACAGAAATGAATACAGACATGATGTCCATAATCCTGCCCACAAAGCACGCCAGAAGAGGAAGAGGACTCAGCTAGCAGCTGTGCCAGCCCCAGGGGCGTGCCCATCAGGGTCCAAAACAGTGACTGCCCTGCCCCTGAAGCCTTGGCAGTGGCCACGGTGGGCCTGAGGGCCTAGGCAACTACTGCTAAGGACCCAGCTGATTGTGCAGTTGCTGCCCCACCCCTGAGGTCTTGGCAGTGGCTGAACCAGCCTTGGGAGCCTAGGCAGCTGCTGTATAACCAGCGGGGACCTTAGCAGTGGCTGCCCTACCTATGAGGCCTTGGCAGTGGCCATGCTAGCCACTGCATGACCAGCAGGGGCCTTAGCAGTGGCTGACCCACCCCCTTGGCAGCAGCTGCACCAACACCAGGGGCCCAGGCAGCCACTGAGCAGCCATTGGGGGCCGAGACAGTGGTGGAAAGGTAAGCAGAAAGAGGAGGGGCAAGGGAAGAAGGGAAGGGTGTCGGTATGTGTATGTGTGTTTGACTGGGAAGGAGGGTGGTTGGGAAACAAACAGGAAAAGGGGGAAATGGGGAAAATGTTTGTGAGGGAGGGAGAGGGGAGGAACCAAGGAGGAGGTTGGGAAACCAATAGGTAATGGGGGGGGGATGGGAGGAAGAAAGGAATCTCTGTATATCTGTATGTATTTGTGTGTATTTGTGAGGGAGGAGGGGGGAGGAACCAAGGAAGAAGTTGGGAAATCAAAAGGTAAGGGGGGAAATGGGGGGAAGGGAAGGGCTTCTCTGTCTCTCTGTCTGTCTGTCTTTCTCTCTCTCTCTCTCTCTGTAGGTGTAGGTGTTTTTGCTAGGGAGGGAGGGGGACCTTATCAAGTAGCCCCTCAGCAGGTATGTGTCTCATATACCCAGTGAGAGTCATACTCTCAGTAGATTTGTTTAATATTAAATGAGACACACCTGAGTCTATGTAATTTCCTTCCTCAGTTTAATCTCACCTCTGGGCTTGGAGTCCCAGGGTTGTTTTTCACCTGGTAAAGTCATTATGACATGAGATATACTAATTGTGTTCACATAGTGAGAATTTTTTAAAATATATTTCTATCTACTGAAATTAGAAATTCATTGCATTTAAATAAATGTTTGGCCTTTACTCTTTTTGAAGGACATGGTAAATCTCACAGCTGAGAGTTGACACCTATCATCTACGTCCCTGCTTTAAAACTCACAGGTATATGAGCTCTATCATATCCCTGCCATAAAATGGAAGTATGAGCAAGCAAAATAGGTGAGTTTCAAGCTGGTGGTGGCAAATGACAGTTTATTTCAATGCAAAACAATTTCTCAAACTTCTTGTACTAATGGAAATGTAGCACAAAGTCTTTGCAGAGCTAGTTTCACTGCATAATAGAGTGCTACAAGTAAAACAACCTGGCTCTCAACATTATTTCATATATCTCCTGCTGTGTTTGGGTCCACTGGAAATCAGCTTCTGATACTAACCCTTAAATCTAACCACATTCATAAGAAATATTCATCATGAGAAAATAATGGGTAGACGTCTCTTGACACTGACATTAGTACATTAAGAATAAATGTGGGGAAGGCCACCTCAGAGATGCCATTAATTTTGCACCTGAAATTTCTATTTTTCTGTTGTTGATATTATTACTCATCTGGAAAAAATATAGCCCATTTTTAGTAGACTGTGGTCCTTTCTTTAACTTGGTCTGGAAAAAAAATGGTTTTATTTTTTAACTCACTGCTTATTAAATACTGTCTGCAAAGGCTAATGTATAAAGGAAAATGAGCCCATAATCATGAAGATATAAATCCTGGGTTCGTTTTGTGTATGAAATAATATTTTGCCCACTTCCTTTCTTCATCAGATGCCACAGATGCTGCTGCTGCTTCACTTCTGATGTTGCTTCTGTTAATTTTCCATCGGAGCTTGCTCCATTCACTATCCCTTTGAGCAATAAAACTGCATGTCATTATTGAGTGCCAGTGAATATTTTGCTCACCAAAGCTATAATAAGAAATGGGAGGCGACTTTTCAGTGAGCAAAAAATGTTTTGAAATGTGTTTTTTCTTAAAGGCATAGAGTAAGAACTGAACACAGTTTGGCTCCAAGATGACATAACTAAAATATATAAAATCTTGCTTCCACTGACCCTGATATGTTTGCCAGGTCATCAAGGAGAAGCTTTAGTAGAAATTTCTTTGGCGATATATTCACAGGAATGAGTTTGACAGCTCCCCCCCCCCCCATACACAATATTGTAAATTGGTTTTATTGCATTTGGGTGGTGTGTATTTTCATAGAATCATAGAATCATAGAGTTGGAAGGGGCCATACAGGCCATCTAGTCCAACCCCCTGCTCAACGCAGGATTAGCCCTAAGCATCCTAAAGCATCCAAGAAAAGTGTGTATCCAACCTTTGCTTGAAGACTTCCAGTGAGGGGGAGCTCACCACATCCTTAGGCAGCCTATTCCACTGCTGAACTACTCTGACTGTGAAAAACTTTTTCCTGATATCTAGCCTATATTTTTTGTGACACTGCTTTCTTGTAATATAGTCTGCCTATAGTCTCAACTAGAAAGGTACGTTATAAACAAAGTAAATAAACAAACTTGGGTAGTGCAATGAAGATACATGGTTAGGTTGCTTATGAAAGGATTCTCATAAATGAATATGCCTAGCTCTCACTCTGACCTACATATAACCTTATACAACATTGGGCAACATTGATACATTGCTAATTTGATTACTGTGGAAATAGTTTCCAAAATGATCATAATTGGTTTCTTTAAAAAGTAACAGAGCTTTCATCTCATCTTTTAGTAGGCTCTTTGTGTCAGTTGCCAGTTATTTTTTCTGTAGAAAAATGTCGCTTACATGACAGAGTTATGGAACATGTTTTATTGGAATAACAGCTTCAAATCTTGAGAGTGATCTATATTTATATATCTAATGGACTGGAGATGAGTTGCCGACATTTGTGTTTGAAATATAAGTGACTCAGCAATGTGCAGCCTGACAAGGCTCATTTTCATCCGTTCTGCTTAAATCAAACTTCATTCATCTCCTGGGACAGTCTAGTTTGCTTTATTAAATAAGTGCCTTAAAATGTCTCCAAATGACCTGCATTATGTAATGTATCTCTGCATACTTCTCGATCATGTGTGCTATGGCCTATCAGAAAGAACCAAAGGAAAAAAACAAAAGCTCTCAAATGTTTATACTACTGGGGGGGGGGGGGATGAAAAAGAAAGCCATTCAACAATGGAATAAACTACCCATGAAAATGTGAAATCTTCTGAATAAAGGGTTTTAACAAATAGGAGGCCTTAACTACATTGTATCAAAGGACAGGAGATTGTATCCTCTAGATCAGGGGTAGTCAACCTGTGGTCCTCCAGATGCTCATGAACTACAATTCCCATGAGCCCCGGCCAGCAAACACTGGCAGGGGTTCTTGGGAAATGTAGTCCATGGACATCTGGAGGACCACAGGTTGACTACCTCCGCTCTAGATCTTATCCAGACTTTATGTTTTGCGTCTGTTCAAGGACCAGAAAAGTAGAAGAAGCATATACTACTCCGATTTTTAAAAAGGGAAACCAAGAAATTAAAGGCCACTTAGCCTAAAATCTATTCCAGCCCAATTAGTAGAAACTGTAATCAAAGAAAGGATTATTAGAAACACTGAGGAACAAATCCTGCTGAAGGAAAATCAGCATGGCTTCTGCAAAGGGAAGTCCTGCCTAACCAAGCATTTGGAATTGTTTTGAGAAAGTGAACAAACATGTAGATAATGACAGTCTGGTAGACATTATATACTTGGGCTTTCCAAAGGATTCTGACAACGAACTCCACCAAAGACTCCCAAATGGAGATGCGCATTGTGGAAAAGTGGAATTAAGTGCCAGAAGAGGTAGAGATGGCCATAGCCAAAGACAAATCTAAACATGGATTAGACATACTCATGGAGGATAGATCTCTCAGTAGCTACTAGCCAGGTAATTAAAAGGAACCTCTACTTTCAAAGGTAGTAAACCTGTAAATATTGGTGCCAAGAGACAACATCAGGGAAGGATTCAGTCCCTATGCCATATTATATAACTGACTGGCAAGTGTATGCACCAGTAACTGACTGGCAAGTGTATGCAACAATATGCTGGACTGATCCAACAGGACTCTTCTAATGTACTTATATGCCTATGTTAAGATTAGTGATTCTGAACATTCTTCTCCAGTGATCTCCAGTAGCAATAAACCTATCTTCATTGAATGGTGTCATTTGAAGATGAGTGCTTAAAGAAAAGAAAGGCCCACATGAGAACCTTGATACTGCTATGTGATATTTTGTAGAAGACGGTGGACCTTTTATATTGTGAGTTTTCAAGCCTTGCCTTCATTATGATATTCTTGTTTCTAAAATTAGTGCTTTTGTGCCTTCAATTTATTTTCTTTTAGATTCTTGACACATCTCTCAAAATAACCAGGGCAACAGCTTTTGAATCATTTCACTTGTAAATTAAAATGGAAATCTCCGCTTTGAAGCCACACTCATCAAAGTGATGCCTTGAAGGTAGTTACATGTTCACCACAACTTACTTCATCCGTCAGTTTCTGATATTTTATTCTCAGGTTATTTCTAAAAATATATATCCATCGCATTTTCTCCCTGTATGTCACAGTGTCAGGGATGCTGTTCCTGATAAAAGAGATTGTTGTCTTCTACGGTTGCGTCTACATAACAGTTTATTAAAAAAGGGCAAGGGAAGAGTATGTGAGAGTTGGGTGCAGGCTCACCAACATAGCAAACACACATTCTCCTGGTATCTCCCAAACAGTGCTGATGGAAAAATATTCATGCTAGCCAGCATGAAAGCTCGGCAATGAAAAGGGTTTAATGAATTGGTAAAGTACTGGGCCACACATTTCTCAGGGAAAAAGAGACCAAAGAAAAAAGGAGAGCAAATCTGGCTGGCTCCAGCATTGATTATTTGTTTCTCAATAACTCATATCTTTCTCTTGATTGTTTGAAATATATAAGGGATCACTGGGGGAGCTCTCTCGGATTCACTGAAAGCATGAAATAGAGCTGAGGGCATCTGCAAATTGATGGAAATTCTGTTTAAATTGTAAAACAATTTCCTTTTTTTCAGTAAATGACTGAGAGAGCTTCAGTTGGGCACAGATTATAGTTGTTGATGCATGAGTTCTATAGGTTGTGTGAACAATAAGAGAAAGGTTACCTGGCAGGAATAAGAAAAAGGTTACCTTGAAGCAGAGTACAAAGACTTAAAGAGTAGCTTCAAAGAAAACACACTGCAAGCCTCTTGTGTTTAGACTGCAGGCAGACTACATGCCACACATCAGCAGATGGACAGATCTAAGCCTAATGGCTGCTTGCTTGCTTGTTCAACAGAAGAGAACAGGGAACCTTTCTAAAGCATATGCTTGTAATAACATATACAATGAGTAAATACAATTTCTTTTACATCTTTTATATACCAGAATGAACAACCATAACGGCTTCTAGATCAATTCCGTTTTCATTGGCTTCATCAGTGGTTGAAACCTCTAATCCTAAATTCAAAATGTACAGATTATTCATATTAATCAAATTAAACAATGCAGCAAAGAATTACCTCAAATACACATACCTCCAAAAACAGTTTGTAGTATCAAAGGTGGCAAAATCCTATCGCCTTTCCTATAAAATTAACAACACAAATATAAATCTAATCTTCTATCTATACATCAATATTTGGATTCATATTGTCAAATCACAATGAATATTGAAACCTTACCTTATATTACTATTGTTAATATTTTAGTATAAATCGGCCATAGGCTCTTTAGGATACTGCGGGGAATGTTAGTCAACAACCACTCTCAAAGGTTTAGGGCTGCTATCTGACTATAAATCAAAATCAAAAAATCTTACCAGATCTCACTTACATACAGCAGCATTCTTAAAGGTACATTACTATTATAAAGAGGTACTCCAAAGTCAAGATGTACAGAAAGCAAGACATTTCTAAAGATGTATACAATCTGGAACAAGGACATCTTATAGCATATATTACATTTTTGCTCATACAGTTTTTGTATTGATTGATCTTAACAGAAAAACCATTTTCTGATTGTTTAAACTCCTTGATTCGTAGTAAGTACTTGCAGCATGTACATGAGCTGTGCCTATAGTTCCCAACCAGTAAAGTGGTTTCACCTGCCTTCTATAAGTGAAGACTTGTAATAATATATATGAAGACTTGTAATAATGCCCTTGGAACATCTCACCACACTGGAAACTAGAGAGCATGCAGGAATATTGAAGATACTGGGCATCAAATCCAGCTAATAGTTTTTTAAAATGCATTCTCGGTACTAAGGATCTTAATGAAGAGTCCACAGGCCACAGACATATGTTGGAAGACTACCCACAGGTTGGAAGCTGAATGTTGCACACCAGGAACAGTCCAGCTAAAGTCTGTTCTGAAGAATTGCACAAAAGGTAGGCTTTAAAGGAAGCATATAAACAGTGTCTATAATGTGCTCACTGGAGTGCCTATGATTCCTGCACTTTATAAACAATGTACATGGAAAATGTATTTTAAAAGGTCAAAAATACCATTCAAGTGAGTAAGTGTTTATAATTACTGAAATCTACTTTACGTCACAGCATGAGCACATGAATATTTATTTTAAAGGACACAAAATAGAAAAGCACCATTGCTTTTATTCTCTTGCATGCTTGTATAACCCCCTTCCAAAGCCCTGAATAAGGCCAGACAATTTTCAGGATGCTGCTAAGTATACTTCTGAATGCTTTCCAGTGCCTGACATCTTATCCTCAACTGCAACACTCAGAACTTCCAACTTCTTTGCTTTAATGTCTGTGTGAATGAACAGGCTCATCGTCTGTTCCCTTCAGTTGACCCCTGGGAGGTCAGAAAACTCTTGCAACCATCCCAGCTCTCTGCCTCGTGATGCTACCCCTTCCCCTTTCTTCCATGTGGTATGGAAAACAAACTCAGTAACCACCTATTACCACCAGTGACTCTGAGGGAATCTTCTGCCAAACAAAGTCATAAGTCTAGCCCTCAGCACCTGCACTACATTATCATTCTTTAGGAAGGGTGAGATTTTTCACTTTCCCCCTTCATTACCACATGTCAGATCACAGATTGACTAGGTATGGTAAATTTCCTGAGATCCAACTGTGTTCAAAATATAAGAGTTTAACAAATGAATACCCCTCCTCACACGAACACACTTGTTCTGTTCAAATTTTCAGACTGAGCAAGAGAACAAAGGGTGGCCCGGAATTACCTGGGGCCGCCACTGATGATGCCGGGGAGCCAGCAAACAAGATGCAACAGTGGAGGATGTATACGCAGAGCACAGCATGAGGGGAGGTGAGTATTTTGGCCATTTATAAGCGGCTGCATGCTCGGCCAGGCCTCTTTTGCCGGGCAATGGTCAGGGACACTACCCACCCACCCACCCACTGGTTTATGGCTGAGAACAGGTTTAAGGGGCACAGAGGTTTGTGTTTGGTTTGGTGTTCATTAATTAAGTACTTTTGTTACAGCTTTAGGGTTGCCAGGGGACAGTGCCTGTTTGTAGGGGAGTCCATCTTGCGTGGCCAACTACCCCCAAAATAAGGGGCCTCTTTAAAGAGGTGGTAACCTGCAGGCAGGGCCAACCTGGCTGGGAACGCTAGGGGGCTCGCAGGGCTAGGTGGTCTGGGATGGAACCAGAGGCAGTTTGCACCTCCTCTGGCATCCCAGGTGGGTCACTTCCCTGGTTAGGGGCTACAGCAGCATGGGGGACCCGCATTCCTAGCTGGAAACCGGTGCGGGATCCAAGGGAGCTGCTGTAGTGGGAATAGTAGCCAGATGGCTATGGAGTAGTTCTTAACCCCCTGCCAAGCCAACATAACCCATGTTTGGTTATCAAGGAGAGCTATGGCATGTTATGCCAACAAGTATTGTCCGCATCTTATTAAGCAGAGAGCTACCAACGTGCAAGTTAAAGAAAAAGTGAAACACACAGTCCTCTGTTCCACACTGGATACTCCCTAACTAATATTTAATTTGGGACAGATTAGCTTTACTTAAATTTGTAGTAGGCTAAAGATCACCATGACCTTAGTTGTGCCTTTGCACCAATGTTCCTTGTCACGTAAACAAGGTGGAGTGCCTAGTTCACCGGTGTTGTGCTTATAAAAGGAGTTAGAGGTCAAGTAAGAGATGCTGATTTCATGTTTTCTTATTCCTGCAGTTAGCTGGTCATTAGGGATGAAAGCCTTCGTTTGTTCATTTAAAGTATTCATTTTTATTCCTTTAATTTATAACAAATAAACAAATAAACAAATAAACAAATAAACAAATAAACAAATAAACAAATAAACAAATAAACAAATAAACAAATAAACAAATAAACGCATTCATTTGTGTTTTGTCAGTTTTTTCACTGGTTTCAAGGTGAAACCAAAAAAAGAGCAACTTTTTTATTTCACACTTAATTGGGACGAGATTGGTGGAATTATGGCTCTCACCCCAAAGGTTGAGGATACAGGAGATACCATTTTTATAGGCAATTAAAGTGCATTCCCAAGCTTTATGTCTCGCTTGTTCCCAAAATGGTATGAAATTCCCAGTTATTATTATATCTGTCACTTATGGTGTCTTTTTATCAAATATCAAGAAGATAATAGAAATTGTACCAGTTTTACTGCATTTCTCACTAACAGGATGGGCAGAAACAAGCATTTGACTCCACCAGAAAGTTAGGTAGTGTTAGTCAGTAGGCACAAGAAGGGATTTGACAACCCCAAATAGGTACATACAGTTGAGCACAAGACACACTGGTTACATTTGACACTTAAGGAATCTAGAAGGTTCATGATACTCCTGCCACAACTCCTGTACTCATGGCTGGGACAGAGAATGTGAGTGCTTGGTGGAAACCAAACACTGAAGAGTATTGTTTGATGAAAAGCAATTTAGGTGTGCATACATTGTGATGAATGATGTACACACACATATAGACTGCTAATAACCATGTACTCTGTATGAGTAACAAGATGTTACATTATTTGGGGTATTGGATCATTCGGAATTTAGTTTGGCCTTAAAAATGATTGTGGGAACTCTCACAGAGATCAGATGAAGGGGGTTATGCCTCCACTTTGTTACCCCAGTCAGCTGTTCTAATTGTTTTTTGCTTCAGTAGTGAAAAATCACAGGCAAAAAGGAGGCCTTTCTTTTTTCTTTCCATGCCTAAAAACAGTTGGGGAACAATCAGATTTAATTAAGGAAGGGTGAGGCAGGGGGAAAAGTTAACCTCTCTAAACCATACTAGGATCACAATGCTAGGAAAGTGTTCAGATGATGAAGGGGGAATTAGCATGCAAAAAAGGAGAACATCAACAAATGATTTAACAGCAGAACTGACAGAACAGAAAGGTAAGAGTAAACAAAATTTCTTACATTAGGCACACTGTGACTTAAGTTGTCAAACATTCTATATTCTCTGCATTTTGTAAGAGTGTTTTGAATGCAGAAATTCTAGAGAGTTTGGCCCAAAACAGACTAAACAAAACTAACTTTTTGATATACAGCATTTATAGAAACTAAAACAATAAATATCTAATATTCTTTTAGAAAATGGTTAGCTTATTTATGGATAGAGATGACAACACCATTGAATAAATTTGAATCTAATTACAAACACTATTTGCAGCACAAAGGAGACAACAGAACCAGATGCAAACCATTACCTACCTTGCCTTTGGGACTGCCTGGAATTATTAAAATGAATAATATTTCCAGGTTGGTACGTTCATTTTAATCAACTCTTGTCTGTGTGCCCCCACCAAAGCTATTTCTACCTGATTTGCATGGAAGTCACCCCCAGTGGTTGCAATAATAGGAATTCTTCCATTAATTCTTAATCTTACTGAGTTAGTGAAAATCTAATACATAACAAATATGAGTATTATTTCAGTTGGCACAGGCTATCTGTCTTTGTTTACCCTGTAAGCCACAACTGATCATATTTTGTCTCATATTCTACTTTTAAAGGTAAAGGTATGCAATCAAGTTTGGATCTCATTCTTTTTGGAATTGTCCCCAACCTGGTGGAATGAGCTCCTGGAAGAGCTGAGTGCCCTGCAGACACTTTCTAGGTTCCACAGGGTCTGCAAGACAGTGCTCTTCCACCAGGCCTTCGGTTGAGGCCCAGAGCAACGACAATCTAGGGGCCCTTTCATATTAAGATACATCCGGTTTCTGATTGTGGCTTTACTGCATTTGCTGAAGCAGCCTCACTAGGGGCCCATACTGATTTTTCCCCAAAGAACATTGTGCTCCGCCTTTCTTCATTGCCTTCACACAGCCTTGCTTTTTAGACTTTAAATTACCATGAATTACATCAATCTTCCTGTTTACACAGCAATCTCATATGTCCACTTCCATCCAATGGTACACAGTCTGGTGATACAATTTCCCCATAAAATTCATTTTATTAACCTCTTCATCTCTGTATTATTTGCTACCTACCCTTCAGCCCCTTTTCTTTAGTTTTTCTATTTTTGACTTCTCCATCCTGTTCTTTTTCTACTTCATAGTGTTTGTTCCCACTCAGACATCCTGTCTACAATACCTGTTCCATCCCTATTGTTTGACTGGAGTGTTAAGACTTACAAAGAAGCTGCTCAATAAACATCTTGATGATTTCGTGAACTAGTAGAATGTTCATGATTTCACTGCAGCTCAGTGAATCCAAGCCTTTCAAAACAAAACATCACAGTATGGTTGTTTAAATTTTATTTAAATAAATTTAAATAAAACCCTTTCTTTATGGCTCAAGTTGGCTTACACATCCAAATTTAAAACATGCTCAACAATGCAATAAAACCCAAAATAAACCCCCACGTGGCATGTGTGACTTCAAGTTAGCTTGGGGGCACTGGAAGCAGCAGCTGTGCAGTGCCACGCCGAGGGGGAGCCCCAGCCATGGCGGCTGATGGAGAGCACCAAAGGTGAGCTGGCAGCAGAGTGGCAGGGCAGCCCCTGAGGCAGCAGTCGGGAAGGAGGACAAGGAGAAGCCGCGGCCTGATACCGACTGATCCATGGACCAGGACTGGTCCACGGACCGGGAATTGGGACAGCTGATTTATGGAGTCAAACAGCTTCTTGGCCTTTCAGGTTTTTACCATGGGCAGCTCAGTTTTGTGCCAGTTGGCTCAACTGTAAGGGACACTCTAATGAGATATAAGGATTTCTGTACACATGTTTTAGACTTATGCATTAAAGAATAAGGAAGAAGAAAAAAAACAGTAGTATTATTTCTTATTGACTTACCAGAACCCTGAACTAGACAAGAAAATCCATGGAAAATATGTCCATCAATGGATGTTTGGCCAAATAATTAAAGGATAAAATCTTTGACCAGAGGTGTCAAACTCATTTGTTATGAGGACAAGATCTGATATAAATGTCACTTCATCAGTGCCATAAAATGTGATCCCAGATGCCAGAGATATAGACTATAGACTAGAGTCTATAAAAGACAATATTATTTTTATTCAAAATAAAACATGCTTAAAACAGTATTTCCTTTATTTAACAGTCTGGATTAAATAGAATTAACAGTTTTTTTTATGACAATGCTATCCATCATCAGTATATTACTACACAAAGTTTCTTGGTGCAAAATACAATGAAAAAATTTTTTGGGGGGGACGTATGTTGTGGGTCCGCAAGTATCAGTTTTTCTTTGAGTTTTGCAGGAACTCTAGCTCCCCCCCCCCACACACACACACCTTCTGTGGTGCTAAGAATATGGCTAAACTCAGTGCTTTTGCCTAGTCAACATTGATTTTACCCAGAGTTCCTACCTCGTTTGGGCCATTGATGGATTTGTCCTTTGTGAATGTCTAATCTGCCTGCCTAATAAATCTATATGTACTTAGTTACCAATCTGTTTTAATCACCCTTGTTTTTAGAAGCTCAGGTAACATACATGGTTCTCCTAATCTGCTTTATTATCACAACAACCCTTCAAGGTTAGGTTGACTTACCTAAAATCACTCCCTGGCCTTCATGGTTGAGTAAGGATTTGAACCCAAAGTCCCATTCTAACTACTAACAGTGAAGCTGCTCTTAAGGGTGTGAGTGTGTGTGGGGGAGCAGGTAGTGTATCCACTGCTACCCATTTTGTCTAGGGCCACTAAAATCTGAACTAGGATAGGGAAGTTCCCTCAGAGACACGTGACAGAAGTACATTATCCCATGTGCATTTGAACACTATAGTTTTCTCAGTACTATTTAAGGCCAGCTTGCATATGCTGAAAGTACTTTGTTATTTATTGTAGAGGCAATCCCCCCCACTCCACCCCACCCCACCCCAAAAAACCCTCACATTTTCTCTTGGTAAATTAATGTAGGGCATATGACTATTTCAATGGGACATTCAAGCTTAGTGCAACAACTGTGATGCAAGCAAGGCTTAAAGAAAACTGCAAACAGTGCTAACCTTCACACTGAAATATATCATCATCAAACAATGCTTTGCAAAATCCTGTGTGGCTATGTTTTGTAAACAGAGTAATGTACCATTTGAAACAGAACAAAGTTAATAGTCCAAGCTTCTTTGCAGCTCTTACCAAGCATCCATTGATAAGGAATAATAAAAAAGAACCTTAAAAAATACATGAAGGGCAAATGTGTTTTCTTTATCAGATTCACAAATTTGGTGCATGTTCTAATTTCCTTTTGTTGTAGTTTGCAGGGTTCCATTGATCTTCTGGTGTGAGAGGACTATCCTGGGGGGAGTAGGTTTCTCTGAGCTACATGACAGCATTAATTAAGCCATGGGGAAATGAATGCAATGTAGAAGTATGTTTGCTATTTGCCAATACACATTTTAGTGCTAGAATGCAGGAAGTTTTTCCACATTAATGAGTTTGATTCACCTATTCTGTGAAAATCTTGTTTGATTTTTAAGACGCTACTGGACTCAAATCTAACAGTTCTACTGCGGATCAATATGGTTAACCTCTGAGACTACTTATAAACAAATCCTATTAATTTCAATGCAAGTTACTGACAAGTAAGGACAATTGCAACCCTATCCTGTACAAGTGAATGTGGAAGTAAATCCCACAGTGTGCATAGGATGGCATACCTAGAATGACAGCTAGTGAATTAATAAATGGAACAAAGCTAAGAGCTAATTGTATAAGCTGTAAAACAAAACTCATTCCATACATTTCTTCTTATCAGGCATGTAAAGGGAAAGTGACATTTAAAAAGAATAAGTTTTCAGATACTAGTAGAAACATTTCCCTTATGTCAGACGTGAGTAGGAACATTCACCATTGTTACAGTTGGGACTTCTAAATGCCTCGTTTTGATATAGAAGAAGAAGGAGGAGGAGGAGGAGGAGGAGGAGTTGGTTTTCATATGCTACACATGCCTTCCCTTTCCTTTCCCCACAACAGACACCCTGTGAGGAAAGTGAGGCTGAGAGAGCCTTGATATTACTGCTTGGTCAGAACAGCTTTATCAGTGCTGTGGTGCAAGTGGGGGAGTGCAGAATCAAACCTGGCTCGCCAGATTAGAAGTCTGCATTCCTAACCACTACACCGAATATGAGTAACTTACAGCTGAATTAACTGAAGTTGTTACATGTCGCTAGAAAAGAAAGCTATCCTTTAAATATTTACTTGTTATTCCTTATTGGTAGACTGTTGGACTGGGATCCAAGACATACAATTTCAAATCCATACTCTGCCATGATGGTCACAAAACCAGTCACTCTAGTTTGACCTAACTCATGGGGTGCTGTGAGGATAAAATGGAGGAGAAGAAATTGATGTACATCCCCCTAGGCTCCATGGGGAAAAGATGGGATAAAAATTACAAAATAAATAAATACCAACCTCCAGCAGGGCCAAAATTAATGCATACAGTCATCAGAAAATGATAACTACTTCTTTTTCTTCCTCCTCCTTCTTTCTTTTTCTCATTTCCACCTGTATTCCAATCTAGAACCATTATGAGTTCCTTCCTCCCTCCCTCCCTCCCTCTCTCCCTCCCTCCCTCTTAGCTATACCAGAAACCCCCTATTTAGCTGCTCAATACAGTAACCTAGAAAATGTTATTTGAGGTGGAGGCTCTTCACTATTGGATATCACCCATATCAAAGACATTTTCTTCTGGGAAAATTAGTTTTTTTCTATAGTCCTTGAGAACCAGTTTTTCTAGACAAGCTGTCCTCTGGTAGAATCTTCAGCACATCTGCACTGAAATTGGGTATGGAACCTTCTAGAGCCCCATTCATTTCAATGAGACTTGCACAGGGTAAATTCCTGGTTCCTTGCAGCTGAGGCCAAAGCCAATTCTAGAGAATTCTAACCAGCAAATCTTAATATTTTTATTTTAAAAATATTTATATTGTGATTATCATTATTTTTGAAAGAATTTTATCTTTCATAAACTTTAAGAAGTCAAAGGAGAAACAAGAGGCCAGTTTTTATAAATCTTCCCACAATTACCCAATGATGAGTGCAAAACCCATTCAATAAATCACATCTGATGGATGAGAAAAGTTTCAAAATGAGATGTAAAAACTCAGGTCTGGTAGTGAAACATTAATTTTTCATGTTTTACAATGCATATTTTCTAAATGAATGATGTGAAAAAAGTATAAGTTAAACTATACACTCTTAACTACTTTTCCAATTTCATAGCTATTATGGAATCTATGCAGAATAACATACCAAGTAGATGAAGCTTATTAACTACCTAGGGAACAGCACTGAAAACAGGTACCATATTTGAAAGATTCTTTGTTAGAGCCACTAACCTCAGTTTCAAAAAGAGATAGCCAGCTTGGTGTAGTGATTAGGAGCAGAACCATAAAACCCAACTGGTAACAGTTAGGACCTACAAAGGTTAAATGTCTGTATTGTTGTTAAAATTATATTACTTTTATTGTACACAATTTAAAAAACAACTATAGGAATTAAAAACATATATCCAGCCCATAGGGTATTGCAAACCGGTATGCTATGCACTATGTGAACCGATAGACTGATGTGTTTTGGCTTTTATAGGGCCTTCTTCAAAGGACTGGTTTTAACACATACCAGTTCGTAACACATATAAAATATGTAGAGCAGCCAATAAAAGCTCCAAAGTAAGAGCTGTAAAGTATCAGAGTCACTTAATGAAAGACGATGTCTAGTTTTCAGTCATTAGCTTTCTTCCAAAGGCTGCCCAAAATTTTTCAATGGTGTTGAAAAATGATTAGTGCATGTAATGCAATAAGTGAGGTGGCAGTATGATGGGGAGAGAATCTTATACTCTTATAATCTAAACACACCATTGAAAAATTTTGGACAGCCTGAGGTGGCTTATAACAAAGCATAAAACAGACCAATTTCAAACACATATAAAACCTATAAGTCTGCTAAAGTTACATTTACAGTTTATTCCATAATCACTCTGTCCAATGATTAGTTGGAGGCATTAGTTCCCCTGAAGAGAACTGCAGCTTTGGAGGGGTAGCATTATACTCCACCAAGTTGCCAGGTCCCTCTTGGACACCAGTTAAAGATCGAGGGAGGGACGGAGGGTTGCCCGCTCCACATTGGGAAACTCATGAAGATTTGGGGGTGGAGCATGGAAAGGACAGGGAACTGTCCCCAGAATCCACTCTCCAAAGCAACTAATGTTTTTCACCTGGAGCTGGCCTCCCTATACCCCACTGATATCCCTGCCCTCCCCAAATCCTGTCCTCCATATTCTCCTCCCCCAAACTGCAGGAATTTTCCCAACCTACAACTGACAACCCGAATCAGCCCTGATCTTGCAGAGATGGCTGAGCAAATGAGGAGCCCCAAATAGGGGCTGCACATATCAGTTGCAAAAGAAACAGTGAAAGTGTCCTAATTTATTTTGCAATTTATTTGTTTCAATCTTGAAAAGTTGGTATATTGCCTTTATGAGAAGTTCTGTTTCAAAATAGAAGGTGTGAAGTGCTTATTAGTAAGAAGCATAATTCAGAAGCCCTAGTTCTGCCTGCCTGAAAAAAAGCAAGCAGATGAGATGGTGACTGAAATTGTTGCTGAAATTACTTTTCCTTTCTGGATCAGGGATGACTTTGTTCTGTATAAATAAGGAGTTCTGCTTAGTTCTGAAGACATTGCATGAGCTATACTAAGTATCAGTCTGATTGTGTTGTTCTGCACATTTGACAAGTGAATTCTGAGACTTCAAAACAACTGAAGGAAGCTCTGTGAATACTTATGTGAAGTGCTGCTGTCTGAATAGCTCTGTCTCTATTCTGCAGGCTACATGTCCATATCACTGACACCACACCTGACAAGATTGAAGGAAACAGGCCTCTGAACAGATACATCTAATTTCTTCTAGACACTAAGAAATATTGTTGTATGAGGCTCATGTTTGTTTTACAGTCTGCATAAAGGAGAGAGATGAAAGATCATTATTTTTCATAAGAGGCTTGCTCAGTTTTCCTGAAAATCAGAACATGTCATCTTATATTGTCAGGAAAAAGGCATTCATTCTTTTTATAATTAGAATTAGGTGCCAGTCATGTATTCTATTTATTCTACTTCCATCTGAGGCGTGGGAGCAGGGTGATGAAAATACCATCCTCTGGAAGCTGGTGTGTCACGTTCACACTTCTTTAGCATTGGTGCTGAATCCTCTTCCCTGCTTCTACATGTAGACAAATGTTTTTGCTTTCTCTGCCCTTTCCATTTCCCTGACCCTTTTCTTTTAGTAGGTTGTAACTCTGAAGCAAGGACTGTCCCCTTAAGTTATGAAAATATGAACCCAAGCTTTCTATTCACAGCAATGTAGGTAGTAGTTTTTGCCCAATGGCCACTAAAAATGTAGGTAGGCTGCCTTCCAAAACAAAAATAAAGATAATGAAGCTTTCTTTCCATGGAGTAATATACTTGTATGATCATGTCTTCTAAAAAGTCTAGTTGATTTGTCAATACTTCTGTGAGTAAGGCAAGGCTAGACCCCTGGAATTCAAACCTGATCATAAATAGAAATAGGCTTGGATTAGGAAAATGTGGCTCATTTCAGTTTGTGGTTTGTGGTTTGTGGTGTGCCTGGTTCATGAGCCAGAAACTGTAGTGAATTTCTAAGTACCAAATGAATGGGTGAGATTCATGATGTGGTAAAATACCCCCAGTATGCTAGATGTACCAAACTCTCAGAGAATCTCCAGCTGATACCCTTTCCCCATCCTCCAAGTTTGGTAAGGATTTGATTTATGGGTTCCAAATTACAGGTTTCCAGTGAAGACACCCCACAGGAAAATGCTTCCTAGGGAAATGATAGGAGTGGTTGTATGAGGTTTACAAGTCTATAGTGGTGTATAGAACAGTCCCTGTGCAAGTTATAGACATCAAACTCACAGGGGGGCCTTCCCCTCATGATCCCCTACATTCCCTCCAAGATACAAGATCCTACAAGATACAAGATACAAGTCCTCCAAGAGGACTTCTGCAACTCGTTCTATGCTGGCCTGTCCTTATCCTTGATCCAGAAACTGCAGCCGCCAGAGTCCTCACAGCAACACGAAGGAGGTCCCACATCCAGCCCATCCTCCAGCAGCTGTGCTGGCTTCTAGTTGAATTCCGGATCTGGCTTAAGGTTTTGGTCATCACTTTTAAGGCCCTTCGGGGAGGGCGATATATAAATGTTATAAATAAATAAAATATGTGAAGACTTGGGGGCTTTACGCACCGGGATCTTTGTTGCAAATTGGTCACTGAATGAAAAATCGCCATTTAAAGTAGTGGAATTCGTCGTTATGCATACCTGCCTTTGTAGTGGAATCCAGTTGCGTTTTGTAGCGTTTCCCACAGGCTTCCGGTATCGGCAGAAATCGCTAGAAAGGAAGCGCTATTGCCAAGCTCGTCCCGCCCCTGGCCGTCAAGCAGCCAATGGGCAGCCGTTAGCATGCTCCCAAACAGCCCCTTTCCCTTTAAGAAAGGTTTTTTTTTAAAAAAAAAACAGACCCATAGCAACGAATCTGGGTAGATTCGTTGCAACGGAGAGACCCATCCAGCTGCCTGGTGTGTTTGAACTGTCGTTTGATCGTTGCCACGCTTCCTCTGAGTGAAACCCCCCCCCTCTCACGGGCCCGATTTTCGGCTGAATGAATGTGTAAAAAATAAAGGGAAAATACTTCAGCAAACGTGCTTTTCTGTGGTTTGTGCTTAGTGACTAAAGGGGAGGGACTGAAGCCAGGGAAGCCTCTAAACAGAAAGAGGCTCGCTGGTGCGTTTATCCCCGCTCGCTCGGAGAAAAAAAAATGACGATCGCTTCGCCGGAAGATCAGAGAAGAGAGCCAGGGGGAGGGACTTTGTAGAAACCGCAACAATGTTAACACACAGGTCTTTTTCGCTAGTGTTGCAGATTGGTTGCAGGACTGTATCGCTTTCCGGAGGGTGAATCCACTTTTGGGGATTTCCCTGAAAGCGCTACAAGGAAGCGCTTTTTGCAGATTGGTTTCAGGTGTGTGGCAGATTGTCGACGACGTTGTGCAAAACAGCAAATCAGTAGCGTTTTCAATTGGCAACCATTGTGCTATTTTGAAGGCGTGCAAAAAGCCCCTGGATTTTGGGGGTCTGAATTATGGCTGCCCAAAGAAGATGCTCCCAGGAAAGTCCTTCTGGGGGAATTATAAGTCAAGTAATATAAGAATAGACCCATGAAATTTTCACAAACCGAATGCAAAGGGAACCTTAGCCTATCTTTCAAGTTTGCTAAGCATTTTGATTGAGCAGAGACAGTCTAGAAATGTATCCATTCATGAATAGGAATGTGCATACACACAAAAAATTGCAAATACAAATCACTTGAAGCCCAATATCAGTATACAGATGAGGCTCAACAAGATTAAGGAAAGCTGAATTTTTTTTTTGCTGTGAGGCATTTAAAGGAACCTAGATCCATTTAAATGCCTCCAGAACTTGCCAAACAGCTGACCCCACTGAGAGAAGCCTCTCCATGGATCAACTGTTTTTCAGGCTGTATGTGGGGTACAGTTTGAACTGACCTTTCCTGTTCAGCCCAACAAACAACTGATCTAGGGAAGAAGTAATACTGTGCATTATTTTCAGACTGACTTTCACTCATCCAAAAAGGAAAATTATATAGCTAGCTTTTAAACTCTCATAAACATTTGCTGTTGGTATAATATCACAAAATCTGTCTCTTTTTATTTCTGCTCCAAAACTTTAAAAAATAACTATGAGCATGCCATAGTCAATAATTTTTTTTAAATATGTAAATATCCAAACAATCATTTGAAATATGTAATCTCAGCCAACACAATCAGACCAATAGACCTGGTAGAGATTGGCACGAGCCAGCCTACGGGTCTCCACAAACCCATGAAATGGAGAAGTTTCTGGATCGCGAACTGGAGCTCATATGACCACATATGACCATGTACAGCCACATACAGCCACTCTGTGTGTGTTTGTGGGCTTTTGGGGGGGCAGAGTTTCTTCCCTCAGCAAATGCACATGAGAGTGTGAAGTGCGCAAAAATCTCTCTTCCGGCATAGACACGGCTTGGGAGGGTTGTCTTTAGGTTTCTGTGGCTATTCGAATGATTACCAATTTGGCTTGTTTGGCATCCTTTTAAACCAAGAGTTGTGCCACCTTTGATTTCAGTGGGAATGCCTTGGCATATATACTGCCTGGGGCCATGTGAGAGCTCAATGCATTCCTTTGCTCTCAGTGGGAGTGGGTGAAATAGAGGGAGACACATGTAGCTATTTAGAGGGTGAGAACATTGCAAGGTAGGTGGAGAGTTTAGAGAATTTTGTGGGATAGAGTGGTTCATGTGGAAGGTTTAGGGAACCTTCAATGTTACCTATGGGTCTTCAGCTGCTCATTTCTAGCAGGCCTTCAAAACCCCTCCAAAGAGATTGATTGCTGTCAATCGGAGCCTCGCTGAGTGCAGTCAAATGTCTTTTATTTGTTGTCTTGAAGAGATATGTATCGTTCTTTCTGGAAGGGGATGGCAGGTGGATGTTTCCTGGAAACAATTTTGGGTTAACTCTCCTAATTTTTTTTCTCGAATTGGGGTGAAGATTCACAAATAAATCCTGATTTCTACTTTTCTACAAGCTGGTTTTGGGACACATTTTATGTCAACCTTTCTCTACACTTGAGCTGTATATGTGTGTGTGGGGGGGGGGGGGAGGGAGGTCTGCCTCTGTTCTCTGTGTTTGGGGCTGTTTTTTTGTTGCACAGCCAAATCAGCATATAGGCATTTCAGCAGATAGTATAATCTCAAATCTATTTGTAACTTTCTTCCTGGGAGTGGGGTAAAAGATCACCAATAAACCCTGGTTTCTATTTCCTAACATTTGGACTGAGTTGTGGCTTTACCTCAAGATTCACTTTCACTTGGGTGCATGAATGAGAGCGGGGGGGGGGGGGCTGTGGCTCCAAACCCAGCATATTTTCTGGTATCTGGGGAAGCTGTTGCTGGATAGCCAAATGAGTATCTTGGTTTCCACATTTTTTTCCTCCCTTTTCCCCCCCAAATCACACATGGGACTACCTTAAAGTGTCACCTTTACATCAAATTTTCATTTTCTGTGCTTTTCTCTTGGACCACAGTTTCTGTTCCTCTCCACCCTCTTTCTCCTGATCACGTCCCATTGACAAACTTTGAAGCCAGTCATATATGGCACATCAAGGTGTAATCAGTTTTGGGATCCCCCCTCCAACCAGGTTGGGTCTACCTTTTAAAAAAAATGTGGCTCTGGTCCTGCCTTTGGAGGGCATCCATTCTACAGTCCTCCTTCCTTTCTACTTTATTGCTCGTTGCCCCTTTTGACATTTCATAATCCAACAGTGAGTCCAGTCATAGGTGTCAAAGGGTCATTTGGGAGGCATTTAGGAGGCATTTGGGAGAGGATCTTGTTTGCCACTTTCTCCTCCCTTCTAGAGTCATTTACCTGAGTAATCACACTTTTTGGTTTTCCTTTGCCTTGGTGATTTTCCTTTTTTTTACATTCAATAACACTTGAGGCATCCCTTGAGGGGTGGTTTGTGATTCATAAGAGGAGTCCTACTGTGGTTATCCCTCCTCACCAAAAGAGCCCTTGGTGGGTGCTAAGAAAGAGGTCAGTGGGTACTTCTCATCTACCTCACAGGATGTCTGTTGTGGGGAGGGGAAAGGGAAGGCGACTGTAATCCACTTTGAGACTCCTTCAGGTAGAGAAAAGCGGCATATAAGAACCAACTCTTCTGCTGCTGCTGCTTGAGCTTCCATGGGTAACACTTCAGGGGGATCCCTGTTCTAGAAAGTAAAGGGGGGAAATGGTATATAACTCATAGTGTAACTGCAGTTGGCACTCAGACTGTTTCCACACTAGTGATATCCCTAACTTTTGACTTTTTAAAGTGCCAAACTTTGTATTCATTTCTACACCTAATTTTGCCTTCCCAGCTGCAGATTCAAATTGCAAATTCAATTTCCCCATGGTTGAGGATTCCCTGGTTACAGCAATTTTTTGAAGTGGATTCAAATTTGGGGTGCCCAAGGGAGAAATCCTTGCATTTGGGGTTTCCCCCCTGGTTATCATTTTGATTCATTTGTGCATGCCCCCTTCTGTGTTGCCATCCTTTCTTGCTCTCTCTCTGTCCCAAAACATACAACTTGTTTTAAAAAGGGGGTGATTGCATTCCAACACTGTCTCTAACCATAAAAAATAACAGCAGTCAGTCTTGCTTGATATTCTCCAGCAATGTTGTAATCTGATACGCTAAGGGTTTTTTTTTTTTTTGGTTACATCCAGTATCCTTGGGGGGGAAGGGAGGAGGCAATCAATATGACTGAGGGAGAGCACAGAATGGTGGAACTAAGGGGCACAATGAAAAAAAAGTTGCAAACAGTTGCATCACTTTGAAAAAAAATCCTTTTGGAAAAGGGAAAGGAAACAAAGCATGGTGGGAGGCTGCCTCCATCCAAATCAGATGCCAAAAACATGGCAATTTTCAACTTGGGAAATGAGGGCAAGAAAGCCCAAATGCAGAAAGCAAAGGTTCAGCTTGCAGCATCCAATCGAAATCCAAAAAGAGGCTATCACTATTAGCAGAGTAAATAACACCATCATGTTGTACTGAGATAGTTGCTAACTATGAGAGAGAGAGAGAGAGAGAGAGAGAGAGAGAGAGAGAGAGAGAGAGAGGCTGAATTGTGGCTTCTGAGAAGAAGCAGGAAATTGCCCCTAAGAGTAGCAATCTGGAGACAGTCAAGGAATGACACTTAACAGGAGAGAAGGTCCTAACCTCACTATCCTGTCTAATAGTTTTCTTCCTGCCCTCTGCATGGTCTTCTTCTCTTTTTCTTGGTGTGAGAGCCAGTTTGGTGTAGTGGTTAGGAGTGTGGACTTCTAATCTGGCATGCCGGGTTTGATTCTGCACTCTCCCACATGGAACCAGCTGGGTGACCTTGGGCTCATCACAGCACTGATAAAGCTGTTCTGACCTAGCAGTAATATCAGGGCTCTCTCAGCCTCACCCACCTCACTGGGTGTCTGTTGTGGGGAGAGGAAAAGGAAAGTGACTGTAAGCCGCTTTGAGCCTCCTTCAGGTAAAGAAAAGCAGCATATAAGAACCAACTCTTATTCTTGTTCTTCTTGCTCTTGTTCTTCTTGATTTTCTTCTTTGTACACCAGCCATTGCCTATTTCAACACCCCTCCTCTATGTGGATCCACTCTGATGTCCAACTTCTTCTCCCAGTTACCAGTAATGTGAAATGACTGCAGTGCTTTCTTCCCCCTGAAATCTTCTCTGCCTTAGATAATGCATCTGTGCCTCCCACATCACTGCAGTCTTATGAGTTACTGCCCCTCTGCTCTAACAATGAATATGGATAATTGAAAGCAAAGTTTCTCTCCTTTTCACTCTGTGTCCTGGTGAGTTGCATGTTCCATCACTGACATGACAGTACAATCCTAATGCAGTTACTTCAATGTACTTAGGCTTGCGCTGTGACATGCCTAGTAGATACTGGGAAATGTACTTCCCAGGGTGCCTATAAGTAAGGGCTGCCTCAAATAAGGGGCCATAGCAGGAAGAAAAAGGCCTCACCAGCCTGCGTATTATGACAGCAGGTACTTTTGGGTTAAGGTTGAAGAAATCTTCAAGAAATGCTTGGAGTGCCCAGTGGCAGCATAAGGAGCTCTATAGGGTTCCAAGCTCCTCCATCAACCCAGTGGAAGAGCTCCTGCAGGCCCTGCAGGATGGAGAAAGCTCCATCAGGGCCCTAAGATCTTCTGGGAACTCATTCCACCAAAAAGGCCCGGCTCTGTTTGAGTTCAAGAAGACTTCCTGAATCTGTGTCAGCTGCATGTGCCTATATTTTTTGTTACACTTTATTAAATCTGTACGACTGTCTTAGTGACTTTTATATCTGTTCTACAGCATGAGAATTGTCAATTAGCAACTATTATTCTAAACCTATGCCTGACTTGTATGGAGACTGCAATGCCATTTTTATCATTATTTGGCAAGCAGACGTTTGACAGGGATACTCCAATTACAGTGCTGCAGTGACAGAAGGAAATGTCTCCTGTGCCGTGTAACTACTTAGTCAGAGAAGCCATCTTTGAGTCAAGAGCCGTCGATCTAGTCTTGTTGAGTTTTGACCCTGACACTCTAAAATCCATTCACAAGCATCTTAAAGCATTAATTGTTTTTGAAAGTTCAAGTTCAGTTCAGGAAATATTCAAATCAGCGCATGTTTTGCAGATGACTCTAGCACGCTTAACTGTTTAACAAGATCTTTGAGAAAGTTCAGTAATGACTCAGATCTCATTGTGTTCACTTGACACTGATCACAGTGAAAATATCAAGTTGTTTGTGTAAATGGAGAAAAAGGTGATATGCAGGATGAACCTGTGACTCTACCTGGGTTAATGCCAGTGCAATGGAGCTGTGATTCTGTTTGCCCAGCAGTGAAGAAAACAATACAGGCATAAACAAATGCTAGCATAGCAACATCAGCTTGGAGTCCCAAAATATTCTTTGGCAATCTGCTGTAACCACCAGTGTAGATATTGCAAACTGATGTCCCTGCATTACCTGTGAAAAGAAAGCATAACCAAATGCATAGCAACATCAACTAAAATTCAGGCAGGAAGATCAGGTTACAGGGCCTCTTCCATGGTACTGTGCATAGAAGGCCTATTTAGAGAGTTCCCAAGACACTCAGTCTTACCATGGGGACAATATTTCCTTGCAGTTTATGGGGCTTATTGAGGCATTTATGGATGAAATGAGATTTCCCAAGGCAGTTCTTCATAGCCCTGTGAGGCCAGAAGACTAGGGAAGAAAACTCCCTTGAGCCAAACTCATAGCTTTTTAAAGGCAAGTTAGGAATGGGATGAGGTTTAACACCTCTCATCACACAGCCAGAAGTAGTGGAGTTGTCTAAAAATTCTGGTAGCCAGGATGGACTGCATATTAGTGTCACTTGGGTGGAGACTGATGGGATTAGCAACAAGTCTCTTTTAATTACTTCTTTCCACAGCTGGGAAAGCATCTGCCATTAATCACTAACCTTAAAATGTTTATTTCCCTATGATTTTGTGAACAACAACTGAACCTAAGGGACAGATTTTGTTATTCTAGGAAGGAACTATCTTGTTTATTTGTTGTGATGCTGTTTACTAGTAATTTACTCTCTCCTTATAGCTCTACTCTTATGATTTTTGTTCCATTTTCTGAGGAAGTGTCACAACATTAATAAAACTGTTTTGGTCTTAAAGGTGCCTTTGGGCTTACATCTTGTTCAGTTAGTGTCACTGGCACTTAAAATCCAGAAGATGCCTTGTTAATGATGCAGATCAATCATAATTAAAACTAGGTTAACCCATATTTTGGAGCTTTGTGTGGAGCCATCAATACCTATCTGCTACAGGAAGTTGTTCTGTAATTCTATCTTATTCTGTGTGAATTTTCTTCATGTTCTGAAAAGAGTAATGAAACATAAGAGTTAGACCAGCACTACTGATCAGTGGACTGCTTATTTCCCCCCTCCCTACTCCCCAGACGGGTGGCCGTGCCTTAAGTCAGCAATCTCAAAGCAGGAGCAAGTGAGAATTACTAGCTAGCTGATTCATCCCTGCACAGGGCCTTTACTCTGTCAGACAAGATGCTGCCTTTACTTCTGCTTCCAAACAAACAAAAAACCCTCCATTTCCTTGGGAACAAGATTGTGATTGCCAAGCTCTCAATGCTATTTAAGGGCCAAGATAAGTACAGAACGCACACACAAGTCTGCATGTGTACTTACAATTCTCCAGTTCAACTGTTCCTTCTTAAAGCTGTTTTGAGCAGATAAGGAAACATATATATTAGGCATGTGGAATTTAGTGGCAATCTGAGACAATATATTCCATTAATGAGGTTATGGCATTAATAAAGAACTGGAAGTTCAGATGATGTTGTGTTTCCCTTTCACTGAATGACTTTTCAGCAAATGTGACATAACAAAACATTTAAGAAATTTGGTGCATCTCCCCCCCCCCCCCCCCGTTGTTGTACTGGAAGGTTAATTATATATGTGTAGAAAGACACCTGTGCTGATGTTATAAAAAAGCAGATGTTGAAAAGAATGACATTTATTATTTTAATTATCTTTTCAGAATGTAAATAGCCAAATGGAATGATCTCTTTTTTTATTAGGTGGGAGCCAAGACTGTCATCTGTCTCAAAAGTGCTGGGCTGATAAATATCCAAGGTGCATGAGAATTAGAATTGCCAACTTCCAGGTAGGGCCTGGAGTTCACTCAAAATTACAACTGAACTACAGAGATCAGTTGCCCTGAGGAAAAATAACAGCTTTGAAACAGCTTTAGGTTAGGGGACATCCCTCCCCAAATTCACCCCACCACAAATCTCCAGTAATTTTCCAGGCCAAAGCTGGTAAGCCTTGATGAGAATTCACCCTTTTTTTTTTTTTTAGGAAGAATGGGGAAACAAAAAGAACCCTGCCAGAAGTAATGCAAGGGAAAATGTCAGTACCCTACTTAGACCTGCCCACTCACATACAACTTTGAGAGATCCAGGGCCTAATCTTTTTACCCCATGCCTTAAATATCAGTGTTGTGGCTTCAGACCTTATAAATAATTTTTTAAACAAAAGAATCAGGACATGGTTCCCCAAGTGAACTCAGGCATGAGTCACGCAAGCCCAGAAGAACAAAATTCCCTGTGACAATGCCGGACAATTCAGACATCTCTTCCGTTTCTGTGCACTTACCTCTCCCCATTTTAAGGGATGAAGAATTGTGGCAATCAAGTCTCTGTCTGAAAGGCCAATACTCTCTTTATTCCATGGTACATGTAGCAGAAGGTACATATGTCAGTCCTTCATTGTGCAAGAACTACAGCTATCTGGCAAGGGAAGTTTAAACTTTCACTTAACTCCAGAGTGACAGTTGTGTTGCATATTTGTGCAAAGACAAATAAACAGGAGCCTCGTGACAATGTTCTTAAATCCTGCATAATTATATTTCATATTTTGTCTCCTGCATTTCATGGTTCCTTGACCCTTCTATTGGTTGCCTTGTTTTTCATATTCCTACATAAAATAATCATATAGTAGAGATCCACTGACTGAACCTAAGGAAGTGGGCCCTAGGTGAACAACATGCATACTGGAATAAAAGTTTGTTGCGCTTTAAAATGTCACAATAGTCCTCTTTATTTCCTCACTTAACTATGCACCCATACTTCAAATTCTGGCTTGTAAGCAAGTGAGTGAAACTCTCTGGCTCCAACCGTCAAGTATTCTTAGCTTCCCTTATGCCCTGGTCACTTAATGGGCTTCCTAAACTTTTCAGGAAACAAAATGTTGCCTGATCACAGACCTTCTTCCCTTCTCATGCCGAAGGGAACGGCATCAATTTCCTTCTGTGCAAGAAAAAGAGAAGGCTATGTTGGCAGGACTGCAGAAGGAAGGACCGCCATCTCTCCCCTATTCACTGGGCTGATGGGTATTTAATTAGTTTTGAATTGAAATTCATTTTCAATTAGAATCCAGATACTTTACATGATTCATTATTAACTGCTAAATGTCATACTTCAAAAACTCAAATGCGAAATATCCATTAGCACAACAGACTCCTTCCTGGAGTGATATGCCAAGCCTCACTGTGTGCCTATTTCATGTTTTCTGGAAAAGCTTAGCAGGTTTCGTTTCTTAAATGAAGTGCTGAGGTGTAAATCTCCCTCAGAATGATTTGCAAGCATTCAGTGCTAAGACATAAGTGCTGCCCGCATGATCAGAATCGGTGACCAGGATCCTAAAAGCATCCTCCCGGGAGTAAACCCCACTAAATAAAATGGGGCTTGCTTTAAAATCTATTGAGGATTGCTGTCACTGTCTATGATTTCATAGGTTCTTCTGAAGGGGCATGCAAAAATGCAATCATAGCCCCGGCTGCAGTAAAACCTGACATGTAACCCATTTGTGTTTTTCATTCTGATTTGTCTTTGATATATTCTTTCTTCATTTGGTTTATCTTCCTTTTGGGTCAGTCCACTCTGTGCATATGATGGAATGTCACTACTTACTCTTGAATGTGCACAGCACTGGGTTGGATCCAGACTAATATTTCTGTGGGCAGAAGGAGGTTACCCATTAAGTGTCATTGGGATTTGGAGTCATTTTAAGATGCTTGCAGAAGGGGAGAGAGAAAATTATACTTTAACAGAACTCTTGGCGCTCACTGAACTATTGTCTGGCTCCAAACCATGGTTTATATTGCTACAGGTTAACAATGTCTACTGTTCCAGAATTTACTGTTTGTGTATAATCTAGCCCCTTCTGCAACCAACTGTGTGTTGCATGAACTCTTCAAATTCTAGGATGGATTCTTCGATCTTTTAAGGCAATTTTAAAATGTTGCCCTTTGTATCTCTCCTGCTTTTGGGGATCAGTTGCTCCCAGAATCTTGTACAAACTGTGCTTACAGATTTAAATCAGCCAAACCTAATTCCCTAATATGAAGGACCAATTGCAGCCAGGTATTGCATTCTTAGTGATGGTTAACAGAAAAGGGTAACTTAAACCACAATTTCATTCATACGTACCTGGGAACAAGTTCTATTGAACTCAATGGGATTTACATTTTGACTGGATCTTCTAAAGGTTTTTTAACCTTAGCAATTTAAGAACTATATCATGTTTTGTAGCTAAATGGTTCTTGACTGAAAATTATTGTTTGTGTGAAAATTACTTGAATTATCCTGAAGTGTCTCCAAGTAGTTTCCATTATAAGACTCATGGCAATAGAAAGTTTGAGGAGACTTAAAGGGCCATTAAGAATTGTGGTTGGGAGCCTGAATGGTCTTTGAACACTAGCTCCTTCCTTTTGCATACTTGCCTATCTTGCATGCTGCTGGGGATAGTCCAGTGACCATCAAGGGTGGCTCTTGGAGGACGTGAAGGTTAGTTATGTGAATAAGGGAGAAAATCACCATATCTGTACAGAAGTCCAATGCATGGACTTTTGTATCCCAGGCTATATATAGTTCTAAATGCTGTTGCTCATTAAGTAGGATATTTATGTTTAAATGGGGTTTATAGAAATCAGATTATAAATTCCCCCGTCAGGCAGCATTCCAGGGTTTTAAGGAATAATGGGCTTCTATTGGCGCAATCAACACCTGCCCTGCTGGGAGCTGGTTTAATGGAACTTTCCATCTCCATCCTGGACTCAGCTAATTACATGACATTAAAAACAGTAGATTATTTGAAAATAATCACTCTAATGCTTGTGAGCTCTTAAGATCCAGTACAAACTTATTCTAACTAGCAAGTGGGAATAAAGTATATAAGCATATCGTTAGCCTTTCTTGCAAGATTAACGGAAATTATTTTCTTTCTTTGAAAAAGACTTTTAAAGAGCCTGAATAATTGATGTTACGAACTTCTAGCATTAACATAGTTCTAAGAAGTCTTTTCTTACTGTTTGATTTAAAATGGAAAACTTTGTTATCTAACAATGATACAAATTCTGCCAGATACAGCCAACATTTTTACTCAGTCCTGCCCAGAAATTCCATCCTGAATAACTTTGGCCCATAACAGGTCTCTTTGTTCATTTTTTACCTGCTGAAAAGATCCAGCCTTACATTAGCTACATAATGCCAGCACAATGGGGGGGGGGAGGGGTTGCTGCTTTATTTATGTACTAGGGGCAAAGCCCGTTGTCTCCAAGAATACAACGGGCGCTAGAGCTTGGCAGTAGGAAGAGGAAGGGGAGGAGTTGTCCAGTCTGTAAGGGCATGGGGTTGTCATGTGTGTTGTGTGGGAGGTTGTGGTGGCATGGTGGCAAATGAGGCCATGGGTGTGGAGATATGGGTGTCAAGAACCTGTGGTGTGGAATGTTCGTTGATTGTGGGAGAGGACTGACCTTTGGGAATTGTGGCATAGTGGTTACAGATGAGCTTTCCAGAGCCATGTCCTCAGATATGTGAAGGGAAAATCAGACTGGAGACTCTTCTTAGGGGAAGATTACATGGCAACCAATTCCCCCCAGTTCTGCATCATTTCCCTTCTTGTCTGAATTAGGCCACATTCACCGAAATGCCCCTCTGCCCTAATACACATAAGGTAGTCACAGTACACAGGTGTGCACCCTGTTCTTTCTGTCTCCCATATTTTCACTGTTGGTAAAATGTTATGTGTCTACATGCTTCTTTCATGGTTGCTCCTTGGAAGAATGGATTTTTGCTTACTACTCAAAGGAGTCTCAAAGCGGTTTACAAACACCTTTTCCATTTGTCTCTCCACAATAGTTACCCTGTGAGGTATGTGGGGTTGTGAGAGATCTGAGAGAACTGGGAATGGGCCGCAGTGACCCAGCAGGCCTCAGGTGTCTCAAAGCATTTTCCAATTGTCTTCCCCTTCTCTCCCCATAGCAGACTCCCCATGAGGAAGGTGGGGTAGCGAGCTTCACAGGGAAGCTGGCAACCCTAAGAGGAAGACTGTCTGTGCGCAACAGTCTTGACCTTAGTAAGGTTTTTAATACTGTTTTTTTTATTTGCCAGGCCAAGGTTATTTGCCAGTTACTATTTCAGTTACGATGTGTCTCCAGACATTTACTTGTTCTCTATTTAGTTTCAGGCTGTAAACATTTATTTAGATCTTCCTGCACTTTCCAGACTCACAGGACTGATGCTGGTCTGCCTGTCTGCGCCCCAGAATACAAACAGTCGCTGATAAAGGCTAGCCATAACCCATAGGCCAGGAGGGACACTCCTGCACCACTCCCTACCAACTGCAGGCAAAAATGGCTCATTTGAAGGCTGAACTCTGAGGCATTGTACGATTTTGAAGTCCCACCTCCAAACTTCCAGGAATATTTCCAGCCCAGGGGTAGGCAACCTACAGGTGTGGCCTGGAGAGCTCCTGGAATTACAGCTCACCTGCAGAGTATAAAGATCAGCTCCCCAGGCAGAAAGGGCTACTTTGGACAGGGTTGTGGTAGAGAAGAAACATTTAAGGCTTCCCACACAGGTTGTTGTTGAATTGAAAGACTTGAGGCCTACGGCACAGGGTTGTTGTGCAGATGAAACAGGAGACAAAAGAGCCAGCTTCCTCTGCAGAATAACACTGTGCAGTGGCCTCAAATCTACAGAGTTGCAAAGAAGAAAGACACATGGCTTGGCTGTGTCTAACCCCCAGCCAGAGCAGTATTTTAAGTGAGAAGGGGCTTTTCTGTAGCCTCCCTGTCAGGCAACTGTTTGGCAGAAGGGGAAAGTCCCCCCCTCAAAAGGAAGGCCCTCAGTCTCCCCTGCATTGCTCTCTGAAGGAAAATTCCTCCCTCCCCTCAGTCAGGGCCTGTCAGAGGTTCCTTCGCAGCAGGCCTGAAGGGGGGGAGGGGGAGCACTCTGCAGCCTCCAGCCAGCTCTGTCAGGGTTCTGAGGCAAAGTGACAGTTGGACATGACAGTTAGGACAGCCTTGGGGCGAACAGGGCTGGCACAGCCTCTGTTCTCATCCCCCTTGGCAGCCCTGCTGACCTCCTCTCCCTTTGGTGGTCAGGAGCAGACTGGCAGCCAGACTGGGCTGGGTGAATGGAATTTTGGTCTGTCCTGGTGAGGGGCCAATAGGAAGGCACTTTGCGTGCCTCCCCATTGGCTGCTTGGCCCTGGACGGACACTCGGAGGGCCCAATCGGAAGCCGCTTTGCGGCTCCCGATTGGGCCCTCTGAGTTTTTATCCTGGACAGGGCCCGCCCTAACTCCTCCCCAAGTGGCCTTACTCTTTTATTTAATAGGACCCTGTCCTATTTAAAGATTTATAGCCTGTCTTTCTCCTTGACTGACTTACAACAGATTCTACAATTGTCCATTTTATATACAGAGCAACAACCCTGTGAGGTAGATTAAGGTCACTTAGCAACCATCCATGGCTGAGTGGGGATTCATAACTGGGTCTTCCAGAATCTACTCTGATACATTATACTGGCTCTTTGCATAGGCTATACTAGAATAAATAGAGCAAAACTAGGTGCTTCAAAAAGGCACAGCTGATAACTGTGTAGACAATGCAACACAGAATGCAGAGAAAAACTGGACCGTTAAAACAACAAAATGATCCCTTCAGTCTGCCTCTCCTCCAGAATGTTTGATTGGGATTTCTGGCCTTAGCACTGAATTACCTGTTTGTTTATTTTGTTTTTCTTTACGCGAGCAGCTTACAATCATCTTCCTTTTGTCCCCCCATAACAGTAACCTTGTGATGTAGATGGGGCAGGAAAGTTCTGAGATAACTGTGATTGGCCCAGCAGGCTTCAGATGGAGGAGTGGGGAATCCAATCCAGTTCTCCAGATTAGAGCCTACTATGCTTTACCACTAGACCACACTGTCTCTCAGCTGTAATCTTTCTAACAACTAAGCCTAACAACTATGAATGCTGGGAAGAAGGAACTGATGTGACCCTTTGCCTTGTGTATATCTCCATGTATTGTGGAGCTACCTTGTTCTGTGCCTTAATGCAAATTGACTCCTTCCTCTTCATCAGTTTCCATTCTTCATTGGTAAACTAGTATTAGGAATAAGTTATAGACTTGGTACTTATTATGTAGTTAGGATTTCCAGCTCTGGGTTGGAAATTCATGGAGATATGGTTGTTGAGCCTAGAGAGTGTGGGGTTTAAGAATGAGTTCAGCAGGTATAATGCCATAGAGTCTATCTTCTAAAGCAGCCATTTTCTCCTAGGGAACTGGTATCTGTAGTCTGGATAGGTGGTGCTGGAGATTTCCTGGCATTACAACTTGTCTCCAGGTTCCCCTGAAAGAAATAACATTTTTAGAGGGTGGAATTTTGGCATTGCCTTCTCTCCCTGATCTATATGCACCCCCTTGCTCAACTGGTCCATGATTCTGGGCTGAGTTGTCATCAGTATGCTGATGACAACTATTTCTGTTGATGGGCAGCCATCCATCTGCAACCCAAGATTCTTTGGCTAAGTGCCTGGAGGCCATGTGGGATGGCTCCAGAGAAGTCAGCAGAAGTTAAATCTAATGAAGATAGAGGTCCTCTGGCTAGGCTGCCATGATGAAGAAGATGCAATTCCCAACTCTGGAGAGGGTCTGTCTAACACCTACTGCCACCATCAGGAGCCTAGGTGTGGTTGTAGATGCCTCCCTATCTACAGAGGCCCAGGCAGCAAATGTCACCTGCCAGGCATTCTACCACCTTCACTAGGCATGTCAACTTGTGTCGTATCTGTCAGACTATTGAACCTAGCCACTGTGATCCATGCAACTGTTACTTCCATACTTCTGTAACTTGTTCTATACATGTCTGCCCTTGAAGGTGATTTGGAAACTCCAACTGGTCCAGAAGGCAGCTGCACAAGTCCTTAATGGGACTCAGTGGAGAGCATATATTACATCAATACTCTCCCACCTGCATTGGCTCCAGTTTGGAGACTGAATCAAATTAAAGGTTTTGATCCTTAATTTAAAGCCCTAAACAGTCTTGGACCCCTGTATCTATGGGATCGCCTCTTCTTCTATACTCTCCCTCCCATCCTGGCCTCAGCCTGGTGGAATGCTCTCTCTGGTGAAATCAGGCCTCTCCAGGACTTCCAACAATTCCAGAGGACCTGTAAGGCCAAGCTGTTCTACAAGGCCTATAGTTGAGGCCAGGAAACAAACACCAAGGAAATGCTAGCCTCCCTGCCTAATAATCCCACTCACAACATATTGATCTGTTCAATATAAATCAGCCTCCCCCCTCAGTAAGGTTTTAAGTAAGCAAATTTTAATGATTTTAATTTAAATTTATATAGTGATTGTTTAATTATGTTAAGTATATTATTTTAATGTTTTATTTTATGGTTATCCACCTGAGCCTACCAGGAAGGGCAGGCTATAAAAATAAAGTATTATTATTCTCTAGACACCCTCAAACCTCAAGGAGTTTCCCAAGCTAGAGATGACAACCCTATGTTTTGAGATGAGTTGTAATTCTGGGAGGTCTCCAAATCCCATCTGGAAGTTAACTTTCCTAAATAAAATTAACTCAGGGCTATATATGCTCTCTGTCTAGCAGTAAGAAACATAGACGGTAGCTTACACTTTAATTGAGTTGTGAAGGCATATTTGTTTTCCTCTTTCCTTTTATGGCATGGAACCAATGGAAGCAAGACTGAAGGAATATGAAATGTGTTATGGTTACCGTTATGTTTAGAAGAACCTTTGGGAGGCTGGGGTTCAGTACAGTTTCTGTCATGAATTCATCATATAGCCATGAACATTTCTTCTCAGAGAAGTGACACTGGTCTCAACCAGAGCCAGGACTTTCTCTGCTCTGGCGCCAGCCTAGTGGAATGCTCCCCCAAGTGAGATCAGGGCTCTGCAGAACTTAAACAGTTCTGCAGGGCCTGTATGACAGAGCTGTGCCATCAGGCCTATGGCTGAGGCCCATAGAAATATCAACAGTAGCTGGCCTGACTATGTAGACAATAACATCTGGATGCCATATAGCTAGTTCTATCTCAACACTTTATGCCCCTTCCCTTCCACCGAAGGGAAGGTGATAAGCTCTAATTTTTTAAAAAATAAATTGTTTTAATAATTAATAATTGAATGTTTTGATGTGTTTTTAATTGCTCGATTGTTTTGTTGTTGTAAGCTCTCCTGAGACTTCAGAGAAGGGTGGCATAGAAATGTGAAAAATAAATATGTATGAGATGTGTTTGGATATATGTATTACAATCTATATGCTGTTTGCTTGGTTTATGGGGGTATGAGCCTCTCAGAGACCCATTATGCATGGGGCTGATAATCTGGGACGGCAGCAGCAGGGCAGCCCTGATTATGCAGGACTGCCACCATCCCAGCCCTGGCCCAGCGCAGCGTCCCAAAAGACCTGCAACAAGGGAACACGGAATCTTCTGCAATCCCTGGGATGCCACGGGTGCCAGCAGGGGCTGGATTGGGCCAGCCTTGTGCATAAGCGGAAGATTCCCTCAACCTATGGTGTCCCTAGAGGGAGGCAGTATGGTTTAGTAGTGAGGTATCTTATTAGAAATGGAGCAATATGTGTTTAAAACCCTAGTTGGATATGAAACTCACTAAATGATTTTGGACCAGTCACCCCCTCTCATTACTCACATGAAGGGAAATACAAGAGTATGACTACCATGTGCACTGCCATGAGTTCCTGGGAGGAACAGCAGGATTAAAACCTGAATTAGATGGAAAAGGAAAGGTATATATAAAATTGTCCACAGGCTGTATAAATGTATCTTGTATAGGATTAGAGTGTTGTATGACATGTGTGAATTACCAACAGTGCATTATCAATTTAATTATCCTATCACCCATTGTAAGGGAACCTGGAATAAATCCAGTAGTAACTGCAAAGAAATTATGTTGGTGGATTGAAAACTGTTTACATTAGGAAGCTAATTTTCTTGTGCTGGTGAATATTTTGCTATATCTACTTGACAGGAGATGAATTTGAGGCTTAATACTCCATTAAAAAGAATCTCTTCTGGTGCAGGGTGGTAAGGCAGCTGACATGCAGCTGTCTGAAGCTCTGACCATGAGGCTGGGAGTTCAATCCCAGCAGCCAGCTAAAGGCTGACTCAGCCTTCCATCCTTCTGAGGTTGGTAAAATGAGTACCCAGCTTGCTGGGGGGGTAAACGGTAATGACTGGGGAAGGCACTGGCAAACCACCCCATATTGAGTCTGCCATGAAAACACTAGAGGGTATTACCCCAAGGGTCAGACATGAGCCAGTGCTTGCACAGGTAATACCTTTATCTTTACCTTTACTCCATTAAAAAAATGATACTGTGTTTTTAGAAGAAGAAGAAGAAGAAGAAGAAGAAGAAGAAGAAGTTGGTTCTTATATGCCACTTTTCTCTACCCAAAAGAGTCTCAAAGTGGCTTACAATCTCCTTCTCTTCCCTCTCCCCACAGCAGACACCCTGTGAGGGAGGTGAGGCTGAGAGAGCCCTGATATTACTGCTTGGTCAAAACAGCTTTATCAGTGCTGCGGCAAGACCAAGGTAACCCAGCTGGTTGCATGTGGAGGAGTGCAGAATCAAACCCTGCTCGTCAGATTAAAGGTCCAGACTCCTAACCACTACACCAAGCTGGCTCTTGGGTTTATCCCAAACATATGGATGTTTGTTTTAGAATACTTCATGGATCTGTCAGCCCAAACCCAGAAAAGAAGAAGAAGAAGAAGAAGAAGAAGAAGAAGAAGAAGAAGAAGAAGAAGAAGAAGAAGAAGAAGAGTTGGTTCTTATATGACGCTTTTCCCTACCTGAAGGAGGCTCAAAGCGGCTTACAGTCGCCTTTCCATTCCTCTCTGCACAACAGACACCCTGTGGGGTGGGTGAGGCTGAGAGAGCTCTGATATCACTGCTCGGTCAGAACAGTTTTATCAGTGCCATGGCAAGCCCAAGGTCACCCAGCTGGTTGCATGTGGGGGAGCACACAACCGAACCCGGCATGCCAGATTAGAAGTCCACACTCCTAACCATTACACCAAACTGGCTCTCCTACAACCCATGACAAAAGTCCTTATTTGTTTTAACTGCAACAGTGGACTCAGGCTGTGATGGACTGCACTGTAAAATCTTATATGTGCTGTTGAAACAGGTAATGGACAGTAAAGGGTTATTTACTCACAGAGCCAGAACGCCTTGAGTGACAGGTTGCTCCAAGATAGCTGACTGGTTAATGTGCAGGAGCAGGGGGAAACTTCACAAGTGAATATCAAGAAAAACTCAGTCTGCATCTAGATTCAAGTGGGTAGCCATGTTGGTCTTAATTAGCACAACAAAAATTGAGTCCAATACCACTTTCAAGACTAACAGATTTTTTATCATCATCATCATCATCATCATCATCATCATCATCTTTATTTCCCACTGCTATTGGCAAGCTGTCTTGCAGCGGTTTACATAGTAAAAACCCCACATAAAATATAACAATTGTAATATCCCATTAAAATTCCATCTTCTGGTGGCAAAAAAACCCGATCCTCCCACCCTCCCACAACTCACTCCCTCTTGGTGCTAATATAGGGGAATCCACAGATGTGGCAATCTACCACAAGACGATGGTCTGGCCCAGTGGTTCTCTTCTGGAGTGGCCCATCTGATTTTCTATGCCCTGACCTCAACCATAGACCTGGTAGAAGAGCTCCTTTTTACAGGCCCTGCAGAATATAGACAGCTCCTGCAGGGCCCTCAGATCTTCTGGGATCTCATTCCACTAGGTTGGGGCTGGGCCTGAAAAGGCCCTGCCCTGATCAAGGCCACACAAGCTTCTCAGGGACCCAGAATCACCAAGAAATTGGTACCTGCAGAGCATAAAGCCCTGCGGGAGGCTTAGGGCACCAGGTGGCCCCTCAAGTATGTGAGTCCCAGACTGTGAAGGGCCTTAAAGGTCAGAACCAAAACCTTGAACCTGATCTGGGCTGCAACTAGTAACCAATGCAACTGCCTCAGCACAGTCTAGATATGGGCCCTCCTAGCTATTCCTGTGAGGATCCTAGCAGTTGCATTTTGTGACAGCTGCAATTTCTGGGTCAGAGACAAGGGCATGCCTGTGTACAGCAAGTTACAGAAGTCAATTATGGAGGTGACTGTTGCATGAATCACCATGGCCAGGTGCTTAGAAGACAAGTATGGCACTAGTAGCCTCACCTGATGCAGATGATAAAATACCTGGCAGGCTCCCTTCGTGACCTGTGCCTCTATAGATAGCGAGGTGTTCAGGATCACCTCCAGTTTTCTGGTCAAGGGCATGATGTTAAGTTGTGTCCAGGCCAAAATGGATAAATGCGCTTCCTGACTCACCCTCTTCCTTCCTAGTCATAGGATCTCTAACTTGGACGAGCTGAGTTTCAGACGACTCTGTTCAAGCCACTCAGCTATTGCTTCCAAACATCTGTTGAATGGTCTGGGGGGGGGGAGAGGAAGTCTGGGCAGCCGTCCATGACAAGATAGAGCTGGGTGTCATCTGCATATCGATGACAACCCAGCCCAAAGCTCCAGACCACTTGAGACACAGGGCACATAAAGTTATTAAAAAGTGTAGGGGAGAGCATTGCCCCCTGTGGGACCCCACAAGGGAGTCAAAAGGGATGCAATAACTTATCCTCCACTGCCACTGCCAGGACTATGAGCAGTTTCCAAGAAATACAAAAAAAGATTTGTGGGAAGAATGCCAGCTGCTGTAGTCTTGACTGCCACCATATCTGGCCAAATGCCACTAACCCACAGGTGGGAGGACTACAGGCCTGGCAATAGAGCAACCTGCAAAGATGGATGGGTGATTCAATGAGAGAGGGCAACAGTGGTTGTCTGTGGGAAGGCAGAGTATAGACCCCTCACAGGGCTGAAGGCCTAGTGCAAACATCCAAGTTTGATAACTGGGGGAGGGGTATTTGCCTGGTGCTGATGATCTTCTGACATGTGTGTCTGCTGCTCGCCCCAAAACAAATCTGTGGTTCCTTTGCATCGATGCAGCCCACAGCCTGAACCCTCCAACCACAAGGCGATCCCACCATTCCCTGTGCTCAATATGTACTGGGAAGATACAGAGGAGTTCACACTGTTCATGTTGAGCGGCTCTAGCTGCCCATGTTGTGGCGCTACCTCTACTGCTGGTAGAACTGTCCTTCAAGACCCAGCATGGCATAGTGAGCCCCTTTAAATCTGGGCTGGTCCTCCCCAATGGTTGCATCCCCAAAGGACAGCAAACAGGGCTCAAAATAAATCTGGGGTCCTGGCTTCTGCTTTGAGTTAAATTGCTAGAAGTATCCCTTGATTGTTGCAGGTCTTTACCATTCCATAATAAAGGATGCATATATATATTTGGCTTGAGCAAAGTTCTGTGAAACTTTGGTTGATTTTTCCTAGCCACCTATCCACATTTCAAACCGTTTAGTGCATTTAGTTTGTATTACCTAGGTTGATATTTCCTTACACTTTTAAATATTTGTACAGTTTATTCAAACATTTCTGATATTTGCTATGACACATCTTCATACCAGATAAAAATGGCTGTATGAATCTATATTATTTAAAGAATTATCTTTGGGGATGGAAATAAAATCTACCTTGTTAAATTATTGAGGTATGAAATGAATGGTCTTCACATTATATTGTTTTCATATTATTTCAGAATTGCATTTCTAATCCTACCCTTTCACTTAAGTTTCACCTAATCCTTTCTCTCTTCAGCCTATGAGAGAAGCTTCTCTCTTTTAGAACAGTTTACACAGATATTGAGCTCTTGCAGGAATTCCGAACAGAGAGTCAAATCCTTTTGCTCTATAACTGTGTTTTCAACAAAGTTAAATATCATAATTCCACATTCAAGTCCAGATACTTTAGAATTTATTTCTGCATTTAAATCATTCATGAAATGATGGCACATGCCAGTCTCAAAACAGAGGCTGCATGCATTACTATTGTTAAAACTAACACAATGAAGGAAGGGCACGAGCATCCACCTATTATTGACGTCAGCTTTTGATGGTTTACCTGCAACCCTTAAGCTAATGAAGCAGGTATGATAGATATATGCTTTAAGATACTAGTAGACCATTAACAATTCTGGAAAGGGGAATTGCTAAGGGTGGGAATATATTAGAATGGGCTTTCTCAGCCACAGTTTCATGAAACCCCGGGGTTTCTTCATGACCCTGGAAGGGTTAACTGAATGGATGGAACCTAATTAACTTTTAATATAATTTTAAAATTTGTTAACCATTTATCGGATGATACGGCCATATAACATCATGTTGACCTGACCTGGCCCTCCCAAAATGGCCAATGATGGGCCTGGAGGGAGTGAGAAGGTGAGAGGCCCCAGGTACACGGCTATGCTTCCCAACCTTATTCCTCATGGTAGTGCCTCTTCTGGGGTTTCTCGAAGCTTGAATAATATTTCAGGGGGTTCTCAATGTAAAAAAGTTTTAAAAGGTTGGATTAGAGCCTGTGTTAATTTTTCTAAATCCCCCTTGATATCAGCCAGGCTCGAATTGGTTGCTTTGTGTCAACCGGACAAAAACAGTTAAGTTCTATCAGGCAAGAAGGCAAAGCTTAGTCCTTATGCAGTGTGTTGGCATGATATGCTGCTACCATTTGACTGTGAAGTTGCTATGCAAATCTGTGGCCTTTGATCTCTGGTTAAGGTTCCCCTATATGCAATAAACTTTTAATTTCACAGCTTTTCTATTTTTCTGTCAAGTTCCAGGATTTCAAAAGACCCCATGTTATCCCAAGTGTGATGAAAGCAGGGTAACTGGCCTGGTTTCAGAGTCAATTTTAAATGTCACATTTTGTTTCTTTCTGTTGAGACAGACTGCTAATTTCTGCTTCAAGAGATTGTCCTGTCTTCCATGCTTCTTATATTTGCATCTAAATGTAACTTCTGCTCCAGACTGGAGTAGTTTCTATTAATTTCTTCTTCTTCTTCTTCTTCTTCTTCTTTCTGCTAGACTGTAGTTTTGATATGTGATTATGTTTAGGTTTGCTTAGAAATATGCTATGTAATTTTGTCTGCTTCGGTTTTGTATAATAGTAAGTATTCCCTAGAACAAATGCCTTCCTCTTTACATTTTTTCTGGGGTTCAGTTAGTTCTATTTTGTTGCTTTATTTGTTACAGCCTATCTCCACATTTTTGAAATACTGTTTGAAGGTGTGAACTTTCTGCATGGTGAGAAAGCAGAAGCTGCTATATTTGATGCTCAGTTTTGCACTTCATAGTAGGGAAGATACATGGCTGCTCCTACTACACATTATCAAAGAAGCTGGGAAAGATGTGAAGTATCTTGCATATCCTGTTAAGACACATTCTGTTGATGCATCTCAATAACATGTTGCTACCTGTGGCTATTCCTTATTAAATTGGAACGCATGTCATGATTGTTCTAGAGCATATAGTGTGTTTTCTGAATTACAAACTGTTTTACCAAGACATGCATTTCTGTGCCATTTTCTGTGTTTTCATTGGCTCATCAAGGAGCTTTTTCAAATGTGTCCTTAAACTTGACATCTTACTGATTCAGTCTAGCTATGTATGATGAACCATCAACATTTCAATGAAACCTTTTCTTTATTGTAACTCGCCATTACTTTAAAAAGAATGTGGAAGGAGTGCTTTCCTGCAGGAATGAAGATGTGATGGAATGGGTGTGTGATGTGTTTGACCTATCATTATAAGAGGCAATTTCCATTAAATCCTATATGTCATTATTATTCTGTAACAGTTTTGTATGTTTAGATTAGAAAAACAATAAGTTTTACATATGTACATGTTTTAGCTGTTTTGTAACAATAGGAATCCAGTGTTTTTGTGGTTATAATATTGGATTAGGATCAGAGAGACCTGGGTTCAAATCCACACTCACTGTGAAACCTACTAGGCGTTAATATTTACTTATTTCACAGGCTTCTTGTGAGGAAAAAATAGAGGATGAAAGAACCATGTATGTTGCCCTAAATTCCTGAGAAAAACAGAAAGATAAAGAACACACTAGATATTCTACATATCTAATAGCCAAATATGGAGCAATCGGTAGATAATTTAACCTGCTAACTTGGTCCCCACAGACAGAAAATAGATAGTTCTAAAACCTTGGGATTTAAATCCCCCCCCCCCCCCGCCAATGAAAAACCTTTGTCTGCATAGGTACAGACCATACTTAACTTTTTTCTACATAGCCACTATCAGCCACCAAGTCTGGAAGCCTCCCTAGCAGTGGCTGAGTCTGGAATTTGGAAGCCCCCCAGTAAGAAGTCCCTAAGCCTAAAGCTTTTCAGCTTTTTGAAGATAGAGAGACATTTTTCAGGCTTCAAGGAACATGGAGGGATTCTGGAAGTGGTGACATGCCCCTTCAGATAAGATGTGAGAGCCAGCCCATCAATCAATTGATCATTTACCATTTCCATTGTGGAGAAAGTGACTAGGCCTGTAGAGCAACAGGGGAACAGGGGTGTCTAGTGATGTCAGTGGCTGTACAAACTTCTGGGAAAAGTTGCATAACCCTTGAGGAGCTCTCGCATAATCCCAGGGAATCCATGATCTATAGAGGGTCACCTTAAGTCAGCTACGATTCTATGGACCTATCCACGACCACCAAAAGTGGGAGCAGTGAAATGTGCTCTAACTGTTTTCATGAATATAGTCTGAGGCAGTAGTGGTGACAGACAACATCCCAGTGAACTATGAACAGACAGGGAAATACCTGTGCCAGGTGTTAACATACAGAAAGTCTGGAATCAATAAAGATGCAATTTTCACAGTGTCATGTTAGGTATTGCAGGTATTCAAAATGTGGTGGCAGATTGCTTGAGCAGATCTCCTACACTGAAATAATAGCACAGTACTGGTCCCTTCACCTTATTTTCTCATGTTGGGCTTATCCAGTCCCCATGATATATCATGCAAAATGTCCTGGGTTTCCCATGTCTCTTGGTGATGTGTTTCTTATTGTTTGGAACACAGCAGTGTTCTCTGTGCAAAAGCCAATGGGATAGGATGCACTGCATCTTAGTAAACACTTGCTGGCCCAGACAGACTTTCATAGCTCTTATGTCAGTGTCTCAAGGTTAATAATACATACAATTTCTGCTTCTTAGAGGAATATTTGTGGCAAGAGAAAGTGCTTCATCATAACATCAAAGCACTACATTTGTCAGCTTGGTTTATTCAGATGGTCTGGTTCAAAGAGTCCTTACAGAAACTAGAAAACCTTTGACTAGAACATTGAACTTTGGAGGGGGAGGGGAATGAACAGTTTTTCTAATTGGACAATTCAGAAGAATATTAACTCTAACTCCTGATTCAGGTGCGTAGCCATGTTGGTCTGAAGTAGCAGGACAAAGCTGGATTCCAGTGGAACCTTTAAGACCAATTTTTATTCAAGGTGTAATCTTTCATATGTGTGCACACTTCTTCAGATACAGTGAAGCAGAATATTCTCAACCATTACATATAGGTAGAAAACAGTTGGGGAGTTAATTAACTCTTGTGTTTGTATGATTGTCAACAGACATTCACAGATCTGTCTTAATCCGAACTCATCACCCTGTTTTTTATGCATCTATACTCTAGTTAGCCCTTCCTTTGAATGATGGTGCCATCCTGTGCAAGCCTGGGGGCAGGGGGGATGGACTGATATTGTAGAAATGGTACAGGCTCCCCCTGGGCTACAGGTATGATCAAACCTGGTCATCTTGTGGACTGCTTTATCTGTTTAAAAAACTGGGAGGAGCAGTCATTGCTATCTTGTGCTTTTCAGTACTTTGACAACCACATTAATTTCCACAAACGTCAAGCTTTCAGAACACGGCGCATGACAATTCCCCACTACCTCCACTGTTTTAGATCAGTGAAAATATTATTTTGCTGAACTATATTCCTTCAGTCTTAAATGTTTAGACTGGAGATACCATCTAATCCAGGGGTAGTCAAACTGCGGCCCTCCAGATGTCCATGGACTACAATTCCCAGGAGCCCCTGCCAGAGAATGCTGGCAGGGGCTCCTGGGAATTGTAGTCCATGGACATCTGGAGGGCCGCAGTTTGACTACCCCTGATCTAATCAGTCTATCAAGGCATAAGTAGAAGTAATTATAAAATGAAAGTCTAAATGGATGTTATTTATTCTTTGAAAATAGTGCCACCAAGTGGTTGTATTCATACTATATGGTATGCTTTCGAAAAGCATTGTTGCAAATGTTTCCATATGAATGATAGGATTCTAGGTTATCTCTACTTTAGCAATAAATGTCGTTCTGTATGGACACTGTCAATGCAACAGAATGCAGAGATCATTTTTTCTATTATTTAAGGGAGGTTATACTATGAAGTATACTATGAATTCCAGAAAAGCAACAAATAGCACATCATTATAGGGTGAACAGCAGTAGCCTGGCCCAAGTCAGAAGAATGACAAGTGGCCAGACTCTGGAAAAACAACTGTAAATTGGTAAGAAGGGATACAAGCAAAGAATTTGATAGAAACGTACAGCTAGAAATGTTAAGACAAACAACAACCATTTATTGATTATATCAGAAACAAACAAACAAAACACAAAAATCTAGTCCTTGACCTGGAAACTGCAACTAGTCTAGAATGCAGCAGCAAGGGTCCTCACTAGAATATCTTCGAGGGCTGACATCTGGCCTGTTCTTAGAAAGCTGCTCTAACTTCCAGTTGAATTCTGGATCAGGTTCCAGGTATTGGTATTGACCTTCAAGGCCATTCACAGGCTGGGCCTGCAATACCTGAGGGACTATTTGACTGACTATATCCCCTGAAGAACATTCTTCTTCACCAACATGAACAGGCTGGTTATCCCTGAACCAAGAAATGTATGTATGGCCTCAACCAGGGCTAGAACCTTTTAGGACTTTGCCCCTACTTGGTGGAAGACCTGCGGGCCTTACAGGAGTTTCCACAGTTCAGAAGGGCCTGCAAAATGGTGCTCTTCTGCCATTTTGGTTGGTATCAGTTGGCATCAGTGAGTAACAAAACATCATAAAAGCGTCTCCCCCCCCCTCCCATGCAGAAATCCCACCTGGAACTGACTGGCAGTTACAGTGTTTATGTTTTTGTTATTGTGTTTTCTTGTTAACTGTTGTAAGCTGCCCCAAGATGGCTATGTGAGAGGGGAGGTCATGCAAATTAAATTAAATAAATATACCCTAATAATAACAGGTATCTTTGGTTATCAGGTAAAGGTGATTTGACAGGAACAATGCTGATTTTTTTCCAGGTCTTGGACACTAGCAGTCATGAAAATGCCTTATTCGTGGACAAATCAGGGCTGATTATGCACTTACTTTGTTTTTTCCATTGGGGATCCTGCTGAATTCAGATCAATTTGAACTCGGATCTGCCTTTATCCCACCCCCTGAATTGAAGCAGTAAGTGTTCTGCACTTGATTGGGGAAGCTCAGGGTGGGGAGGAGAGCCTAGTGCACCAGGAGTCTCTTTCTTTTTTTTCTTGAATGGGTGCGGTGGGTGGATAGGATTGAACACAGCAGGGGGGAATAAATCCAAGAGGCGAATCTCTGCTGACAGAAGTTAGGGCTTCTAGAGCACAGTCACTTTAAGACAAGTATTGCAACTGGGAACCAGGAAGTCTTTGAACTGACACCCTGGCCAATCAGGGAAGACTGCTTTGCTACCAAGCACAAAGAAGGAAATTAATTTGCAAAAAGCAGAAATCTGCACACTTACTGATAGCGATTTTTCAAATATCGAGGCTTCTATCCACTTCTGGATATCATGGGGGAAAGGTAGGGTCACTTTGGACCAATCATGCATGTTGCAGAGAGAAAATTTAAAGTGCTCAAAATCAGAATGGAAATTGAATTCATGTAGATGGGAAGGATTTATTCGAGCTGGGAGTGGGTAAAAAGCCCTGTGCAGACTACACCCTGGACTCTGAAGAGACTGTTTAAATTTTTTACGATAATACTCAGGCTGTTAGTTACATTTGACTAAAACTTGTTATTTTCCTAACAATTCACTTTGGAACTAGTTCATGATTTACATTCCCTCCCCCCCCCCTCAGAGAGCATTCAGAAAACAAAACAAAAACCACAAACACACACAACTTATCTGTTTTACAAGTGTTGTCTTCTTGCTCAAATGTTTACTCTCATCGCATCTTGATTCACTCACCTGGAAAGCACTGTCATTCTACAAACCCAGGGTCACGGCTTTTCGGAGGCATTTGAGTTATTGGGTGTGAGATGGGACTACAAGGGAGAATTGTAATGGTCTCGATATATGCTTTCTCCTGTCTGCCTTCACTCTGATGGGGATGTGCCCTTCTCTGAAGAATACAAAACTTGAGAATTTCAGCCCAGCTAGAAGGTAGAAAAGGTTAGAGCTGGAAATTGCCTCAAGAACAAGTAGCGTTTGATTAAAATTTGAAAGAGAGGCTTCCATGCATGGAGGGCACAGTACCTCAGAATTTCAGGCTTTATGTGCATAGATGTACAGACAACTCTATATATGTATAAGCATTGTAAAATATTTATTATTAGAATGTTTCCGGCCCGTCTTCACCTGATTCAGGAAAACTACTTTCTAGAGGAAGGTGACTTCTACAGAGGCTGGATTGTTTAACAACAGGAGTGAAGTGTAAGGTTAGAGTCACCTGGGACATCAGATGGTTTCCAATGGTCACATAAGCAAAATTAATTCACTCTAGAAGTAGTGGATAATTAGAGGTGGAACGCAAAAACAGTATTGTTTTTTTTTAATTTCAATATAAGTACAATTTGCAAATATAATTATGTATAGTATTATTTCATTCTTTGGCAGCATAGCAAATCTGGAAATACATCAGAAGATGACTCCAACCATTCAGGTAATGCCCAGCTCCTTGGGGACAACACAAAAGATTTAAAAATACAACTTAATACTGTAGCATTCTCCCTGTAACACTTAACTTAATTGCCTATGACATTCAGGTGAGAGCAGGATTATATTTCTTTGGAAAGAAACTGAGTGGATACTAGTAATGTTATTTCTAAAATGATAGCAGCTCAGCATAAAACAGAGGTTTTGGTCTAACGAAATGAGGAAATGGAGTTTTCCCTGTAAACAACTCTCTTCCCCCCACCCCCAGCAACAGGCAAATATTAGGCTAGAACATTTCTCCTTGTCAAAAACAATTAAAAGTTAAATGTTTTTTCTGTTAAAGATTTCCTTGTTAAAGATTTCCAACAACCTTTCCAGTCAGCAGTCTTGCAGTTGTGTTCTGAACCAGCTCACTTTTTCAGGATAACTTCAGAAGCAGCCACACATGGCTGGAAAGACCTGCAAGCCTTGAGTCCAGCAGCCACTTCCAGCCCCACAAAGGCTGTTTCCAGGAGGGCACTTCCACGGGCACGCCCTCCTTTTCAGGCAGGGAGACTATCCTATCCTCCAAACAGACACCCTGTGAGGTAGGTGGGGCTGAGAGACTTCTGATAGGACTGCTCGGTTAGAACAGCACTATCAGGGCTATGACTTGCCCAAGGTCACCCAGCTGGCTGCATATGAAGGAGTGAGGAATGAAACCTGGCTCAACAGATTTGAAGCTGCTGCTCTTAACCATTATACCAAGCTGGCTCTGGGAAAGGCAACTCCTGGTCCGTATGTGAATGTGCCAGCCCAGCAGAGCCAGACACAGCATGTACCCACCCAGAAGATGCTCTGCAGAGCGAAGTGTAGGGTTGACTCTTTGTGGTGGTTAAGACTGGGCTGAGGTCTTGCTCATGGCTATTCCCAGTCTGTTTTTGGAGACAGAGTTCTGTCTGAATAGAGCTATTGTCAAACTGTGATCCTAAGTACTTTGAATGGGATATCATTTCCATTGAAATAGTAAACTCCTAAACTAGAGCTTGAGGATATAGCCAATAAGATTGCTTTAGAGTAAGTGCCTCAACAATTGCCATGATTAAGATCCCATAATCACTCATGCTGCAGTTGCAAGGCACCAGTTTGAAGGCATTGATAGTGGGAGATCTACTCAACAGTCTTTCAATAGCAAAAACTAATAATACAAATGGTTCATTTTCCCCTGTAAACTGGGCAACACTGACCAGCATGCCTGCCACTGTGCTAACATTTGAGGGTATAAAGAATAAATGGACATTTTACAGTATTCATTCCACCCTTTGTTGGTATAGTTTGATTTACAGGACTGAGGAGGCAGCCTGATCCTGAAGACTGGCTCTGGTACAAAAATGGTGGTAGTTCCTGGACTTGGGCTTCCTGTTGGAAAAACAGGTGGCAGCAATGGCCAGGGGTGCCTTTATTTTATTGTTTCCAAGCTCAGTCCATAGTTCCGGTTCTAAGCTATAGAACTTTATATGAGATCACAGTATTTAAGGAATTGCTCTCCTTTAGTCTTGTCTGACACTCTGCTCATCATGAAAAGTCCCTTCCTCTTCAGAGATTAGGCAGGTGGCCACAAAAGATAAGACCATTTTAGTGGTCCCTCCCGCCCCACCCCGCACTTCCCACCCCCATTCATGACTTTATCTCAATTATAACTATCAGTGAATATCTTCCAGCATCAGGCCATTCTGTTGTGAGTCTGCCTACTGTTTCTTCTTTAGAGGGTGAGGGGATGGAAGAATCAGGATCTGTACCTGTGGAATGCCCACATGAGCAGCTAAGTTTAGAATCAGATCCAGCAAAAAAAAGCATCAGGGGATGAGAGCTGCTCATTCTAACAAGATGCAAAGGGACAAAAATCAGGTCACTCACCACTAGCGTCTCCTGAGCTAGTAGAGCATTGAATATGGAAGGAGAGATTGACAGCTCAGGGTACTCGAAGAAGTGCCTGTTTGTTGGCACAAGGACAGTTGGTCTTGGCTCTTAACACAGAGCTATTGCAGGAGAAAGTACCTAATGAGCTGTAACAGCTGAAGCTCTGGCCACGAGTCAGCTAATTAGGCTGATAAAAGGGAGACATGGAACAGATCCAAGTGTGGAACAAACTTTGTTCACACTGCTCTGTAAACCACGTCTTTTGGTACACAGAGTTCTAACTTGTGCCTTGTTTGTTGACCTTGTGCTTGCTTTCCAGAGAGAAACCTGCCTATTGATTTCCTATCTTGGACTATGAACCCTGGTCCTCCCTGCTTCCTTGACCTTGGACATGAATTAATCCTTTTGTATTTCAGCTGGTTTCCCTTGGATGGTGTTTTGCCTCACTGTGCTTTTAATAGTTCTATCTGATTTGAGTAGGGTTGTCAACATCCACTTTGACCAGAATTATTCTGATTTCCTGATCAGTTCTCCTGGTTGAAATGGCCAGTTCACCAGGTATGATAGACAAGAAAAACAAAACTACAGGGTATGTTTCTCAGAGTCATTTTCTTGCTATTTCTGAGCTGCCTTTGTAAGGTAGGACAGCTCCAAAAGAGCACTCAAACCTAATCCAACCTAACTGGTGGACTCTATAGCACCACATTCCTGCTAAATTCCCTCTCCAACATCTGCCCTCTCCAGGCTCCAAGCTGGAGCCAGCTACCCAAGTTTTGAGAAGCAGTTGTTGTTTTAATGAATTTTCATGTTTTTTACTGGCTAATTACAATATTCTTTTAAAGAATTCAATTTGTATGTAAAAGATATTTCCCATTTACCACTTAGTCATATTTTGTTCTCCCTATGTTTGTGTTGATAATAGTATGGTGTATCCCAGTGCTTGCAGTGGCTCCAGACTATGTGTATGTGATTAGGGCGGAAGGAGTGGGCTTAAAGAGCTGGACTGCAACTCCATGGGAATAAGTCCCACTGAACCCAGTAAGAACTGCTGCAGAAACACAGCCAATATTAGGTTCATAGTCAAACATGAAACTTTCAGGATTAATTGATCACTATTCATCAAACTGAGTCTTTTCTAGAATGTTCTCCAAATCAGTGATCCCTCTCTAAATAAATTTAGCCACATTATAGTCTCCAAGAAATGTCAGTGGAATTTCAACAGGACTAACTATAGAGGGCCAATTTGCACCCATTAGTAATTAACTTTAATGCTTTCTTAAATCAGTTCAGAGGACTTGAATGATATCTTTCTGAGATGGCAACGGAACTATTAGGCAGCTAGGAAACTTTTGTATAATGTGGTTTATGCCAGCTTCTTCTGACCAACTGAGCACCTACCCCTGACCTTTCAGTGAGCTTGTTTTGTTCTTCTACATTCCTCCCTTGTGGCTGTCATGACTATTCACTGCCATGATGAGTAACACAGTGAGACCTTGGGTGTGAGATGCTGTTTGGATCCAGACTCAGTAGGTTATACCACCTGCGGAGCTGACTCTTGTTTCTCTTGACAGTCTTGTACACCTTGAATAAAGCATCACAGACAGCAAAGAACATGCCATAAAGAAATAGGTGGGAGTAAGACTGGACATTCTACTGAATCTATCTTAGCAACCAAGAAGCCTTAGCTTCTAAAGAACCGCAATTAAACAAAGGGAAAATGGATTCAGCTTTCTCAAATCTAAAAATCCAGGGAAATCTGGAACGATATGGTCTAGGGAGTACCACGTCTACAGAGTCTATCAGACTGTGGAATAGCATTAAACTTTCCTAGCAACACCACCAATGGCAAAATGTTCAAACATGCAAGTAGTAATGGCCCTCTGTACTTCAGAAAAGGTAATTCAAATGTGTAGTTTGTCATAGGCATGTACCAAAAAAAAAAAAAAAATCAGTATTTTGGATTTGGGCCAAATAAATTGAACCAGAAAAATATTGGTATATGCTAGTATTCCTGAATACCAATATTGGTATTGGTGTTTGGATTTGGCAATAGAGGGCACTTCTTCGGGGACAGCAGAACCAGTGCAATGTACTTGAGCCCACAGCAGAACCCTGACTCCACCTTGCCTTTATCTTACTCTCCTGACAATTTAAGGAAGTTAAATAACATCCAAATTCTGTAACCCTGATATAGTGGTACTTTGGTCATAATTGGAGTTTACTGTGTTATAATCACCAATCCTATTTCTAAAACCACAGAAAATTTGGGGTTTTGAAAATAAATAAATAAATAAGGCTTTTTGAAAGATATTCTGATCATTCAACACATGGTGGCAGTAGAATTCTGTAAATGGGGGACAGATGTGATCGAATGATCAAGAACAAACAAAGCACTTAATTTTGTCTATACACCCCTCCCTAGGAGCTGACTGATTTCTCCCAGCCTGCTCCCCACCCTGCTCCAAATAAGGACAAGAATTGTACACAAGCAAAAGTGCTAAAAGCTGATTAAGGAGAAATATCATGTTCATTCCAGTGCCGTTTTCTCTCCTATTTATGAATATGTAATTGTAATTCTCCTTATGTACAGTCGTCATCTGGGAGCATTTCATCTGTCAATATGCATGCAATACATCTGATATACTAATTAAAGCCAAGTAAACACAGTACATTCCTCCAAAAGTGGCCTCTTGTTTGTGGCCAATTTTTGAAAAGCACAGTTAAAGGCATGAGGTGATGTGCAGGGGGAAAGGAATGTTCCCTGGTAGATTTTGTGACCAGGATGAAACTTCCTGTTTTGTAGCCCTGTACTATAGTAAATGAAACCAGCAAAACAAACCAAGGAATATTTGTCAATAGAAGAATACACATCAAATGCACATCCAAGTGCAGATTTGGAATGCACAGGGCAGGTGGATAGGTCAGTACATTGCGCTTAGTGAGGACAGCATCCAGATACCTAGTCTGGAGTGACTAGAGGTGAATTAGGTCTTTAGATTTGCTTTGATTGTCTTCCTTGATAGCAATATATAACACCAAATCCAATTAGCTACATAGCTCATTCACACTAGAATGAGTCCAGCAGAAAAACCCCTTGAGGGAGTTAGCAAAGCAGGTTTCCAAAGGTCTTTTCCAATATCTGTTGTGTAAAAGGCCTGACATGTGGAGATGACAGAAACTATTAGAGCCATCCTAAGCAGAGCTATACCCTTCTATGTCCCTTAACTTCAATTAGATTTGAAAACTGTGCTCTATCACTGAACCATGGCCTATCTATTTCAGGAAATTAAAATCATGGTGCAGCAGTTACTGGGATACTAAAAAGGCTAGGCAGGGGTAATCAAACTGCGGCCCTCCAGATGTCCATGGATTACAATTCCCATGAGCCCCTGCCAGCATTCGCTGGACATCTGTAGGGCCGCAGCTTGACTACCCCTGCCCTAGAGTCTTCTAGGTAATGGGTGCCAGGTAGAAATGAACTATGAGAGCAATTATTGGACTAGCTCCATACCAATCATATTCTAAGGAGCTGTGCTTCATATTTTAACATTCTTTCTCCCCTAACAGTATGAAAATAAGTAAATACATTCTTCACAGTTTCCAAAATACTATCACTGTTCCCTCTTTTCTGTATTATCTAAGAAACATTCAACACTTGGAACCATTTCAAAAAAATTTTTTTTATTGTTGCACTAAGAACTGTTTGAGCATAGATACAGGAAGCAGAGATAGTTGTTATTTACTCTTAGATGGTCCTGTTATTACTACAAAAGCATGGCTGTGCATAGTATATATTTTTATAGATGTTTATAAGTAGCTTTCCCACATTTTATTTCTGATTCACAACAATTTTCAACATTTTACAAAGGAATATATTCATTTTAATATTAAGAGTTTAGAAAAACAACCTGATCCTATAAGACACAAAAAGAATAGAAAAGACTGGCACATATCAGGAATGGGGAATCTAGTTAAAGTCCAAGATAGTGTAAATCTGTTACTATTTACATAGGGTTCTTATACATTTACTACAATAATTGATGTGGATAAAATTGTAAAAGGGAACCATAAACACCCTTCTTTAATATTTCTATTTACTCACCTCTTTAACCATACTTGCTAATCTGCTCTGTTTTGTAGTTGCTACAGATCGATACCACATAGAAGCATATTGTTCTTGATTAGAAAATGGGCTGATGTTCACTATTGCACAGTATGTATTACGGTTGTTTGCTCTTTATTTTACATTAATGAAACCATACTCCATGTATGAACGTTTAAAATAGAACGCTTCAGAAAACAGCGACATGCTCACTTTCAGAAGAAGCAATATTGCATGACAGTTCTATCCAGGCTTAAAACAGGCTTCCAACAGGCAAACGTGGCAGGCACATATAGGCATAAGGGGTTTTGCTCAGATTAATGGGGTTGCCATCTAATCTGATGTCTTCAAGAGTTTTACGGATGTAAGAATAATCTTTCATTTTGCAGAAAGTATCTTCATGCATTTCTTGTATGTTGTTGTTCTAAAATAAATCAGGAACATCTGTGAATCCTCCATGATTAATGTCACCATTTCTTTTTTACTCGATAAAGCCCAGTATTCCATTTTTTTTCTTTTAGGAACTTTCCAAAACTTGTATAAGTCTTCACAATTACAATCATGGTGAGTCTGACAATAACTGAGCAACAGAGCACTTACCTTGTCACTGAGGCAGTCACTCTTGAGGCATTTGAGGTACCTACACAGTTCCTTGAATAGCCTCTGCACACATAAAGACTTCAAGACCACAAATGAAGGATTTTATCTGTGTCCAAACGTATGTAAAAGTTTTCCCTGACCTCGGCCTCATCCCAAATAGTGCAATAAAGGAGAAACCAAAACCTTGTTGGGCATGGTCATGTGGTAGTTGATACTAGTGCACACTACCAATGAGGGTACTGAATACTTTGCTGTAAGAGATGGATGGCTCTACATGAAAGCTGGTATGGTGTAGTGCTTAATATTCAGACTATGAGATCCAGACTACATTCCTCACTTTATAGATACTTGCTGAGGAACCTCAGGCCTATTACCCTCTCTCACACTAGGTTACTGTGAGAACAAAATGGAGGAAGGTAGAATGCTGCTGTAAACCAGTGTGGGTATCCCATGTGAGAGACAAACAGAGAATAATTATGTTTTAAACATGCAGATTTATGAATGAGAAGACATGTTCATTCAAGAATCTTTTCAGATTTAAACTGTATTATAAGTTCTCCCTCACTCAGGAGGATCAAGAAGGTTTCTGAATTACAGTTTAAGATGCATTTTAAGAGAAACAGATAACCTCAGTTTCAATATCCACAACCAAATTCAAGAGCATGCCTAGGTACAATGAGATCAATTTTCCTTAATTCTTCTTGCAGGTGGCCATGAAATAGAATCTCAGGTGTGTAAGTAATTAATTTGCAGTCCAAATTTTCCCTTCATTTTCTTGGATTTTCAAGGTCTCCTCACTCTACAACAACATCCTAGATTGCTGTGTTCATGTGTTGAACATTTCACAGTCTCAGTGTCTTTGAATAACACCCATGAGGTAAAGTTACCCTGTTACTTAGTACCCTGGCCTATTGCCAGTAACCTGGAACACTATATTTTAAAGGCAATTGTAACCTACCTGGAGATGAAGAGATTGGAGACTTTCAGGGAGTGGAAGTGGGATATGATCCAGATTGTTATCTGTGATGTACAGATGATGTAAGTCAATCATATCCTGGAGAAAATAAAAACAAAATTATTTCCAATAATACAATGGTTAATCCTATTCCAAGTAGTCAGAAGGACAAATGAGGACATTTTAAATATACTATTCCTTTTGAAGCTTTAGTGAGGTTCCTATAAATGTCACAGTTGTATGAAGACTTCGTCACAGTTGGTTTGATTTACTGGCTTTCTTATAATGTTTGAAGAAACATTTTTGCATTTCTTCGGGCCAGGCTTGATGAGATAGGTTACCTATCTCACACTTTCTAAGTGAAAGACTGCTGTAGAGAGCACAAACCAGATTAAAGCAGGAAGAGACACTCAGTTTAACCATTTATTTTATGCCATCATTCCTATCTAATCACACACACATAAACCCAAACTGCATTTGCCCTTCAGGGGAAAAAAAAAACATACATGAGAGTACATGTGAGGTGCCTGTGTGATCGACCCTATGAGGTAAAGAGGACCACTCTACCATAGATCTACTACTATTCCATATAGTTTGGTCTATCAGTTCAATCTTAGGAGTTGAGAGTGGACTTATCCTCACTCTTCCCATGCCCCTTCTGTTGTTTGAAAGGTAGAATTAAGAAGATGGAACCACATAGCTTCTGCCTTTTTCTTCGTAAACCACTTTGAGAGAAAAGCGGCATATAAGAACCAACTCTTCTTATTCTTCCATTCAAAGATTTACTTTTAATGTGAACTGATTCTAACAGTTGTGTTTTTAATGTTCATGGAATATTCTATATCTAAGTGGCTAAGAGGTATTGAACAAAAGATCAGATCTATGGGTATTTCCTAAGATTATTTATGGCAACTAAATCCTACGCATATGGAAGCCTAAAATGTAGATTATTGGACATGAAATTACAAAAAAAACACTGCCAGAGGATCAAATTCTCCTTTGAGTTTTGGACTTTTTCTAAGCTATGGGTCCCTTGCCTTATATTATTACCATTTAACAGTCCCCCCCCCGCAACTGTGGCAAACATTTATGTTAGCAAGATGTTATGCTCTCCCCTCTGCTATTTTCGTAGGGAGATTTCTGTCCTTATAATTCTGGCTGTGTTGGAACCATATTACATCTGTTTTTCTATTCTCCACTCTACACCATTATTCGTGGACAATTCATCAACCCAGTCCTTTCTAAACAACACAGATTTAATGATAAGACTAAGATCATTTTCTTACCAGGAAACAAAAGCTCTCTAGTAATTGAATTGGTTGCCAAGTTTATACCACTGGCTATGAGGTCTCATAATTGTAGAACTATCACTGCTTTGTGATGTATTCTTTCTTTCTAAATCTGAATCTGAACAGGCTTTAACATCATACTTTGGAAACTGAAGTTCATAGCTTCCTTTATTGAGAGAGTCCATCTCATACTTGGGTCCATTCCGCACGACTTTAATATAGCACTAGTCTTGCATTTTGTTTTTGCCACTAAAACTACGTTCTGCATGACGTCGTGAGCAATCTGCAACACGTCGTGAGCAATCGTTGTAGCGATTTCCGGGGAATCCAGAAAAGTGGATTCACCCTCAGAAAATTGCTACACTCCTGCCAACAACCTGCAACACTTGCGAAAAAGACCTCTGCGGTCTCAATGTAGCGGTTGCAACAAAGCCCCTCCCCCTGGCTCTCTCCTACAAACTTCCGGCGAAGTGATAGCCATTTTTTTTCCTTGGAGCAAGCAGGGAAAGCAACAAACCAGCAAGGCTTCATTCACCCAGTGAGGCTTCTCCGGCTACAGTCCTTCCACAGAAGTGCTTTAAAGCTCCTCTAAGTCCCCAAGCACAACACAGCTCCCTGTTCACCAGTCCCCTTTAATTTCGGCCAAAAATCGCACCTGTGCGGGGGAGGGGTCCACTCGGGGGAGCGTGGTAACGATGAGTCACCAGCTCACATGCCAGCTAGATGGGTCTCTACGTTAGGAAAAATCAAGGCATATTCATTGAAACATGTGTGTGTGTTTTTAAACTGTGCTTAAAGGGAAAGGGGCTTTTTGGGAGCATGACAACAACCGCCCATTGGCTGTTCGTTTGATTGACGGACAGGGGTGGGAACAAGCTCAGAAAAAATCGCTTCCTTTCTAGCAATTCCTGCGAGACCGGAAACCTGTGGGGAACGAATGAAACACTACTAGATTCCACTACAAATGAAGGTATACGGAACGCCGAGATTCCACTATTTAAAATAGTGTTATTGCTTTGTGAAACCAATTGGCAACATTGGTCCTTGTGCGGAATGGGTCTTGGTCTTCCTCTTTTCTTACTGCCTTTTCCTTCACATATATGTGCTCTTTAGTATGGAGCACAGTCCACCAGTAAATTTCTCTGTTTAGCCATCATGAAACTAAAGAAAGGCTACTCAGGAGAACCAGGTATCTCTGTCTGGATCTCACTCTGCCATCTTCAATGGCACACAAAGACCACTGGTGGAAAAAGCTGCTTCCCCTTGCCTCACAAGAGGACCACCTGGAGTTCTGTTATGCTTTTTTGGTATAAATGTTTCAGGAAATGAACAATTAAATTCCAAACTCACTTTGAAAGCTTCCTGTTTTATCCCTTTGCGACCAAGCCTGTTGTTACTAATATCGATGAATGTCAATGTTGGGGGTAATTCTGGAAGCTGCCTTATCTGATTATCCCGGAGTATCAGCTCCTGAAGTTGTGGCAGACTCCTGAAGGCATCTTCATCAATTTGAGATATTAAATTAGAAGTCAAGTCAATCCTTTTTAAGCTGCCTAGCAGGGGAAAATGAATAACACAATATTAAACTAAAGAGCACTCTTGATTGTATTTCTGTCTATGTAAAAGAGCAAAATTAATAAAAGTCACTATTTTTTTTATAGATATAAATAATTCTAAAGTAAAGGTAAAGCTAAAAGGTAAAGGTATCCCCTGTGCAAGCACCGAGTCATGTCTGACCCTTGGGGTGATGCCCTCTAGCGTTTTCATGGCAGACTCAATACGGGGTGGTTTGCCAGTGCCTTCCCCAGTCATTACCATTTACCCCCCAGCAAGCTGGGTACTCATTTTACCGACCTCGGAAGGATAGAAGGCTGAGTCAACCTTGAGCCGGCTGCTGGGATTGAACTCCCAGCCTCATGGGCAAAGCTTTCAGACGGCTGCCTTACCACTCTGCGCCACAAGAGGCTCTTAATTCTAAAGCATTAATCATTATTTAACAGGTTATTAATTTTCAGGTCTATTACCATCAGATTGTTCAAGATGAATAAATATTCCCATAGCATGTACTAAATGAAAATGATAAACAGGTTTTTGACAGCAGAATTATCCATACTTAGGCTAGCAAAGTCATCCCTGTTGACCTTTCTGATTCTGTTGTAGCGGGAGTAGAAATGGGTGGTATGCTTGGGCAAAGGTGGGAGATCCTCAAGTTCACGGTCATCACAGTACACAGAGGTACCCAGGCAAGTGCACAGCAGACAAGTTGGAAGGCCTAGAATATGGAATGAAAGGTACACAAATGGAATGAAAGGTACTTTGATACACAAAAGCATACTCAAACACACACCTGTGAATTGTACTAAACCAAATAATGACCCTGTTTCAAAGAGTGTAGAATGAGATCTAAATATACGGGGAGGGGGTTATCATAGGGTCAGCTCTGAAAATGCACAAATACACACCCACTGTAGTTCTAGCACTTTACAATCAGCTTTGTGAACCACCAGGATATCCAATTTAGGATTTTTAAAAGCATTTATTTATTGCAATATATTGATGTCAAAGCCTTGTCAGTTCATGTTTTCTGAGAAATTTTTAAATAATAATAGACTTTGCTGCAGGATTCCCTAGGCCCACAGAACTATACGGCCAAAGGGCCCCATATTCCACATGAGGCATGCAACTGGCAGTACTGAATACTTAAGCCTATACAAATATCTGAATCTTATCCATCCTGGTATTTTCATAGGTATTTCCATCCTGCTGAACATTAGAACAGTTTACTTGCTGTTTACTCACTGACTAGTTCATTCTGGCTGCTGGCTTTGGCATCAGGCTGGCAAGAGAGTCAAGAGACTTCAAAAATCAATGTTATCCACTCATTTAATTAATTAATTTATTATATTTATATACCGCCCTCCCCTTGGGCTCAGGGCAGTTTGCAGAGAACATGGAAATCATAACACAGGTACAACATGGTTCAGTAATAGGATCAGATCATGGCAATAGTAAAAACAGTAATATCTGGTGATAATGATATCTTTACTAATTGAAACCTTAACATATTAACTGAAACTCCATAGGTTGGTCAATACAGGTTGCCCTTTGGTATGGGAGGAATGGTTCTGGGGGCCCAGTAGCTGTTGTGGATTAAGTTGACCTCAACCAAATGCCTGGCAGAAGAACCTCACTTTGTAGGCCGCAAAGAACTGTGCTAGCTCCAACAGGGCCTGGACTTTTTCTGGAAGTTCATTTTACTATATGGTGGGCAGGACAGAGAAAAAAAACATGCTTCCTTGGAGCCAGGGATCACTAGCCAGTAGGAGGTGGCAGAGCATAGAGCTCATTGTGGGGTATAGACAGAGAGGTGGTCCTTCATCTACACTGGGCCTATACCATCTATGACCTTAAAGGTGATTACCAGGACTTTAAAACTAATCCAGGATTCAGCTGGTAACCAGTGGAGCTATTGGAGCATGGGCTGGGTGTGGTAACTCCATGGTGTTCCTGCAAGGACTCTGGCCACTGCATTCTGGACCAGTTGTATTTTCTGGATCAGAGATAAGGATAGGTCTGCATAGAATGAGTTGCAAAAATCCAATCTAGAGGTGACCATCACATGGATCACTGTAGTTAAGTGTTCTGGGGCCAAGTCAGGCACTAGTAGTTTGGCTTAGCATGGTAGAATGCCAGCTGCGCTACTCCCATGATATATGACTCCATAGAGAGAATGGCATCCTGGATCATGCCCAGGTTCCTGGCAAAGTGAGCCATTGGCAATTGCACCCCTCTAATTGGGCAATTGCACTTCCGTGCTTAGACCCTTTCTGCCCAGCCACAGGACTTCCATATTTGAAGGGTAAAGCTTCAGATGACTCTGACTGAGCCAACTCGTCACTGCTTCCAGACATCTTGCTACAGATTCTGGGGGTGAATCAGGTCAGCCATCCATCAGGAGGAAGAGCTGGGTGTCACCAGCATATTGATGGCACCCTAGCCCAAACGTCTATACCAGCTGGGGAAGAGGGCACATAAGGATGTTAAATAAGATCAGAGAGAGGACCGCTCCCTGTGGAACTCCCTGTGCGAGTTGGCAGCAGCTTGATTGTCTCTGATTGCTACCCTCAGAGAAGTCCACCATGCCTAGTTATAGAGGGAATTTTGAGGTACAGCCTCCAAAATTTCAGGGTCACTCTAGGAGGCTCTTCCCTGACTCCCCTCCAAATTTCAAAATGATTGGTCCAAGGGGTCCATGTCTAGGTGTTCCCCAAAAGGGTGCGCCCATCTGCTCCATCATATCCTATGGGGCAGACTCTCCATTATAGTCTATGGCGCCATTGACTTTCAATGAAGCCAAGGCCCTTTGTGTACAAGCCTACTTGTGATCCCATAAGGGGTGGCGTTCAAAAGCACTATGCATCTATGATTACATACAGAGACATTGCAATTGAGAAGTACGATTTTTGAAAAAAAATTAGTGGGCATCGCAGGATCTTTAAATTGCTTCAGAATATGAAGGAAGGGGATTGGTTGCCTGAATTGATTGACAGGCAGAAGCGCAACACTTATAAGGCAAGTTGCTCTCTTCTGCCTCTTCCAGCAGCAGGTGAGGAGCGTAAGATGCACAAAAAGAAGTCAGACGAAGGTGAAACAGCAAAAAGGTGAGGACAGCAATGTGTGTGTGTGATATAATGTCATGCTTTGCCATTCTGCAGGCATGACACTATTTTTACTAATATGCAGAAATACCCACAGTTATTGAGCAAAATAAGAAATAAAAATATCCCCTTAAGTATAAATTTATCCAAAAACATGAAAATAAATCTATTCTAAGAATTACTTCATTTTACCCCATGGCCATCAGTGGTATAATCTCAGCTGGATAGCCTCCCTTCTTTCCTTTTTTCCAAAAGAAAGAGATCTCTTCCTCATTGAAAAAAATATGATGAGGATTTTCCAGGAGATTGCAGTTTTAAATGCTTTTGTTGGCCATTGTAAACATGGCAGTCTGCTATCACTCATAGGCATTTATATCTTTTCTCTCACCCAAGCCATACATTTTATCAATAATGGAATATCTGTTCCTAGATTCTTGGGGCCATGCTCATGGTGACCTCTTTATACTATATGGTATTTAAGGATTTGAATGCCTTAAAAATACCTAAATAATGTTGCTTATATTTAGTTATGCAGTCAATATTCTTTTTGATGATTTCTGAGGAAATTGAATTTTTTTCATACTGACCTCAATATCCTTAGAATTGTTTTAAATTATCTTTTCTGACTCAGAACAATGGCATCTAGAAATATTTCTGTTATCTGTTAACCTCTAAAGCTGGATGAAAGCAGTAGACTATTACACAAACAGCCCAACTGCCACTATAGCACTGTGTGGTTATAATTAGAAGAGATATTTTAATTTTGGAGGAAGGCATAGTAAATGATTAATAGAAATATCATCTACTGTGAATTTGAGAATGGTTTTGAAAAGACAGGGGAGACTGAGAAATATCAACATTTCATAGAAAAAGTAGAAATGCATTTTAAAATATTTCATTGCTTTTGGATAAAAGCTGATACTGCAATTGCATCTTTGGGACTGGCAGTAAAGCAGTTTAATAGCCTTACTACTAAACGGCCCATGATAGTGGGGGGTGGGCAAGAAGACCAGCCATTTCTAGACCTGTCTAGGGGTGCCAGACTCCAGAAGGACCTGGGGATCCTTGAATTACAGCTCGCCCACCTATTACAAAGATCAGTTTCCCTGAAGGAAATGGTGGCCTTGGAGAGTGAACTCTATGGCATGGAACACTTCTGAGGTCTGTGGTTGCCAGGTCCCTCCAAACAGCTAGCAGGGCATACACTTATTGGGAGCATGGAGTAAGGCCTGGCAACATTTCAGCAACATGTGAGAGGGCAACTCTTTTTAAAAGTAAAACTCTATGGTAGAACTAGCTATTTTTGTGGGTTTAAGTTGCAGGCATTTCAGGAACTCTACAATTATTTATTTGTTTGTTTGTTTGTTTTATTTATCATACTTCTATACCGCCCTCCCCGGAGGCTCAGGGCGGTTTACATTATAACAGAGAACAATACATAAAACAGTCTGTAGAACATGTATAACTGATAACTAATAATTGTAACCAAATAACAACACAGTATAACAGTAAACAATATAGTAATACAAACAGGTCCAGGGCTTATTGATGGGATTCTGAGTGGGGGGAGCAGGGGCCCTTGGTCACTGATTGATCACGTCTGGTCTCGGCCAAATGCCTGGTGGAGGAGCTCCTTTTTGCAGGCCCTGCGGAACTGTTTAAGCTCTGTCAGGGCCCTGATCTCCTCTGGGAGCTCATTCCACCAGGTGGGGGCCAGAACAGAGAATGCTCTGGCCCTGGTCGAGACCAGGCGGACTTCTTTAGGGCCAGGGATCCTTAGCTGATTGGAGGCAGTAGAGCGCAGAGCTCTTTTGGGGGCATAGGCGGGGAGGCGGTCCCTCAGGTACACTGGGCCCTGACCGCATATGGCCTTGAAGGTAATTACCAGAACCTTTAGTCTGATATGGAATTCAACTGGTAACCATTGCAGCTGATGGAGAATAGGCCGGATATGAGACCTCCATGGTGTTGCTGTGAGGATCCTGGCTGCTGCATTTTGAACTAGTTGTAGTTTCCGGGTCAGGGCTAAGGGCAGGCCTGCGTAGAGAAAGTTACAAAAGTCCAGTCTAGAGGTGACCGTCGCATGGATCACTGTGGCTAGGTGTTCCGGGGCCAGGTAGGGCGCTAGTAGTTTGGCTTAGCGGAGATGGTAGAATGCCAGCTGCGCTACCTTTGTGATCTGGGCCTCCATTGTGAGGGAGGCGTCCAGAATCACGCCTAGGTTCCTGGCGGAGTGAGCCGTAGAGAGCTGCACGCCATCCAGGGTAGGCAGGTGCGCTTCCTCGCATGGGCCCTTCCTACCTAGCCACAGGACCTCTGTCTTTGAAGGATTGAGCTTCAGGCGACTCTGCTTGAGCCATCTCGTCACTGCTTCCAGGCAGCTGGCTAATGCTTCTGGAGGAGAGTCAGAGCGGCCATCCATCAGGAGGAAGAGCTGGGTGTCATCTGAATATTGATGGCAACCCAGCCCAAACTTCCGTACCAGTTGTGCGAGAGAGTGCATGAAGATGTTGAATAGGATAGGAGAGAGGACCGCTCCTTGTGGGACTCCACAAGTAAGTTGCTGGCGGTCTGATGTTTTCTCTCCTATTGCAACCCTCTGTCCACGATCCTGGAGGAAGGAGATCAGCCATTGAAGGGCTGTCCCTCGTATTCCAGCATCGATGAGGCGGCGAGCTATAAGCTCATGATCGACTGTGTCGAACGCTGCTGAGAGGTCTAATAATATCAGCAGTGCGGACCCACCTCGATCCAACTGGCGACGGAGGTCGTCCGTCAGGAAGCCTGACTGGGATGGGTCTAGGACCGAAGCTTCTTCCAGGTATTCCGTCAGTTGGTTTGCGACTGCCCTTTCTATCATCTTGCCCAGAAACGCTAAGTGCGAAACGGGCCTGTAGTTGTTAGGCTCTTATGGGTTTAGAGATGTTTTTTTCAACAGTGGACGTACCACAGCCTCTTTCAAACCCTCCGGGAATTCTCCTGTTGTGAGAGATAGGTTGATTATCTCCCGGAGGGGGCCCTTTATCTTTATGCCAGCTGTTTTTAGGAGCCAGGATGGGCAAGGATCTAGTGGGCATGTAGTTGGTCTTGTTGTCGCTAGAATCCTGTCCACTTCGGTCAGCGTGAGTTGTCTGAAGTTACTCATAGTTTTCTCCAAAGACGGCCAAGGGGCCTCTAGTTCACTTTTTGTATCTAAGGTTGGAGGGAGGTCGTGGCGGAGTGTCGAGATTATGTGGCACTTCAGTATATTATGATGGTGCTCAATTCCTCATTGGGAAGCATTTGTATGAGATAAAAACATAAATTGAAAATGCAGAAGATACCTTGAGGCCCCCTGAAATATAATAATGGCTAGAAGTAACCCCACACCCAATCTTTCAGACTAAGCAAAACATAATTATGCCCCAATTTTATTTTTAAGAACCTTCATGAGTATGTGGACCAAGAACTCCTGGTTCATGAGGTGAAGAACCATCAATAAGTTTGGGTGTAGATGCTTCTTCTTCAGGTTCTTCTGGCAGTGGTGGAGGTACATAAATTTCTCGTGTTATGGATGGTGACACTGTTCCAATCTCTACCTAGAATGAAAGGTACATATACACACATAAAAGGAATATTATGACATTAAGATGTCTGCATTGATAATGATTTGCCATTAATTGACATTAGAAGCTGGATCTGGGTCTCTGACTTGCAGTTGGGGTAATGCTGTGTCTCGAAAACACAGGAATGTGAATTATATACTCAGATTCATCCATGCATTTTAAAAAATGAACCTTAATTGTTTCTTTAAACTACAAGATGGATCTTTGCAGTTTTTTTTTCTTTCTTAAAACAGAGTGTTCAGTGGGGGACCTCAAAATAGATATTTTACTGCAAAGGAATTTCAGAAACAGATTGGAATGGGAGATTGCTGATGTTGGGTTCCCCAAACCCTGACTGTAAGGGAACCCAGGAGCTCCACAGTCCCACCTGGGAGAACTCACCCACCAGCCATCACGGAGAAGCTAAAAGACACCAAAGATTCATGGAGGCAGGGGCAGATGCCAAAGTGCCTGAAACCTATGGCCACTGACCTATGAGGTGCAATGTGGCCTTTTACAGTGACAGCACCAACCCTTCCACATCAAGAGCTTGAAGAAATGGACCAAGTAACATGAGGATGAGAGCCACCTACCATAGGATCCAAGCAAACTGCCAGAGTGGATGTACTGCCTTACTGAGGAGGAAGGCCTAATATTGGATCCAGCTTTACCCCCAGCCCACAGGGCTGGAGCTCAAGCAGTGGTGGCATGGTTCCAAGCCATGTTTGACCAGCAACCGGTCTGAATAACTCTCACAATCCTTAAAACCTGGACTGCCCCCAGGATCATAGTATGAGTCCCATGCTTTCCTGTTCCCCACAAGTAGAGGAAATACTAAGGTTCAGTGTTATTGAGCCCTCATGAAGTACATGGAAGAGCCTTAGCATTTTGGTGCCAAAACCCAAGGGGAATATATGTTTCTGCATGGACTTCCAGGAGGTAAATTGTGTAGCCCATTTGGATACCTACCCTATGCCAGTGGTCCCCAACCTGCGGGCCGCAGCCCGGTGCCGGGCCGTGAAGGCCATGGTGCCGGGCCGCAGCTCCCTCTCCCCGCCCCCCCCCCCCAACAGTAAAAAACTTCCCCGGCCGCAAGCTTGCAGCCCGGGAAGCTTCTTACTGCGGCAGGGCGGGGAGAGGGAATCGGGGCCGGGCCGCGCCCGTCTGGGCGCGGCCGGTGTGTGGGCGCGGCTCACGGGGCGTGGCCCGATGCAGGGGCGCGGCCTGATGTGTGGGGACCACTGCCCTATGCCATGAGCCAACCTACTGATTAACCAATTGAGAGCATCCCAGTACTTGTCAGTCTTGGGGTTTATCATCAGGGGTTTATCATCAGCTGGGGTTTATCATCAGGAAAAACAAGACCCACCCTGGAAAAAGTGGCCGGCATCAAACATTCCCCAAGGCATCACACAAAATGACAGTTGAAGCAGTTCCTCAGCATGGTCAACTACTACAGGCATTTAATGCCACACTTAGCCTCTCAGGCCAGCACTTTGGTGGATTGCTTGAAAAATGGACAGACAACACAGATCCCATCGACATTCAGCCAGCAGCAAGGCTTTGAGATGATCCTTACTTGTTTATCAGGGGAACTGGTCCTCCACAACTCCAACTTTCACAAACTCTTTGAGCTACAGACCTCAGGGCCAACCTGTTGCAACTACCCACATGCAGTTGCCTCCAATGACAGGGCACAGGGCACCCAGCTGACAGGTAGGGGCAATAAAGCCTCAATTGGGGTGGAGCCAGAGGGGAGGATAGAATTAAAGAAGGCTCCTGAAATGAGGTCAGGGAGGTAGTAGGCAGCGTGATAATGATGGTAACTACCTTGCTGAGGGAGGTGGGGCAGGCAGCTGGGAGTAGCCAAGCCCTAAGATCTCCTGTAGTCTCCTGATGGGGGAAAGAACTGTGGAAGGTGGCACAACCCTGGGAATGGCCAAAGAGCTCAACATCTGAATTACAAATTATTACTACACTCAGGACAATGGAAACCCACTGGCTTAAGAGAGATATCCGGTTCTTAACTCACTGTTTTCACTTATACTCAGAATTAAATTTTGTTGAACTGAAAGGTAGCAGTGGACTTAGTTCTCGCATCTGTTGCTAACTCTTTTATTATCTGTACAATCATCTGCTGCTGTTCACAGAGTTTAGCAATAGTATTATTCCAACCTGTGTCTAAAGACGTGTGAATCTACATATGTTAAGTTTCTCAATTCTCACCTTTACTGAGAATGAAACTTTGCTGTTCTTGGAGGTGCCACTAGACTCAAACTTACTTCTCACATCCGTTTGTTAACTCTGTATGCTAATTGGCTGCCATTCACAGGTTTTATCAACTGCTTTAATCCAGCTATACTTATCAACCAGTTACTCATGCATCTTGACTCTAACTTGCCATTTCTGTCAACTGACATCCTCCCCTATGTAAGGCTTGAGGAACACTGTTTCAATGTATCTGAAGAAGTGTGTATGCACACAAACGCTTATACCCAGTTTATACTTAGTTGGTCTTAAAAGTGCCACTGGCCTCAAAATCAGCATAGATTGTAGATTGTAGATTACATTAATATGATTTAAATATATATCTCTCATTTTTATGTTCTGGGGAGCTAAGGGAAAAATAAATAAATGTCTTCATCTCTATTGACCCAAACAACTATCCCCTGAGATCAGGTAGAATGAGAGACAATGACAGAAGTTAGCTTTATGGCTATCTGGGGATTTTATTTTAGGTCTCCATGATCTTCGTCTAACATTCTAAACATAACATCATACTGACATTCTCTGTGTTACTATTATTGTTGTTATAGCACCTCGAGAACATGATTATCCCAAGATCTATTGAGCATGTCTATGGTTTCGGGGACACAAAAATTAACTCTTTAGAACTCTGGTTTATACATATCCATTGCAGGCAGCCCCAAGATGGAGGATCACAATCCTATATCACCACTAGATGGTGTATATGCTCCAGAACACAATGCTATAGTTCATTGTCCATTCTGCAACCATGCCACATGTCTAAAGCAGAAACATGTCTCAGTTGCTTGATTTAGCAAGCACAAATTTTTCATACAATGCAAAGCTTTGTTTCTCACTCATACTATATCAACCAACTTAGAGAAATCTGGCAATCAATTCTATAAAAAGGAAGGCTGCTGTAAAATGGAGTTTGTTCAGAATATGAGATTGAATACAGCTATAAAGTTAGTGAGACAATAGCTACTTTTAATAAATGTTGTGAATGTCAAACTTTTTCAGAAATCTGAATAACTGAATACAGTTGAAATGATGTCAATATTCAGTCTTAGTACCAACAACAAATGGGAATATTGCTTAAAAAGCATAGAAGACTAAGGTTTGGGTCATGGGCCAGTCATCTCTACCCATCTTGATCTATCTCATTCTATAGCTCTAAAGCTCACACATCAATAGAAAAAGGGAGATACCAATGTAATAGCAATAATATAACACTTATGATAGACCAATCCAGAACAGGAGCATCCCTACACCCTCTCTTATAAGACTGGACCTAATTCTAAGAAAGCCCATACAGATAATCCTAAGAGAGAGCACTACAAAGAGAAAGAAGAGCATCCCTGGCATGTGGGGGTACACTGGGAAATTCAATTGCAGAGAAGAGGGGGAAGGCTGGATTGAATGGCCCTTTGTGGTCTCTTCCAGTTCTGTATGATTCTGATTCTGAAGTCTGAAAGTAGGCAATGTTGAATTTAATTAATCATATATATGCCACTTTTCTCTACCAGAAGAAGATTAAAAATGGCTTACATTCTCCTTCCTTTTCTTCTCCCCATAACAGAAACCCTGTGAGATAGGTGAGCCCGAGAGAGCCCTGATCAGTCAGAACAGCTTTATCAGTGCTGTGGAAAGTCCAAGGTCACCCAGCTGGTTGCATGTGGGGGAGCGTGGAATCAAACTCCACTCGCCAGATTAGAAGTCTGCACTCTTAACCACTACACCAAGCTGGCATAGAGATTATTCAGGCCGTTGCTGCATTCTTCTCAACTTTCTTCACCTCTGGAAGTCCTAATGTATGTGAAAGATCCTTTCTCTTCCCATGTCAACAACCTTCCTGCAGGTTGTTGCAGGAAATATGCAGGAAGAATCTAAGGAGAAAATTTAAGGGGAAATTGGAAAGTCCTCAGCTAAAGAAAACATATGCAAGAATGCTGGGGGGTGGGGAAGCAGTAATTGAAAATGAAGGATTTCAATACGTTTAATGATCTTTCCAGGAGGGATGAGGATAGGAGGTGTTTAAATATTTGGCTTCAAATTTATTGTTGTTTGCTGCTACTTTATAGACAGGATATCTCTTCCTTTACGAGCTGCAGGAATTGGTCCTCTGAATCTCTGTTTCATTTTTCATTAAAAAGAAACAAATATTGCAACAATAGATTTTACAGCATTTTTAATTACTAGCTCTACTCTTTGCTTCTAGGACCCTCTAGGATGTCTTCATCCACTGCATTTTCTGGCCTCTCGGAAAAACATGAACATGACCTCTTTATGAGCTGAATTCCATATAAAAAGCTTCAGAAATCTGAATTGTTCTTTTATGCTGCTATAAGCTTCAGCTGGTGTGATAGGTATCTTACAGTTTTCAGTGCCACCCAATTATTCAGAAGTTCACCTCTAACACTCATGAGAAATTACTGTTTAGATTCACTTGGTTCACCTCGAAGCACTTTTATTTTAAATGTCTTGATGTTTTAATGTCTTGATGTTTTAATGTTGAAACATTTAATGTTTTGATGTTCTCTGGCTTGGGAATTCCATTTGAGTGGAAAGGCAGCATAGATATTTTTAAATAAACAAATCACTAATTGTGCTAAGCTAGTTGACACATGTGATGGATGACAAGTCACAGGCTTCAGTCCCTGTTGAAACTTGGGGAGGGGAAAACTTCTTAATAATTTCCAGTCTAGCACCACCAATTTGAATTTCTAAAGTCCAGACCTTCCAAGCATTAAAGCTATTCGGTTTTGCTTTCATAACCATAAAGCTACTGAAGAAACAATTCATGGAATATCTATATCTGAGTTCCTGTCCCCCCAGGGTGGCAAGGGAAAGGATGGAGGATATTATATGCATTACAACAACACATTGCTCCCATCTGTCATTTTAAAAAGGGAGACAGTTTATGAAAAATGGACTTGGGGACAAATCAAAAGAAGACCTGAAGAACACAGGAAATCAAGGCAGATGTTTTCTGCATGGAGGAAGCCTAGAGGGAGGGATGTGTTCCAGACATATTGGCCCAGCATTAGCATCAGGCAAAAGTGTTAGCATATTCATATGGCAATCTATTCACTAGAATGGTAGGCATTCTAAACAAGCTATTTTTTAGAATCAGTTCAGTAGCACTGAAAAATTTTACTTTTCCAACCAGAGCTTTTGAGCAGCAACACTTTTATTTTAGATTCAAATGGGTAGCCGTGTTGGTCTGAAGAAGCACAATAAAATCCAGTAGCACCTTTAAGACCAACAAAGATTTATTCAGGGCGTGAGCTTTCAGATGTAAGCACTCTTCGTCAGACTATGATCTTCTTACATGACAGGGAATATATAGCAAAAATCAATTCTGTTACATCACTAGACTGTGTCACAACCAAATACATTGGCTGTCTACAATCTACTGATGTAACAGAATTGATTTCTGCTATATATTTCCTGTCATGTAAGAAGATCATAGTCTGACGAAGAGTGCTTGCACTTCTATTGTACTATGTCAAATATCATACAGGCATCAAAAAGAGGAAGGTAATTTTTAAATTTTATTTTTATTTTTATTATCATTGGACATATTGGAGGAGGAGTTAATATGTTCCTTCTGCCCAGCTTCAACCAAATGCCTGGAGAAAGAGCTCCATCTTGCAGGCCCTGTGGAACCATGTTAGTTCTGTTAGGGCTCTCAGCTCCTACTGTAGCTCATTCCACCAGGTGAGGGCCAGAGCCAAATAAGCCCTGGCCCTGGTTGAAGCCAGGTTAACATATCCCTTGAGGGTTTTTCTTTATTCATGTTTTTGATTTATCCATGTTAAATGTTTACATTTATTTCTAAGCCTTAATTTCTCTTAGGCAGGGTTCCTTTGTGTTCTTACTGCAACATCCAAAAGAAACCAGCAAATAGAAAGGTTCATGGTTGCAATCTGAAGAGTGCACTCTCCTCACAAGTAATTTACCACTTCCACCATAAGGAAATCCTTATGTTGTCTATTCTATGGGTAAGAGACTTAATTGCTCCTTGAGAACACAGTGCTACCTCTAAACAATCCTTCCAAAATTAAATCTGCAAAAGCCTTTGCAAAATATGGGTTCCACAGGGAGGGTAAAACAGAGCTCTTCTGCTGGGCATGTGGTTGAGGCCACTTAGAAAAACATCTATATCAAAATTTTGGCCTCTCTCCCTTCCTTCCTTTTCTTTTTGACCCCTCCCTCCTTACAGTTAACATTCTGCTAGATGGAATGTATTCAACATTAATCTCTGTTGGTACTAATTTCTGGTTTAATGGTGATTTTATAGATATTGGGTTGTTTTATGTAGAATTTAATTGTCTATTGTTTGTTTACTGTTTTATCCAAACTGTTTTCCATCTCCCTGAGACAACAATATCTGAGAGGGGCAATATAAAAATTGCTAGATGGATAGGTAGGTAGATAGATAGATGATAAGAAAAGAAAAAAGAAAAGAAAAGAAAAGAAAAGAAAAGAAAAGAAAGATCTTGTATCCCACCCTTCCTGGTACCTCAGGGTGGGTAATAACAAACAATCACTAGAAGGAGGAGGAGGAGGAGGAGGAGGAAGAAGAAGAAGAAGAAGAAATAGAGTTGGTTCTTTTATGCTGTTTTTCTCTACTAGAAGCAGTCTCGAAGCAGCTTACAATTGCCTTCCCTTTCCTCTCCCCACAACAGTAATCTTGTGAGGCAGGAGCGGCTGAGAGATCCCCAATATTACTGCTGAGTCAGAACAACTTTATCAGTGCTGTGGCAAGCCCAAGGTCACCCAGCTGTTGAGTGTGGAGGAGTGTGGAATCAGACCTGGCTCACCAGATTAGAAATCTGTACTACTAACCACTACACCATTTCATTAAAACCTAAAAATAGGGTGACAGACAATGCTTTTATTCTTATCCATTGCATCGTAAATGCCACAAGCAAAACTGATGAGAGAACATTATTTCAGCTTAGTATTGTGGAACATCAATCCAATAACAATTGGTTAAAATACAGTTAAATATGCTACTATACAGAAATGTATTGAGGACATGTGGCCTATTGATTTTAAAAAAATCTGCTTCTCATTAGAATTTCCCTAAGCCACGCATTATTCCTCCTTTTATATATTTGGTCCATCAAACACGACCTTAACAAGACAAAGATGTTTCTAGTTTAGTTAATGAACACAATGGCTCTTTATCTTCCACATATTTGTTTGCTTTTGGCAGCACTCGAATGATCAGATATTTGATACTGATGGAAAAAATAACACATCTGACTTAATGGTCCCCCCCTCTTCTTTGTGCATTTGTTTGTTAATCTAAGAATTTCTTCAAATAATGTTTTATACACAAAGGAAATAACAGAGTGAATGAAATAAAGGATTTTAAAATTGGGTGTTCTGATCCATTAAATTGTCATGAATTTCACAAAGGTGAATCATGAGTAAATGTGAAGAAAAAATGAATTAGGGACAATCTATGTCTCTTGGATGAATTTTGGCCTATGATGAGAAAAGCTGTTTACTGTTTAAGGAAAACAAACTCAGAGTCCAATAGCACCTTTAAGACCAACAAAGATTTATTCAAGGCGTGGGCTTTCAAGTGCGAGCACTCTTCCTCAGAGTATGAACTACCATCATAACAGTGGGAATATAAAGCTAAAGTTATTTCTGTTAAATTAGTAAACTATCACAACATCCAAATTCAGCCATATGATGCCATATGATAATTCTTTGCCAAAACAGCCAATCAATCCCCTTGAATTCAGTTGTAGTTCACAAAAACATTGGAGAAATAAAATTGTCTACGTTAGTGATTAACGGCTGTTACTATTGGTGCTATTGGACTCTGATTTTGTTGTGCTACGTCAGACCAACATGGCTACTCACTTGAATCTACTGTTTAAGGGGTTTTTTTGGGCGTTCTGTATTGTGTTTTTATCGTTTTTTATTGTGAACCGCCATGAGATGGCTTGTCATGAGTGGTGGTATATAAATCTAAATAAATAAATAAGTTGGAATTAATTAAATTATGACAGATGCCTTGAAGCAAACTTGATTGGCTAATAATATTGGTTCTAGATCAAATCTATATTTGGTAGGTTCCAGATAAAATGAGCTAAACTGTCCCTAGTACCTGAAATGACTGAACTGAGGCTATTGTACTTCAGTTCCTCTTGTCCACTCAACTTCCGTCTACTGTTGTTGTTATTGTTGTTGTTGTTGCTTGCCTGCCATTCAGTCATGTCCAACTCTTGGCAGTCCCATGGTCTGTCTACTACTAACCCCCTGTTTTTCAACTGCTGATTTTCAAGACCCCCTTCTCAACATTCTGTCCAGTCTTACAGAGATATAAGAGTTATTGGAAAATAAGAGTCATTGGAAAAGGCAATAAGTTGAAAGTGGCAGAAAAAGAGGAAGACTCAGCATGAAACAGATGGACTCATTCACGGAATCCAGTCCCTCACTTTGCAAGACCAGTTAACAATAGACATTTGGGAGGTAATCTATTATTATTATTATTATTATTATTATTATTATTATTATTATTATTATTATTATTATTATTATTATTATTATTTCAATTTATTTCCTGCCACTCCCAAATGGCTCGTGGCAGGTTACAGTGTCTTAAAACCCCATTAAAACTCCCATTAAAAGACTTAAAAACCATCACAGCATGGCGGCGCAATAATAAAATCCCCTTCCTACCCCCCTTCCTAAAAAGGGGGGGGGGATGGAGGAGAAGGAGGTCAATGGTGTTCAAGCAGAAGATTTCAATGGCCTTCAAAGGGAGTAATATTGCTGAGTGTTGCACTGAATGTTAGAGCATAAATTATGGTATCTTATTTATTTATTTATTTATTTATTTATTTATTTATTTATTTATTTATATACCACCACTCTCAAAAGTCTCGTGGCGGTTTACAGAGATTCATAAAAACAACAAAATCCCATAAAACACATTAAAATATAATTAAAACACAATATCACAATGTCGGATAATAACTCACCCCCCTCCCCCTGTCCAGCAAAGGTCTATTACTCTCAATCTGGGAGTGAGGGACTTAGTTGGTTTCGGCTAGAGATCCACAGCTGACAGTGCCGGGAGTCGCCCAGGCCTCAACCATATGCCTGACGGAAGAGCTCCATCTTGCAGGCCCTGTGGAAAGCTGACAAATCCCGCACGGCCCGCAGCTCTTCCAGGAGCTCGTTCTACCAGGTTGGGGCCAGGGCTGAAAATGCCCTGATCGAGGCCAAGCGTATGTCCTGGGGGGCCGGGACCTAGCCACTTAGAGCGAACCCAGAAGGGAATGGATCATTGCATACTTCCATAGGTAACATGTCATGTTCTTGAGCACTTCTACAACAATTTCCAAGTAACATTGCAATAATGTGCCTTTAAAAAAAGTGAGCCAATTAGGAACAACCTTTTTTCCTTTTCTGTTTTTTTTAGCATTCTCATATGCTGCTTGTAACTCATATGCTGCTCATATGCACAACCCAATGTAGTTTGTGCCAAAGCTCCTCCATGTTCTCATAGGTCTTGAGCAGTGTTTATGAATAATTTTAAGGTAAGTATCACAACTTCTCTTTTCAGATATGCTCATGCCACATAATCTGTCCTTCCATCATGCTAATGAAGCATGCAAAAGAGGGACTGACATGGGGTTCAGTCACGAGATTCTAATCTGAGATTTAAAAATATGTCACATGAGAGAATCACCTAAATCAGTTTAGACATTTTTATGGAAGACATGGATGGATGGGCTTTTCTTGAATTGCAGAAATATGCCTCCAGAGACTTAATACTTGGGAGGCATTGTGCAAACTCAAGAAAACCACAAAAATGCTTTCTGCATGATTTCTAGATTGTCAGATCATGTGTACCCATGGAAAGTAAAACCTCCCCCCTTTCCTTTCCTCCCTAACTAGAAGGGCCATTAGAATATGAACTGATGGGGGGGGGGTAGTCTGATTTGATTATGAAATATAATGTTGTCACTTTCTATTGAAGTCAGTAGAAGAAGAAGAGTTTGTTCCTATATGCTACAATCACCTTCCCTTTCCTCTCCCCACAACAGACACCTTGTGAGGTAGGTGATGCTGAGGTAGGTGATGCATATTACCACTCGGTCAGAACAGCTTTATCACTCAGCTGGCTGCATGTGGATGAGCAGGGAATCAAAAACGGCTCCCTAGATAAGAAGTCCACACTCCTAACCAGTACATCAAGCTGGCTTTCACTACACCAGGTACGTTTTGATTTAGGTTGGATCTAATTATGTTCTTAATGATCATCAAATAAAGTTGGAGAACCTATTTATTTGCTTTTGGATGTGCATTGATTATCCTTATTGATTATCCTCACACATGAACTGGCCACAATTTTGAGCATTTGATGTCTGCTAATGATGAGCCAATTCATTATGTGAAATTAGACTGGTGGGCATACATGACATGTGCTTACAGATGTTCCTTCCAAAATCTGGAACATATAAACCACTAGGGTTAATTTGGCCCCATCTCTTTTGTGCTGTATCCTGAAATTCCTGAACTGAAAATGTATATGCAACTTGCTGTATGAGGTCATTTACTGTGATTTCTGGAATGATACATAAAAACCTGGGAATTTTAAGCATAATGGGAAACATCCCCTGGGGGGAAAAATCCATGCTGTTCTTCTTGCTTGGGTTCTTACTGTCATCATAAGCAGAAGGCATCTTGTTTTCTCCCCTCCAATTGGATCTTTGCAAGGATCAGAAGCCTCTCCTAGTCAATCACTCTTGGGGATGGGACCCAGAGAAGGGAGCCAACAGACCACAACAAGGAAGGATGGCAAATGTAAATATTACAGTTAAAAATATATAGATGTAGCCCTCTCCTGCAAGGCTGCCACAATCACAAACATGCACATTGACCCTTTATGCATGGCAGCCACTATGTCAGGTGGCCGCTGTGCCATTTCAGTGGGGCAGGATGCTCCGCTGTTCCCCGTGAACACATGGGGGCAGGGGCATACGGGACTGCTCCAGCATAGTGCACGCACACGCACCTTGCGCTGGGGCCAGCAGGGTAAGTCACAGCGGCCAGGGGGCAGGTGGGGAGGGGCTGGGGGGAGTGGGGGGGCTGGGCCCCATCCACACTCTATTGTGGGGGCAGAGGGACACCCCTACCGGCTCCGTGGCTCTGCAGAGCCCGCAGGGCGTGCAGTGTCCCTACAGGGACACCGTAGGTCAGGGCTGGCCAGGCCAAAAGGCCCGGCGGTGGCAATTATGCAGAGTGCTGGCCCCAGCCTCTGCAGGTGCCAACAATATTCAGGAAGCTGCGGAAGTTCCCATGTTGCCAGCACGGGCATTCTGGCCTGTGCATAATGAGTCAAAGAGAGAGACAATGGAGAGAAATACGCTGAGGGGCACCCACTTCTGGACAATTGTGGTGCCAGTGTCTTTAAAAACAGCTGCACCAGACCCTCAAATGGGTTCTCCCATTGAAAATAACAGCCCCACAATTCCAGAACTGAGAAGCAAACCAACCACAAATTTGGTACCGTCCTATCCTCATATCTCGAATAGATGGTAGCAGTGTACTTCCTGAATCCTATATGTAAAAGTATTACATTTTTTTTCTTGACACACACTCTTACTGGCACACCTACTTGTTCCAAAAGGATTTCTATGTTGGACATGTTTACACTGATTCCTAGTGTTCATTTATTTTGACATATTACTCTTTAATATTTTATTCTGTATTTGTTTATGTTTCTTTTAACAAAGCGGCTAGCAGGAGATATTTTGCCTAAATCAGTAATATTGCTGTATTTTAATGTAATGTCTGTTCAAGGCCCAGTTATGTATTATGCATAAACCTGAAACAATAAAATATTAAACATTATCTTTGTGACAAATTTCAGTTGCCTAGCACACTATATGGTTCTTCCCCCCCCCCCCCCAATCCTACTCAGCCAAGTAGATGTTTTGCAGTTTCTTTCAAAGGAGGCTGCTATTTTGGTTTTGCTGGTGAAAGGGAATTATATTTTGAAATGGTCTCATGAGTGGTTTCTCTTAAGTGCCTGTTGACTCACTATAGCAAAATCTCCAATCTGAGACAGAGAAAGCCTCAAAAATTACATATTCATATAGTACCTACTGATAATTTAAATTCTTCGGTGACGGCAGACACTCCTGTTTACATGGCACTATGTAAACAAGTTGTAATCTAACTGCAGAAATTAGCCTTTGTGGTTGATGATCATGGAAGCTCATTTTTCTTTCCTGGCACTCGGTTTTCTCCCTATTAACTCTGGCAGCAGAAACCACAGGCTGATGTGGACTTGTGTCATCCAGAAGCAAGCATGTTGACTTAACATTCTAATGTTTTAGATTTTGGTAATATACCCGAGTAATGTTGCTGATGGCTAAGATAGTGGTTCTTGTACATTCACTGCATTTTGTAAATGGAAATGTGGTCCATTTATTTGTGATAGTAATATGAAAACAATCACATCAAAATCTCTTGAAGCTAGCACAACAGTAGTGCTCATTCCCTGAGCTCAGAGAATAAATGGCTGCTGTAATCCATGGCTACTGTAAACCATTAGCAATCTGGGTGAATCCGCATCAGAACTGAGTTGACTGGTGTCATTTCATAAAAGTTTATTTTTTATTATCAGCATAATTTTGTTTTCTCTGGAGTCATATAGGAGGGGAAAGGATCCTGCTTGAAACAGGATGCAAAGTGATAGGACCAGAATCTTCACAAAAGTGTCTATCGACTTCCATTAATGTATTCCACTTAAAACCACAAATTCCTTATCTTATTCCTCGAATAAAAGCTTCCAACAACAGTTTGAAATCTGAAATTAAGTGAAATTTATGCAGTGACATAATTGGTATCAGTGACTGATTTTATATTTGTGATGAAGGACTGTTTTGTTTTTTAATCGGAATTTCATATATTCTGCCTGAAGTGGTTGTTCCCTTAATCAAGAGACCTTAAGAACATCATCACACTGCTGCTTTCTAGTCTGTAGGTATATATCTAGAATTCCCCATGTTTCTTCCATGCAGGAGCTCTTTACTTCTTTATAATTTTGTTTTTCTGCTACAGACTCATGTACTACCACATCTGAAAACATATTTCTGCCATCTAGACCTGTTATTTTGTTGTGTTCAATGTCAAAGAAGAGAAAATGATTATGTTCAAGTCAGCCTTTTAATCACAGTGATTACACTAGGATTTCCATCCCCTTTTCATATTCTAAATATGCAAAACCAAAGAAATCTTGACATTTATTTCCATGCTATCCCAACTCAAGTCTCATTTAAAAGATTCTTTCTAAGGAAGAATGAGTGACTCCTCTGCTTTCACTGATTAGAATTTTAAAATATAATAGCTCAGATATTATTATGATGAGTCATACACAGTTCTATTAGAGCTCTTTCAGACCCTCCTAATCTACGGGGTATCTTTTGTGGAGAGAGGAACAGAAGGCATTTGGAGGCCACTTTAAGACTATTTTGGGTAATGAAAAGTGGGGTATTAAAAACCATCTATTCTTCTTCTCCCAAATAGATACCCAAAGAAATGTCATTTTCTCCTTCTTCTCCAACCACCCTGTGATGTAACATAGGCTAAAAGCAAGTGACTGACCCAAGGTTACTAAGCAACATACATGGCAGAATGGGGATTTGAACCAGAATCTTCCGGGTCCCAGCCCTACAATCTAACACAGGAGTCCCCAATCTTTTTGAACCTGTGGTCAGTTTTGAAATTCAGACAGATAATGGTGGCTGCAGCCACAAAATGGCTGCAATAATGGGTGGAGCCAATCAAAACACAGCTGCCTTAGTTTACCTTTAGTCACACCATGAAGATTCTTATACTGCAGTAGCAGCTGCTGCTAAAGCAATGTTTTAAAAAATCTATGCAGTCAATCAAATCTCCAATGGTTGATCAGAAAATTACCTGGACTAAAGCCCCACCTAGTCACACCCACTTTCTAGAAATACTTGGCAATTGTGTCATCAGATGCTATAGCACCCACAGGCACCTTGCTGAGGAACCCTGCAATATGTTACACTGGTTCTAAGGTAAAACAATTTACTTCAATTTTCTTATCTGAGGTAAGCCAACTAAGGTCCAATAAATTTCCATTATTGTACTTCAGCCTGTGTGTGTGTTTAAATAAATTCATAAGTGCAGCTTAGATTCTACATACAGGTATTGGGAATTCTCATTCCCTGACCTGTTTAAAGGAAGAAGTTTCACATCCAGTCTGTTTCAAACTATATGATTAAAATTCCCAAACTTTTACTCCAGACCATGTCCATTCTGCAACCAATTCATTGGTGAGAAAGTTGAATTCCTTCACCCTTTCATTTTGTGGGCATGTAGTTCAGCTTGTTTTCTGTCCAGAATGCTATCTTCATTGTCAGACTTCATGTGTCATGATTTGAATATGATGCATTGATAATATCCCCTCTCCAATAATATTCTAGCAGCAACAGGCTAGCATGGCTAAATCTCTGGGCTATGTCTGCTCCAGTCCACCTAATAAGAAAGAAATGTTTTTGATACAAAAAAGGCTACTTTTAGAAGCTGACCTCAAAGACACACAAAACCTTTAGTGAAAATGAATACATTCAGCTAAAATTGTACTCCTTCCTATTCCCTTTCTCCTGCTGGACCTAACCATATCTTCCTTGTTCTCATGTTTATTTTCTTTGCACATTTCCTTTTTCCTGTTGTCTCTGCTCTGAAACAGCCACATAAATTAACTCCCAACTTCAATGACATTTTTCTTTGCTTAAGGCTCTTCTCAACAATAAGCTCCCTTAGGATGTCTTTCAAAAATGTTTCACGTTACTGGAATCTGAAGTTACAGGAGAAATGAAAGACAGACATTCACCTCATCTGCACATTTATGCAGAATAGTACGTAACTTCCAGAACATTTATCTCTAGTATTATTCCGAGCTATTGTTTTAAGATAATTAAAATAAATTCACACTTCTATTTCGTTGTGTTCATTTCCTCTTTGAAGGGCTCACAGTGATAAACAAAAAGCGGTTTCCACTGAATTTCTTCTATAGGATACAGATCAACACAAAATATAAAAACTCCTTCATGCCTCAGATATGGTTTGAACCTAAATTATTAGAAAGGCAGGATATGTAAAACATTCTTACAAAACACCATGCTTGGATAAATGTAAGGTTTATTTAATATGTCCTTATTTGAAAAACAAAATCCCATGTGGGAAATGACTTCCCTGCAGGGCCACTGTAGGTTGGGGGAAGGGCTGGGCTGAAAGGCCTGGGTCTACCGATTGTGCATGGTGCTGGCCCGACCCAGCCCTCACTCATGTCCGCTGCATCCCAGGGAACATGGAAAATTCCATGTTCCCTTGCCACGGGTTTTCCGGGGTGCTGCACTGGGCCAGGGCTGGGAGGGCGGCAGCATCATGCATAATCGAGGTTTCCCTGCTGCCACCATCCCAGGGTTCCTGCTCCATGCATAATCGGACATTCAGAAGATCTATTTAAGCTCTGCCTTTTAAACATTAAAATATTCTTTTAAAATATTTTCTTACATACATACAAAATAAGTAAACATATTGAGATAGCTAAGTATGAATTATTTCACTGCATCTGTCTTCATTTTGCAGAAATCTAACACACTATGGGAAACAAAAGGGGAAAAAATCTTCACTTTAAATGAGCACTTGTCTCATGAGCTCAGACATTTTAAGCACTTTTCTGCCAATCTCAGCTAGTGTCTTTGAAGCCATTTGGAACTGGGTCTTCCTGTAGTCATGGCCAAAACTGACAAATTGTTGCTTACATAACTGCATGGATAGTTCTGTTTTAAATTCATATTTTACAGAACAACCACTAGAATTCTGAGTTGCCACTCTCCAGAGCGGAGGGTCTACCTTTGAAAAAAACATGGTCAAATACACCACTTGTGAATTACCTGTGCCTGATCAACTGATAGATTTTCATCGTAATCATACAGGTTATCCAGATCTTCTAGAGCAATGTCATATGTTTCAGAATCATAAGTTGTAGAACTCATTGTAGGGGCAGCTGCAATAAAGTTGAAGGATATAAAGCCCACAAAAATGCTTGCCAGGTTCTTCATTCTTCAGTCTTGTTCTAGTAGAAAAAAGCAGAAAAATATATGATTAAAATCAGCTGGAAAATATGTAATTTTAGATTCAATATTTAACATTAACTATATGTTTGATAAAAGAGCCTCTTGTGGCACAGAGTGGTAAGGCAGCAGACATGCAGTCTGAAAGCTCTGCCCATGAGGCTGGGAGTTCAATCACAGCAGCCGGCACAAGGTTGACGCAGCCTTCCATCCTTCTGAGGTCGGTAAAATGAGTACCCAGCTTGCTGAGGGGTAAACAGTAATGACTGGGGAACATACTGGCAAACCAGCCCGTATTGAGTCTGCCATGAAAATGCTAGAGGGCGTCACCCCAAGGGTCAGACATGACTCGGTGCTTGCACAGAGGATACCTTTACCTATAAGTTTGATAATTAGAGGGCTTTTGAAAGTAATTCTATGTTCACATACAGTGCAACCCGTCATCTAAACTGACAAATGAAAAACATTTCAGTGGTTTTTAAAATGATGAACAATCACCATTCATGAAGCCTTCTAATGAATTATTTACCTGCTGTGAAATAAAGCAACATAAACAACAGACACAAAGCTGTAGATCTCATTTATCCAAGTGCAGTAATGTCTTTCCAAATTATGTTACTATTAGAGTTACCAACTGGCCCTGTTTGCCACCAGCAGAAATAGATATTTCTTCTTCTGGTCAGGAACCAGATGAATCCCCCCACCCCTTATTGTGAGTTTAAAAGATGGGATGATTTTTAACTGTTCAGTGCTCCCACTGTGATCCAGGCTGGACTTCTGTAACTCGCTCTACGCGGACCTATCCTTGTCATTGACCCGGAAATTGCAATTGGTACAAAATACAGTGGCATGGGTCCTGATCAGGTCCTCCTGGAGGACTAATTTTCAGCTGCTACTGAAACAACTTCATTGATTACCAATTTGTTTCTAGATCCGGTTCAAGGTACTGGTTTTGACCTTTCAGGCCTTACGTGGCTTGGGCGCTACTTACCTTCTGGACCACCTGCCTCCTTATGCCCCCCCCCCCCACAGAGCACTTCACTCTGTAAGCATGAATCTGCTGAAGGTCCTGGGACTTCAGGAAGCACACCTGGCCTCAACCAGGTCCTGGCCTCTACCTGATGGAATGAGCTCCAGGATGACTCTTTTCCCAGTTGTTGTGGGACAAACTGGAAAATGTGGGAATCGATCATCAGTTACTCTTGCTTGTTTAAAAAAAAAACCTTTATGTTAACACTACAAGCCTAGTCAAATTTACAGCTAGGTGCCATTTAACACCTAGAGCCAATTTGGTGTAGTGGTTAGGAGTGCAGACTTCTAATCTGGCATGCTGGGTTTGATTCTGCCCCCCCCCCCACATGCAGCCAGCTGGGTGACCTTGGGCTCGCCACAGCACTGATAAAACTGTTCTGACCAAGCAGTGATATCAGGGCTCTCTCAGCCTCTCCCACTTCACAGGGTGTCTGTTGTGGGGAGAGGAAAGGAAAGGCGATTGTAAGCTGCTTTGAGCCTCCTTCAGGTAGAGAAAAGCATCATATAAGAACCAACTCTTCTCCTCCTCCTCCTCCTCCTCCTTCTATTAGAATCTTAATGTTTACAGGAGTCAAACAAGGTTGTGTTTTGGTCCCTCATCTCTTCAGTCTATTTCTGAATGATTTGTCACAAAGCATTAAGTCAATAAATGGTCAACCCCCTAAATTAGGAAATTAGGTGAGTTTGCAACTCTGTTATTATTATAAACAAATTATACTGTTATTCTTTCCTATTCCAGAGTTGGTCTTCAAAGGTATCTGGAAGCATTTTCTCAATATTTTCAGTGTAATAGGCTACTAATTACCTATTCCAAATCTAAAGTGCTAGTATTTTCGAATAGTTGATATTCATTGAAATGGAGCATTGGTAATAAAGAAATAATCTCAGTTAGAACCTTCAAACATCTAGGTTTACTTTTGCTTGGTGTAGAGAGCCAGTGTGGTGAAGTGGTTAGGAGTGCGGACTTCTAATCTGGCAAACCAGGTTTGATTCTGTGCTCCCCCACATGCAATCAGCTGGGTGACCCTGGGCGCGCTACATTACTGATAAAGCTGTTCTAACTGAACAGTAATATCAGGGCTGTCTCAGTCTCACCCATCTCACAGGGTATCTGTTGAGGGGAGAGGAAAGGGAAGGTGAATGTAAGTCGCTTTGAGACTCCTTCAGGGAGAGAGACCTCCTTCAGGGACTTGTTTTTTCCCACCAAATATTAGGGGTTCACAAGTGTATCTCTTATCTCTGCTTGCCAAGAATTTGTGTCAAGGACTTATGATTAGATGGCAAATTACAACTTTTAAATATTGGCTCAAAATTTACTTCAGATCTGAGCCAAGATGTTTAATATTTCATCTAATAAGTGATCCATATAGAGCTACATGGTCTATTGCAATTGTATCAATTAAATTGCAATTTCCCTAGACTCTGTTACTTTCAGATGAAGTCCATATTCTTCAAATAATCAAACAAAGAGTTTTAGACCATGAACAAGAACTTTTTCCTGCTCAGGCTGTGGTCTGTTCCTCCCTTAAACTAGATGTATGAAACATTTTAGGAGGAAGCCCCAATATTTTCATGCCCTTGATGTTCCATCACAACACAGATTTTTCGTGTTAGCACAAATGAACCATTTTCCATCAAGAGTTCTATGCAGAAGTTTCCATTGTACCCCCTACCATAATACGGTCTGCTCCTGTGGAATGCATTGGTCTGATTCTATTTAACACGTAACTTTAGACTGCTCCTTTTATTAAGATTCTCAAAGAAGGTTTTTCTCAATCCTATAATAGGATAAAAGCTTAAGGAAACAGCTTGGTGAACAAAGAGACAACATGTCAGCATTTATTTAATTTCAGTCCTGAAATTACTACTGAAGTGGCAAATTTTTTGGTAAAAGCTATTGGTTAAAGTCAGTTTTTAACTTGGTGTGTTAATTCTGCTATTTTAAATTAGACTGGACCAATTCTAATGATGCTGAACAAGAAATATGAGGTCCAAGAAAAGTCTCATAAAGCAATTGAGGTAAGGTTTTTGCTGAATAAAGTCTCAGAGCAGCTGGGACAAAAAAGGTACCTTTAATTCTAAGAAATATGATTGTATTAAAAGCAGTTCTCTGTCCCAGATTGGGGCTGATGCTCTGAGGACCTTGCCCAGATATTGAAACTGGCTGATCTGCTCAATCTTATGCCCATTAATACTATATTTTGGATGAAGGCCAAAGGCCATGACTTTTACCTTCCTGTAGTCTATTTCTAGCCTTTCCTTCTTGCAGAATTCAGCAAATCCTTAGTCCAACAGGGGTTCTGGAGAGTATGACAGCATCATCAGCAAAGAGCAGAACTGAAATATGCCCATCTGCCAATTTGGGAGGCTGAAAATATTCCTCACTTCATCAACTTGACAGGTGATGATGCTATTGATATATAATATATTAAAAAGCTTAGGATCTGGTAAGCAGCCTAATACCTTTGAAGGTGTTTATAGAGTCAGTGAGATATCCTGTAGGACTATATCTAACTTTCAGTGAAGTCCATGCATGTGAAGTCTGAATAAGAAAGAGGATTCTCCTGGAAATCCATGAGGATGCAAGTTTCATGCCTAGAAGTTGAATCAAATGCCACCTGAAGATCAATAAATGCAGCATATAGGGCCTTTTGAGTGATACTTTTCTACCAGATATTGGAAGGTTAGGCAATAGTCTAGCCTGTTCTTGTGCTACAATATCTTTATCCTCCAGCCAGATGGATAATTTATCTAGCAGATGTCTTGCATAGATTTTGCCAATGATGTTAAGTAGAAGAGAACTGGGAGCCTTTCTATATGTTTGTAATATATATACAATGAGTAAATACAATTTCTTTTACATCTTTTATATACCAGAAGGAACAACCATAACGGGTTCTAGATCAATTCTGTTTTCATTGGCTTCATCAGTGGTTGAAACCTCCAATCCTCCAAAAACAGTTTGTAGTATCAAAGATGGCAAAATCCTATCGCCTTTTCTTATATTACTATTGTGAATATTTTAGTATCAATCGGCCATAGGCTCTCCAGGGTACTGCGGGGAATGCTAGTCAACGACCACTCCCCTAGAGAGCCTATGATCACATCCCTCCCTAGCCATAACATCAAAGGTGAAAAGGCTGCCAGTGGCAAGGATTGCTAGGGGCAAGTCAGGGAGATCCCTGTCTTGAATGGATAGCCCAGGTATGGCAAGGTGAGCAGCTTCTGTATTTGCATGTACTCTTCCTTTCCAGAGGTATGTCTTTCAAGATTGGGAAACCCTAGTTACTATTATTTGTCTTTGGTTTAAAATATATAATTTTATATAAAATAATAATTTTGTTTATAAGAAAATAAATGGATAAATATGACTCATGTCCTCCTGACTTGGTTATAGAAGTACAAAATATGCAATTTGTAAGCTTTATGGGAAAAGGCACTATGTAAGGTACTATCATCCATCCATCCATCCGGCTGGCCGGCCGGCCAGCCAGCCAGCCAACATTTATTCTGAGATTTCTATACCATTCCCCCATGAATGGGCACCGTAATTTAAAATACAATTAAAATCAATTAAAAATTAAAAATCAAGAACGACTAGTCCCATAATGGAGGGAGACCCCCCATATCATCATTGCTGGACTCAGCTATAAGATTTGTGGAAGAGTTCTGTCTTGCAGGCCCTGAAGAACTGCTCAAGTTCTGAAAAAATATATAAAATTAATTAATTAATTAATTAATTAATTAACATTCAGGAACCCTTCCAGGGCTGTCAAGAAACACCAGGCTTTCATGAAAACCTGGTTGAGAATTCTGCCTTAAAGATTAAACCAGAACCTTGAACCAGATCTGGAATTCATTTGGGAGCCAGAGCAGCTGCAAGGAGACTGGTCAAATATAAGGCCTCCAGGGTGTTTGGGTGAGAATCCATGCAGCTGCATTATGGACCAATTGCAATTTCTGGAGCAGGGACAAGGGAAGGCCCACATAGAGTGATTTACAATAATCAAGTCTAGTGACTGTCACATGGATCACTGTGACTATGTGCTGTGGGGCCAGAAAGAGCTCTAATAGCTTAGCTTGGCAAAGATGAAAAAGGACAGATATGCTACTGTCATAACCTGAGACTCCATTGAAAGGGAAGCATCAGTTCTGACCATCTGTGCAGTTGAAAGCTGCACTCCATCCAATTTTGGTAAATATGCTTTCTGATCTAGTCCTTTCCTTCCCAGCCCGTCTTTGAAGGATTTACCTTGAGACAGATTGCTCTGAGCCAGTCCACCACCACCTCAAAACACCTTGCAAGTGAGCTTGGAGGGGCATCTGGCTAGTTATCCATCAGGAAATAGATCTGGGTGTCATCAGCATATTGATGGCACCCAAGCCCAAAGATCCAGTCTAGCTGGGTGAAGGAATGCATAAAAATGTTAAATAATGTCATGCAGAGAACCCTGCAATGTAGTTCACAGTGATATGACTGATTATCCCCAATAGCAATCCTCTGCCATCAACCACAGAAAAATGAGGTCCCCCATATCCTCATGTCATTCAGGCAGAGAGCAAGAAGCTTATGATCTACCACACCGAACACTGCTGTAAGATCGAGCAACACAAACAGGTCCAACTGTCATCAGAGATTATTCTTATCCCCTTGTCAGAACTGCAATCTACAAGCATGCTGGCAGTGTGTGTGTGTGTGTGTGGGGGGGGGTCCTAGCATCCATCATTGGGGAATGCCAACTCTATTGTTATTGTTATTGTTATTGTTATTGTTATTGTTATTGTTATTGTTATTGTTATTGTTATTGTTATTGTTATTGTTATTGTTATTGTTATTGTTATTGTTATTGTTATTGTTATTGTTATTGTTATTAGATTTATAGCCCGCCACTCCCTTGCGGCTATCCCCTAAGTCAACCTTTCTCAACCTTTTTACCATTGAGAAACCCCTGAAACATTCTTAAAGTTTTTAGCAAGGAGAAACACCTTCCTGCCACACCTATGGAAGTCACATATTACCAGAAGTGATATCACCAAGCCACTCCCACAACACAGGAAGTGAAAGCACAGAAATATGTTCAAGTTATTTGTGAACAGGACCATACATGCACTCTTGGCTGGCTACCGATTTGCTTTTCTTTATCAAAAGGAGCATGTCGTGGGGCCTGCAGAAGCAGAGTTGGGACAGGTCTGTGCCACTGTCACCCCTACCATAGGTCAGAGAAGGCCTATGTTAATTCATTGCCCCCCCCCATGCCAGAAATGACTCAGCAGCCTACTCTGCTGGACCAGGAACTGGGCTGGGGCAGGCCTATGCTGCTCCCCCCCCCACACACACACAGTTAAGTTAAAATGAGAGAGTACTTTCCTCTCTAGACTCCAGTCACTATGATATGTGATGAGCCTCAGCCAGCAAGGATTTGTATGGCTGGGGACCCTCCCTTCCAACCCTTTTCAGGCCCATCATTGGTCATTGTGGTATGTTGACATAACCATATATGGTCATATCGGCTGATTTTGTTTTTTTTTTAACTTTTTAAAAATATATATAAATTAATTAAATCCCACACAATCAGCTAGGGCTATCACAAAGCTCTGGTTGAGTAAGCATGCCCTAAGCAGATGTATCCAGTTATAATATGGCTGTGAGGAGTGATATAAATCAGCAATATGTTATGTATGACTTAAAGTGGAGTAACCCATGCATGCATTGGACCAGTATGCCAAATAACTTCTGGAGGTAACTGCACATGAACTCAGAATATTCTTGACACAGTGAGTAAATTGGGGGCAGGGTCTTCATTTGTGTGATGCCCCAGTGGCCTGGATGCAAGTTCATAGGATCTGGCCTATGCAGTTCATTTGAGTATACAGAAATTCTTTTGCATGCTGGATTGATTCAGTTCATGTGTGTCTATCATTTTAATTGCATCCAATGAGATTTAGAACACATCCTTTTAATTTTATTTAAAGTTTTGGCATATCCTGATTTTTACACAACTCTTCCCAGTTTTTATATATGTCTATATAGAATTTAGTTTTCGCTTTTCATTAAATTCTTACTCGCAGACAACTTGTACCAATGAATAGTGGAATCATAGATGGGTGTGCTGAAAACATATACAACTGAAGCATTTCATTTATGTACAAACTGTGCTTCTAGAGCAACACACTGTGCATGATATTAGAAATTCATGAGACACTTTTCCTTTTGAGGCTGCCTAGACTCAGACAAACTGATATTTTGCCTCTTGAAAGAAGGCCTTTGTGAAGTAGGTTTACACATGGAGGCATGAAATTCCAATGGGAATGGTGAATAGCACAAGGCTCTCTTTTTTCTCTTATGAGGGGTTTCCTTTTTTGAAAAAAAAAACTAGCTAATACACAGAATCTGGAGGCAGATCTCTTTGCCTTTAACCAAGGGTTAATTGTATTACACATTCACAGCACCCATTAATCTTCAACAGAATGTTTTGTTTTTTCTCAAAACATTACTGATATCATGTGGATAAATTAGAGTACACGCACCTGTCAGTACCTTGACACATATTTGCTAATTGTTGGAATACTTAGGAAAGGATAATTCTAAACTGATAGTTTTTAAAAAAATCTTTTAAAACTTATAAATCCAAACTATATGACATTTCATGTCAATTTGCATCATAGCTAGAATTATTACAACTACTCATGTTGCCTAGGACTCTTAATTGTCACAGTATCTGGACAACACATCTGGACATTTTTACAAAGCACTTCTGAGGTAGTTCATTACTGAACTAATGGTACAAATGGAAAAGTGAGACTGAAGGATTGTGCCTTGAATGCATGACTTGACAGGCAGCCAGATCTGGGTTTCCTAGACACAGCTCCATTGTAGCATTTGCTGAGTGATAGTGCCTTGTTTCACTAGGAAAATATGGGACTGTAAAGGGTAAAAAGAATATTAGGAAGTGGCATTTAATCCACCAGCATTTATTACGATAGCAGCATAAACAGAAGGGATTCAAGGGCATTAATCACGTTTTTGTATAATTCTGAAATATATCTGGCTGCAGAAATCTTCAACATACACCTGTATCTATATCTGGATTTATACATATAAATTATACATAACTCTCTAAATATGCCTTTAAATCTTCCCATTCTGCTAAAACCATTTTGTAAAACCAGAAAGTTTTATTTTCTATATGCAAGATGTTGAAACAGACTAATTATTATAACGGCATCTCCAAGAGCTGTCAAATATTTTGATTGAGGCTTTTCACAGGAATGCTCTCAGAAATGTCCAGCTAAAAAGCAAATACCAGAGTTAAGCTTCATAATTAAGTACCATTCTGTTATAAAGATTAAAACATGCCTTTAAGCATTGCTTCCAAAACTCCAGTTTACTAATTAATGGGGGAGGGGGGGAAAGCAGAAAACTTACCTTTGGCTTCTGCTTTCTCAAATGGCACAGAGTTGTTCTGAATGCAGGGACTCTGGTATTTGACCCTAACCAATGGCAGTGGGATGCTGGCTTGGTGGGAGGGTAGAACAGGAAGCTTTAATTCTGAGAAATTTCTTGCTGCTGAAACACCTTCATATCACATATGCTGAAAGGCATCTAAATGCCAAAGTCAGTGCTGCAACTGGGTACAATTCATTTTTGAAGGAAGATGTATTTTTTTAAAAAGAAATCAGCCAATACATCATTTTGAGTGCTTGTATATACAAGAAGAGTTTTGAATCAGAGAAAAGTAGGAAATATCTAAATTCACTGTATATATTGTACACAAGATAGTGTTTTGCTGTTAATGAAATTGTTATTAGTTATTTTTTATCATGTCAGCATGACTTTATAAAGTGCTTCACAGTAATTGATCATCCATCTGGATGAGAACTCTGTGAGAAAGGTTAATATTCTCATTTGAGGCTAAGAGAAAATGACTTGCTCAAGGCCATCCGGAGAGCTCACAGCTAAACCACGTGAACCCAATTATCCATAGTTAGAAATTACAACAAGGTTTTGTCTAATGGCCACAAATTATTTTCCTCTTCACTAATTATTGTAATAACTAAACCTGACATAGTACACTCCACATATGACATGTACTTTAAAACTGCCATGAATGTGGTAATGAACCGCAAATATATATGGTTATTACAAATGGCAACTAAGTGGAGTTCTTTTACATATTTTATGTATTTATTCATACATTTAACTATATATTAATTTATTTAGGTGATTTCTAGGTACCACACCATCAGCCAAGTCACAGGAGGCAGAGTGTAAGAGGCTTTCAGAAGAAGAAGAAGAAGAAGAGTTGGTTCTTATATGCTGCTTTTCTCTACTCGAAGGAGTCTCAAAGCAGCTTATAGTCACCTTTCCACTCCCCACAACAGGGACCTTGTGAGGTGGGTCAGGCTGAGAGAGATCTGATATACTGCTCAGTCAGAACAGCTTTATCAGCGCCGTGGTGAGCCCAAGGTCACCCAGCTGGCTGCTCGTGGGGGAGTGCAGAATCGAACCCAACTTGCCAGATTAGAAGTCTGCACTCTAACCACTACATCACACTGGAGGCATCACTGCTTCTTCTTCTTCTTCTTCTTCTTCTTCTTCTTTTTTGACATCCTTCCCATAAACAGCCTCAGGTCCCACAATTTCTTCCATCAAGAAAGTTGGGAGAAACTAGGGTTACATTTATTTATTTATTTAGATTATTTCTGTGCTGCCTCTTCAGAATTCTGCTCAAGGAAGCTGACAATATGGAACTTCTTAGAATTCAAATATCCCATCCAAATTAAGGCAGGTCCACTAATGGACCTTTTTCTCCATGAATATGTCGAATCCCCCTTAAAGCCAGCCAAACTAGTGGATGTCACCATATCCTGCACCTTTGAATTCCACAAACCAGTCACTATTAGTATGAAGGAATACTTTTTTCTGTTGTTCATCAACTAATCAGCTTCATTGGAAATCTCTAAATTCCAATGTGATAGGAGACAAGAAAAGTTTCTTCCCTCCCTCTTCTATTTTCTCTACCCTTTCTATTTTTTCCACCAATAACATTGATCATAGGGCCACAATTAGTGTTACGAAGAATTTATAGGTTATTAAGATTATTTTAAGAGCATAAAAGTAAGTATGTTTCATGCAATGTATAATAAAGCTTACACTTACAACTACCAACCATGAATTTTACAATCTAAGTTTCAGGATTCAAACAGAAGATCATATGTCCCATTTTGTATGTAGAATGCCATGTATGAAAAGAGGGAGATTACACCTTCACCCCCTTCCCCACTTGACTTCCCTATCTGGAAACAGACTCCATGCTTTGCTATTATCATTTTAAAGGGAGAAAAGATATACACTTTAAGACATTAAATTAATGAACTTCAACAATGACACAGTCATGAACTGCATTCACCATCCCCATTGTGCCATCATGGTAGATCATAGGAACTCAGTCTTCTGGTAGCTCGGACACATCTAATTGCAGAGACAATATAGAACTGTATAGGTCAGTATCTTCTGATTCTATTAGGGAATTTCTTACAATGACAAATGCATTTTACTAATACTTCAAATTTGTTTTTTAAAATCTTGTCAATATTAAAAGCTTGTTTCTCTGGAAATGAAAGAAGTGGCCTATTACTGGAAAACTTTACCCAATCATCTAGTGAATAGAGATGGTCATGAAACAGGAAAATATAGTTGGGTTTATGGTTCATGGAGTTCATGAACCACCACAAACATTTTGATGATAGATGAATTGGCTTGTGAGATTCATCATGACTGATAAACTGATCCCCATGCATGCTGTTAGCATAAAACTCACAGGGAACTTCCAACTGACATTCTTTTACTTGTCCTCCAAGTTTGGTAAGTGATGTTGATACATTTTGGGCTGTATCAACAGAGGCATCACATCAAAATCACAAGATGTCATAGTCCCATTGTATACGGCACTGGTCAGACCACACTTGGAGTACTGTGTGCAGTTCTGGAGGACGTAGATAAAAACTTCAAGAAGGACGTAGATAAAATTGAAAGGGTACAGAGGAGAGCGACGAAGATGATCTGGGGCCAAGGGACCAAGCCCTATGAAGATAGGCTGAGGGACTTGGGAATGTTCAGCCTGGAGAAAAACTTCAAGTACAACGATATAGGCTAGATATCAGGAAAAAGTTTTTCACAGTCAGAGTAGTTCAGCAGTGCAATAGGCTGCCTAAGGAGGTGGTGAGCTCCCCCTCACTGGCAGTCTTCAAGCAAAGGTTGGATACACACTTTTCTTGGATGCTTTAGGATGATTAGGGCTAATCCTGCGTTGAGCCCCAGGGGGTTGGACTAGATGGTCTGTATGGCCCCTTCCAACTCTATGATTCTATGATTCTATTGGATTCACTGAGTCCAAGTTATGGCCTCGTAAAGAAGCTGCCACCATCCTCCATTTTTTTCTAATGGAGGAGGAGAAAACCAACAAAAAAGCAAGAATCAAAGTCCTTGATAATGTATGCTTTAGAAACAGAAGAAGGGTGGAGGATTTGCAAGCCCAGCAAAACTATTGCAATGTGCTGAGAAGAATCAGAGCCACCGTGGCACTGCAAACCCAACAGGACTAAGGTCAAGCCACAGAAGTGTTTCTGGTGAAAACATCAGTCACAGGTTCAAAAGTATATAGGATGAACTCCCTGAAAACTACACACACCAAATGCCCAGGGAACCTTACGCTGCCACCAGTGCCTCTCCAGTATCTCCAAACTGGGGACAGATTATATTCTTCCAATTTCTATAGTCTTCCCAATGCAAATTCTAATCCAACCTGTTCTTGGATGATGTCACAAAACTATTCCTTTTTATTGGGATTATAATGTTTGGTCTAAGGCCAAGACAACCGAATTTACAAATTGCCTGTTTGCTTAGTTACCAGCCTCTGGGAAGCATTTCCTTTCCACAAGTACTTTCATGCCGCCTCAGATTGGCCTCGCTTTTATAGCAGAGAAACAATTTTATACCTGTGGGAGACAGAAAATACTATACTGAAGAACTGGGGGGAAATAGCATTAATGCCAGTGTCTAATACTCTTAAACTTCAGCTATATAGTAACATTAGGCATCAGTATCTTTTGATTCTATTAGGGAATTTCTTACATTGACAAATGCCTTTTACTAATACTTCAAATAAATTCAAATGGGGTGTGTATGTATTCCATATGCAATGCTGCTTCATTAAAATGTACAATCTTCCAGTGAGGGTTTTCTCTTTACCCTTAGTAGTTATTTTCTGCTTCTTTGAAATACAAGACATTTTGTTATATAAATGTAACTCTTGTAAATTTTTCCTATACACTTGCCAATGATAGATGATCTAATTCTTTCCAGGAACATAGCTTAGTGTAAATTTCTTGCATGTGAAGCATAAGGGACAAATAGATATAATACTACAATATTTGTTCATCTTGTTGCTCAGTATTAATAGAAATTCAAGACTCCCTTCACTAATTATTGAACTAATTTTCAACATACTGTTTGTACTGTGGTTTTGATAGATACTAATATAAGCTTTATCTACAGTTCCTTTTCAAGTAGTTTGAATGTCCTTCCCCATTTCTGCTGTTAATTTTCCAGAGCTAAAAATCTGAGAAACTGTTGTTGTCTCTATCATTTTCTTTCTGTTGGGGTAATAGGCTTCTTTCATAAATTATTTTAAACCACTAAAAAACTTGTAAATGTAGTAGCCAGGCTGAACAATCAGCAAGGGGCTTGGAGTGGGGACATTGTAGGGTTGTAGATGTGATGATGACACTTTTGGGAAGAACATGAATGTGGCATTAGTAACTCTAGAAATTGCTGGAAACTCTATGACAAAACCATAGCGTTTCTGACAATTTCTTGAGCTACTTGCCATCACTTCCAGAAATGAAGGGGCCCAGGCCTCCATCTCCCCCTATTTTCCTCACAATTGGAGATAGGAAACAGGAACTCAGGGCAGAAGATGTCCCTCTCCAACCAGGACAATTACATCCATAAAATACAGCCTTTCCATGGAGCAAATGACATCTCCTATGGTGCCATTTTGGGTGCTGAAAATGGTGCTGAGAAGAAGACCGAAGCAATTCCTTTCCCCACACTACTGTTGTAATCCAAATATGGTTCCTGAAGCATTTCAGAATTGAGTTCCCATGGGGAAATCTCAGATGCCATGTGGCAGCTTGCATTACATATAACACACAGCCAGGGACATGATGGATTCTCTTTGACAACCAGTGTGATGAACTCAGAGAACTAGGTTCAAATCCCCATTATATCATGGAAGGTTGCTGGGTGACCTTGGGCCAATCTAACCTATCTCATAGGGTTATTGTGATGAAAAAATATAGAAGACAATGATGTAAGCTACTTTGGGTCTCTATTAGGAAGAAAGAGAAATATAATAAATGATGAAGTACATAAAATATACATCTAGGTCGGGCCTGTGATGACTAGAAGTCTATTCACTGTCCTGATATAAAAACAGAAAGATTATTTGGGTGCAACAGCTGGGGGAAAGAGGCAGAAAAATGAGAATAAAGCCTGTCTTAACACTTGTTTCCATTTGATACTTTTCTTTGTAATATTAACAATATACATCTCTGGTACCTTCGGTGAAAATGTGTTTTGTTTGCTAGGCAGGAAGGAGTAGCTCTTAGGTTGCTGCAGCTGGTTGAGCTTAAAATATTGGTTGGATCATCTGAGAATAAATATGACTTTCCCACAGTTCCAAATGTTTAAAAATATAGGACAGACAATCATAGAATTATAGAATCATAGAATTATAGCACAAATCCCTTATGTGGCATGAAGGGAAATTATTGCCATGGGGAACTGAACCTGGGGAAATGGTGCCAGTGTTGGCAGGACAGGGAAAGATATGGGCTTCTTCTTTCTCATGACAGCTACCTGGCTGTGCTTTGATCTTTCCTACAAGACTGTAATAAATCAGGTTGGGAAAATCAAAAGGAATCTGGGGAAAGTGAAAGTATATGACAGTATCATGATGCTTTGTGGAAACAGGAGAAAAACCCACTTTACATCTGATACAAAGCTGAACCAAAACTGGTGTGGAAGAGTCCAGATTTGTTATAGTATAATACTCTGTAGACCAAGGCATTGTACATCTGACAAGGTAGGTTGTCTTTGGATGATCTTCCTCCTCACTCTTCAAAGTTTAAAAAAAATTGGCAAGGTTTGGGAGACTGATGTATTTAGTTTTAACTAATTTCCAAAGGCATGACTCATAACTGATTTTGAATGACAGGTCATTAGTTACTTCTAAGATGGCCCTGTGATCTCAGTGGCCCATTATGCACGGCCGCCGAAACGGCGATTTCGGGTCACGTGGAAAACGCGGAGGGGGAAGACGCGACGCATACTGGTTATGCACGGGGCGGGGCGCGACGGCGGCAAAACCCAGAGTAACCGATTATGCACGCGCCGATCCGGGCGCCGCTTCTGGTTGCGCCCCGCTCACCCGGAAGCTGCGCTTTCTTCCGCGTTTCACTGACGCGGCTTTTTCGGCGGCATGCACCGAAGCTGCAGCCGGTTGCAGCCGGCTCCGTGCGTTATCCGTGATTTTAGTCGCCGCCATTCCACCCCGAATGTGCGCTAAAACCCCCGTGCATAATGGGTCAATTGGGCTAACTGTTCTATTCACAGTTTGAGACTGAGGAACATGTATAGATTTTGTTATCAGAAAAGAAAAGAAAAACATGGTTCTGTACTCAGAACTAGGTATGCAGTAAAGATCGTCTTGATCCACATTAGTTTAATAACATTGTTGCCATGTACAATTTTCTTTCCTTAAAATAAATCACAGTGGCTACTAGTTACCTAGAAATGGACAACTAACATCCAAATTTATGTACTTGGGATCTCCTTTTTGGGGAAACATTGGCTCAGATCCAGTGATGTTGAAGTGGAAACCTACGTAGACGTAACACAATTCCACTTGTGCAAGATCTTGTGCACCACCTAGCACTTACCTCCCTATATTGCTTGGAAATTGGTTGCACAAGGCCTTGCACAAGAAGAAACACAAATGGGCCTATAAGAATATTGACTTTGCATTAGTGGCCACCAGAAATTTTGTCTTGGATCCAACTCATTCTTTAATTAAAAACATTATTTTTGAAGTACTTTTGAATGTAAATAATTATTCTATATACAGCAAATACACTATGCCCTAAAATATACATATCGTAATTGAGTTGACACACTGTCTTTGCGCCACAAGCCGCAAGGGAGTGGCGGGCTATAAATCTAATAATAATAATAATAATAATAATAATAATAATAATAATAATAATAATAATAATAATAATAAGCAGTGCCAGAGGCCTTGATTTATCTTTGTTCATAATTTCTTGCTGTTGTTGTTTGGCTGATACTCTCATGTATAGCAGGGGACTAATGCACTGGATAGGACTTTAAACAACAACCTTAAAAATGTAAAATGTATAGTTATGAATTGACACTAGAGTTTAATTTGCAAAGTCAAAAAGAGAGATAAGTCTTATAGAAGCAGAAATTTTCATCACTGACTCAGCTAAGATGAAGTCATTCATACATTGCCATCTATCGATATACATTTTGAACATGGCTGAATGGTAAAGATATACATACAACAATAATGGAAGTGTTTAACAGTTGCTGTTAATGAAATACCATTTTCAACATTCTTCAAGTTTCCTAACTGTATGCTTATCTTATTATTGGCCTGAGTCCCTTAAAATGAAGGCACTGCAGTCCTTAAGACCAGTAACAAATACATGGAAAAAAGAAAAATATGTGCTATTTATTTCACAATGAAACATAGCTATGTCTTATATAGCAATGTTTATTTTTATTTTTCGGTATAGGAAAGACAAAACAAAACAAACATCTATAAATTCTACTTTTGCTTATCATGTATTTTGAATGCGATACTCCTAAATAAGCAAGTCAAACTCTACAGAGAATAGAACAATAGTAAATCGATTGGTTCTGGGGGAACCAATAATCAAGAAATACATTTGAGTGGCAAAAGTATCGTTTCAATAGAATTACATTTATACGACAAAATGGAGCATATAGGCTGGAACTGGTAAACCTTTACAAAAAAAAAGGAAAGTGGTACAGCTATAAAAGGGGGGAGATTTTTCACGGAGATTTCCATAGAAATTAATATCAAAAGAAAATCCTGAACAACATAGGGAAGGTCTAACAAGTTTTATGCCAGCAAAACTTGCTCTTTAAATTGTGACAAAATAACTGACACCGCTATCTTTAAATAACAATGGCCTGAAGGAGGCGGAAACATAGCATGAGGTCAAATGGAATTGGAGGTTTAATTTCATTGCCATCCAAGCGGAGGTAGCGGAGGCGTGGCAGATCCATATCATAGACATGATCTCCAGGAATAGGAATTGGACATATTTGGGTCCCATTTATACCTATAAAAGAAAACATAAAGAAGACATGAGAGTTCCTCCTCCCAAGGTTCTCTGTAATCAATATTCAGAATAGAATTTGCAGATATTATCTTGGAAGTTTAGGTCTTTGTGGGAATACAGCAGAGTCACAGTTCAGCTTCAGTGTCCTTCATTGGGCCTATTCCCCTGGAGGCAGAGGAAAGAGCTGCTTGCCCTCCTGCCGATGATGAGAAGCCTTGTGGCTTCCTTGCATTTAATAAAGCAAAATTATTTTAAGAGCAAGTAAAAGAAAGAACCCAGCATACTATTTTAGGTTGATCTTAATAAAAAATATTCCATAAATTTTGTTTTAGATTCTGCTGTGGACCGACACAGTTGTGAATATCTTGAGTTAAACAAGCCACACAATGGGGTAAAATGCAAGTGGCTTCCTGCTTGCAAATATGGGATGGTGTGGGATGGTAAATCTCACATTTTCAGCCCTCCTCATGGGGAGACCCCTCTTGCGTTTTCCCTCTGCCCCATTGCGGCTTTTTGCCTCCTGATGAGGCTGCAAGGGAATGCAACATGAAATTCTCCCTCCATCCCTTGGCTTGTCAATCACAGCAGTCCACCAATCACAGCATATTAGTTCTCTCCTGGACTGAAACCTTCTCCTCCCCCCTCCCCCGCTGCCCTGAAATTAATTTTTTTAAGGGTACTTATATGTTGCTGTGCAGTAATGCCACAACGTATTTTTAATAGAAATCTACATTGCCCCTTTGCTATGGAGACACACCAGAATGATACAGCATTACCCCTTTTTGGAATTCATGTTTTTTCCCACTATTTCTGTTTGGGTGGATTTCTGAGACCCTGAACACGATAACTGGAGCCCAAAAATACATTTTATGCTAATGGTTGGCTTTAAAACAAGGTGCTCAGACCCCTGTATGAATGGGGAAGGGTGCAAGATCACTTGCCCCCCCTTTCTCAGTTCATTCCCCACCTCCAGAAAACAGAAAAGGGATTGTGTTTTGCCTACCTGATCCCAAAAAGACTGTAGACACTAAGACTGTGGACACGTTAAAGAAGATTTTATTTCACCTTTGACAATGTTGGTTTGCAGTCGTGCTGCAACACAGACTGCACCATTTAAACAAATTATTCAGATCAGGAAATGGAGAGGGAAGGGTGGGTGCAAGGGTGGGACAAAGCTTCTAAGACTATCATGCATTTCTCCATCCATACGGCCTTATCCCTTGTTGCTCACTGGTTGCTCTCTGGTGGTTCGTTCGATTTAGGGTGGTAAATCCAGTTTTCTGAATTCACAAAATCATGACTTAAAAATTACTGAATTGCATCCTGGCTACTGGACAGCCGTAGAATGTTGGCGACATCATATGGAGAACACTCTATCTGCCGCCAACATGCGAAGGCTGTCCAGGTACATTTTCCTCATGCGGAAATGGCCACTGACTTCCTCATTCCTGAAAACTTTGGTCTATGATATCCTTGGAATATATACATTTGACCCTGAGAGAAATTGTTCCAAGCAAACTTTTAGTTGCCAGAGTGAGAAAGACATTGGCACTGCAAAGGGCTGCAGCATTATCAGGTAGAGGCTGATTTTAATTTTCTCATGGCTCTGATTGAAAACTTTGAGGTGATTTAATGTCATTCATTTTAGCAAACTGGCAATGAAATCTGGTCAAATGCTCTAAACCTCAGTTGAATGTAGTGTGTTTCTAATTTTCTGATAGTGTATGTTTTTAATATTAATTTTCTGTTAGTGTATGTTTATGTATGTGTGTACATACACACGCATGCTTTAGACATTATAATCACATGGTGCAATAATTACTATATGATTTGGATATGGGAACCGTATTCAAATATCCAGCCAGCTGTGTGTATCAGACTAACCTATTTTACAGAAGTGTTAGGAGAATATATTAAGACAAGGCTATATTTTATTGTCATGAGTCTAGGAAGATGGCATTTCATATTTACTATGAAATTAGAAAAGGGAGTAATAAATCTAAATAATAATAATAATAATAACAATAACAATAACAATAATAATAATCGTACACAGCAGTGACATTAAATGATTTTGGCTTGCAGATCTTGAGGATGGGAGAGCAAAGAATGCAAAGCACAGGATCATTATATTAAGAAGAAGAGCTGAGGTTTTTGTACCCCCATGTTTTAATGCCTGAAGGAGTCTCAAAACAGTTTATAATCACCTACCCTTTGTCTCCCCGCAGCAGACACTCCATGAAGTATGTGTGACTGAGAGTTCTGAAAACTGTGACTGGCTGACTCCATGTGGAGGAGGAGGCGGAGGAGGGATAGAGGAGAATTAGAGAATAAAATCTGGTTCTCCAGATTAGAGGCCACCACTCTTAACCAAGCTGTCTCTTACTATACCAAGCTAGTTCTTAAGTTCTTGTTCTATCCTTTCTGCAAGTCCTTCACTAGCATCCTAGTTGGGAGGGTCATGCCCCACCATGATGGTAGTAGCAAGTGGCACAGGAATGCCCAGAAATGCCACCCTCACTCTCCCCGTCCTCCTCCCAGTTTCCCCCCTGCACAGGTGCAGGAGGCATGCTGGCAATTTTGCCAAGACCCACCATGACATAGACCACCGCCCCCCCCAACATACACACACATATTCCCCTCACTTTCCCTACTGAGCTGTTCTGTAACAGCTCAGTGGAGTTCCAACAGCTCCTTGCCAGGGAAAAGGGAAACATCAATTTAAGGGGGGAAGTGGTGAAAAGAAAATTTTACATGTTCTGCTTTATTTCCCATCAATTGATATCTTGATTTTACATATGCATGACAAATGTATGCATGTGCACACTGGCAAGAGTGACTGCTTATTTAAAAGTATGTGTGTGTGTTATGGTAGCAAGGGGTGACAATGAAATCACTGCCCTGTCCTCACAGAGGCCTTCATCTGGGTCTCCCCTTCCATTGTAAGATGTCCTTACCTCTGTGTTTGGCACCAGTATCAGTGATGGCAGAGGAGAAGGAATAGGAAGAAGAACTGAAGATTGCATGAAGGAACTGTGTCATGCTGGTTGGGCCACACTCTACTCTTTAGCTACATTGGGTTGCCAACCTCCAGGTGGTACCTGAAAACCTCCCAGAATTCAAACTCCTCTCCAGGTGACAGATGTTGTGTATGCGAGGCAACAGAGGGTTCAGCTTGGGGTCTGGAGTAGGATCCAAGCAGCCTCGAAGGACATCCAATGAACTGCCGGATCCCAACCACAGGACCCAATGAACTTGATCCGTGGACAGCCAATGAGCTGCCAGGTTCCCAACCACGGGGTCCAATGAGTTTCAATCAATTAGGCTCCGCTGACACAATCAAGGCTCAGCTAAGGGCATGTCCACCTCTGCCATGTGTATATATTGGGGGCTTGTCCAGGTAAGTCCCCAGTCAGCATGGTTACTTTCAACCTGGAATCACTATCAGAAATAATAAAGAGCTCTAATGCACGACTGCGCATCGCTTATTCCCTATCGAACCCACTATACAACAACAGAAATCGGTTCTCCTGGAGAAAACAGCTGCTTTGGAGGGTAGAATCCATGATGTGATATCCTGCTGAAGTCCTGACCCTTCCCAAACCACTCCCTTCCCTGGCTCCAATCCAAAGTATTTCCCAATCCAGAGTTGACAACTCTACAGCTACCTGAGCAACACTGCAACCGGCCCTGCTGACCTGACTAATAAGCCCTTCCTCCAACAATTAGGGCAAGCCTATTCATGCCCAGTTGAGTTGGACTGGACTTGGATGTACTGGACGGCTATTGCAGTTGCCCATTGTGTGTGTGTGTGTGTGTGTGTGTGTGTGTATGCAGGCCCAACAGACAGACAAGGAGGTAGAGATGCCTTCTTGAAAAGATTTGATTCTCTGTGACAATATGAAAGACTGAGTTGAGAACGTTCCTGTGTCTGTTTGAAGGATGTGTGTGCGTGCAATGGATAAATGTTTTAATTAACTGAAATGAAGCATGTTAAAATAATTTGTAATCCTGACTACCTGGCTCTATTCTTGAGTGATTTGCTCTGAGCTTGTTTTGAATTTTGGGTTTTATATTTACTTTATCCATAGCATCAGATTTGGCTGATTTTAGATTTCCTGCTTTGCATGGGTTTTCAGTTCTCTGTCATGGAATCACTGGATGCCCTTGAGACCAGGAATTCTTTGCCTCAGAATTCCTTAACAGTATGCTACAGAAAACTGTATAGTTGGAGGCATCATGTTAAAGCTAAGTACTGGATATGGCCAGTACCAGCATCAGAAATCTGGAAAACCTATATTTGCTGTCTTGAATCATGATGGAAAGGGGCAGGATCTTGCTCCTCCTCTGGGGTAACTTGCTTGTGACATCAGACTTGGGATCTGATTTGGGATTTGACTTGGTGGATTGGCAGACTGGGGGGGATGGGTGCCGGGTTCTGCAGGAGGGTTGTAGATTGTAATTTTTGTATGATTTTATTGTATGCTTTATTGTTGTTAGCTGCCGTGAGTCTGTAGGCCAGGAGCGGCAGCCAACAAATATAATAAATAAATAAATATTAATTAATTAAAATACAGATTGCAATACATTAATATATTGTGGCTGAATATGTAATTCACAGCTATCTGTTTACCTGCGTGAAAGCATTTCTTGCTTTGTAACATGAGAACTTTTATACATGAAAAATATTTACACACCTCAAATGAACAACATATCTTTTCTCTGGATACACATGCTGTACCCTAAGTGGAAGGTTTTGCCATAGGCCCTACTGGGTCTATAGCCTAACCTTCATAAGTGCTGCCCATTAAATTGTTTATTTTATTTATATTCAAAATTTTAGACTGCCATTTCTGGAGTCAGCCAGCTCATGGCAGTTTACATAAAATCTAAAATCCCTTAAAACAATAAAACAATGCCCAGTACAACTATACTCACACAAAACCCCAAGGTGGAGGTAAAACCACAGCAACAGGATCACCTGTTACACCCACACGACCCCCATATCCAGCAGCTACCAGACCACCAGGGCATAGCTTCAAGGTATGTCCTGGCAAACTTTACATGCCTGCACAGGGAGGGAGCAGTTCTTCCTAGCCTGGGCCACAACCAAACACTTGGCAGAAGAGCTGTGTCTTACAGGCCCTGTGGAATGATGAAAGCTCCATCAGGGCCCTGAGCTCATCTAGGAGCTCATTCCACCAAGTTGGGGCCAGCACCAAAAAGGACCTGGCCCTGGTCGAGGCCAGGCATACCTCCTGGGGGCTAGGGACAACCAGCAGATTCCTGCCTGCAGAATGGTGGGCATAAGGAGACAAGTGGCCCCTCATAAATGGGGCCCAGGCTGTGAATGGCCATAAAGGTAAGTACCAAAACCTTGAACCTGATCTGGAATTACCAGGTTGCATCCCTTGAGCCCTTTGGTATCTGCTCCAGGGTTTCTTTGCCTCCCATTATGGTGGTAGCAACCCTGCTGTAATTTTTTTTTTACATAAAAAAAAAATCCTGTATCTCATGCGGTATGACATCACTTTCAGGGAAAACTCAGGCCCATTCCGCACAAGAATCAATGTGGCCAATTGTTTACAGTAAGCAATTCTGAAATTTAAAAGAGTGGAATTTGGCATTATGCATACCTGCCTTTGTAGTTGAATTCAGTAGCATTGCAATTGTTTCCCACAGGTTTCCGGTCTCGCCAAAAATCACTAGCCAGGAAGCGATTTCTCCTGTGCTTTGTCCCGCCCCTGATCGTCACTCAAACGAACAGCCAATGGGCGGCCGTTATCATGCTCCCGAAAAGCCCCTTTCCCTTTAAGACAGGTTTTAAAAAAAACCACACACAAACGTTGCAATGAATCTGCGTTGATTCGTTGCAATGGAGAGACCCATCTAGCTGGCAGGTGGTGTATGAGCTGGCAATTTATCGTTGCCACGCTCCCCCGAGTGAACCCCCCCCCGTGCATGGGCACGATTTTCGGCTGAAAATAAAGAGAACTTGCAAATGGGGCTGTGTTGTGCTTGGTGACTAGAGTTTTACCATATAGTTCCTGGTTATCCCTACAGCAGCACCCTACCAATGCGCTCTACCAGTGCCCCCCCCCCCATTCCAATGTCTCTGCCGTCTCATCCCCCAGGGGTGCCAGCCATTTGAACCGAGCATAATTTAAGGATTGACTTCTCCCATATGAACCTACCCATACACTTTTAGAGGTTTGGGTAGAAACTAAGCACAAAAATCTTTTGAATAAATACAACTCTATCCCTAAGGTACTGTAACAATGTATTAGTAGAAGTATTAATCTCCTCCCATCTGGCTCTGCCACTAAATTCACACCTCATTGTTTCCAGTCATTGAGATGAATGCATCATTCCTAATCTGCATCATCATTCAAGTAGAAACAGACACTTTGATCCTATGTTGTTTCAAGCCGTGCTTCCTTTATCCATTGCAAAAGCATCTATTCCTTGGGAGCACTGCACTCCCATTCAAGAGCAATGTCAATCAATTTGCAGCAATGCAACTAGCAGAAGTGGCCTCCAGAGCAGAGGACCAAAGAATGAAGCAAATACAAGCAGAAACAAGGTATAGGACTCAAGCCAGTTTCCTCACTCTCAAGGTTAAGTTTGTCTATTGTTTCGGCACATGCTTTTTCTGTTGCTGTTCTGCTGCCAAGGAACAGCCTCCTGGAAATGGAGAAGCATGCACATGGCCTTGGGACCATCTGGTGGCTGTCAGAGAAAGCTCTTTAAAAGAGTTTGTGGCATCATGAAGGCTATAGGGGTGTGTTCTAGCTTATCTATCTTAATTGTTTTTTTATGATGTACTGTAATGATATTAATAGATAAGCTTTGTATTTATTGCTGTTGCCGTCCTTGGGCAGAGAGTTAACAGCTTCCAGTTGATCTCAACAGTCAAGACTACAGAGATCAGTTCTCCTGAAGAAAACAGCTGCTTCTGAGGGCAGACTCTATGGCATCATATCTCTGCTGAGCTTTCCCCCACCCCCACCCCCTCCAAACTTCACTGTCTCTGGGTTTTGCCCCAAATCTCCAGGAATTTCCAAACTCTGAGTTGTCAACCGCACTTTATCCCTCACAGTATCAGGAGAATGGCAGGGTATATAAATGTGATATGAGCAGCCCAGGCATGCCCAATCCTACCAGATCTCAGAAACTAAGCAGGCTAATATTTGGATGGGAGACCACCAAGCCTTTGGGTGGTAGTTCCTCCAATGAACAGTAGGGGTCGTGGTTCAAAGGCAGGAAATGACAAACCACCTCCAAACATCTCTTGCCTGGCTACCAGACAATCCTCAGATCTGCTGACTGTGTTACACATGCCATATGATTAAAAAAAATAGCAGACTGGCTCTTCTCTGTTGAGATCCCTCCAGCTTGTGGACGGTCTCCAGTATCATATTGACAGGCATTTCACTAGTAGTCATAGTGGAGCTGTCATAATTTTTAGGCCAAAGTTACCTATCTTTTAAAAATGCATTAGGCTCCAAGTAACTACAAACTGCCCCAGTTTGTCTGTTCTCCTGATATCAATCTGCTGATATGCTTGTGACTTATTTTCGAAAGCTGCCCTTTTCTTCCTTTTATGCCACCAAGTAGTAGTAAGCAAAAGAGGTTATTCCATTGAAAAAGGTTCTCACTTCTTAGACTAAGACTTACTGTTGATTCTGTTGTTATCAAGATGAAGATGCTCAAGGTGAACACCAATAGCTGGGATCTTAGTGAGCTCATTGTTAGACAGCTGTAGGTCAAGAAGAGATGAAATATTAAAGATTTTAGCTGGTAGACCTTCATCAGTTAATTTATTGTTATTCAGTCGAAGGAAAAGCAGTTTGAGCATTGCATTAAAGTAGTTCTCCGGTATGGCTTCAATAGAGTTATTATCCAGAAACAGCTGCATCACATTGGCGGGTAGGATTGGTGGCATCCTAGTGAGTGAGTTTTGAGCGATGTTGAGTTGTATGAGGTTGCTTAAGCCTTGAAAGGTGGCCCCTGAAAGAGTACTGTCCAAAAGTTTGTTGTGATGCAGATCTAGCAGAGTGAGGTTTTCCAAATTGTTGAAGACTTCTCCTGGGATTGTGGTGATTTTGTTTCGTGCCAAACGAAGCTGCTCCAAACTTGCTGGCAGTGGAGCAGGCACCTCTCCTAACTCATTGTCTTCCAGAAACAAATAAAGGAGACTCTTCAAGCTGGCAAACACGCCCTTTTCGATTCCATTGCTAGTGAGCTTGTTGTTGTTCAAATTTATCCATTTTAGTTGAGTGGCATTCTCAAAGGATTTCCCTCTAATTGTTTCAATTAGGTTGTTTTGGAGATAAAGATACCAAATTCTTGCTGGGATGGTGGGTATTTCTTTAAGTTCCCTACTATCACAGTACAAAGCACTTGGGAAGCCAGGTGGACAGAAACATTGTTGTGGACATTCAAAGCTGTAGGATGACCAATCATATGAGGAGTCCTGGTCATATATTGGTCTGACATTTCGAGTCCATACAATATTGGCCAGGAAGATTACCAAAAAGCAGGAACACAGTTTTACATTCATAGTTTGCCTGAAAAAGAGGGGGAGGAGTGAATACTTTCTTCAACATTTGTTTCTGAAAGCCATAAAGTTTTCAATGATTTCAATTTCATTTTTATAATATATTTAATACTGCCTGACATGGTATCACTGAGATTTGTTTAACTAACATAAAAGGTCATATATTTAAAAACAATGGGAACTACCTTCAAGTATATTTCTCATCATGACTATATCATATATTGTTTATTAGATAAGCCAAAACTACTTTCAGTCAAAGGAAGCTAGAAATATAACCAATGCTTTCTGTCACTTTTAATTTGGCCTTGGACCCTGCAATGCAAAATATTCTCTATGCAAAACAATGTCATCTGAAACAGAGGAGGCCTGCTTTAGAATAGTATTGATATGATTTCATTTACTGACAGCTGTCCAGCTGTTTTGGCTCTCCTTTTAAAAAACTCACATGTTCTTTTGTACTTCTAAATGAGAAGGGCATCTGGATCAGATTTTCTAGGCCCAGTTCTCATTGCACACAAAGGAAAGATCAAAGACTATTTTAACAGCTGTTTGCAGGTCATGTTCTTAGAATTCTGGAAAAATTAGTTTGAATCATTTATGTACTTTTTCAATCACCCCTTGTGCCCAAATTGGTTTGCTCTTTTTAAAAAAGATTGTAAGTTGCTTATAAAGCAAATGCTGCCCAGACTTAAATTTTATTGCTTGGCACATTCTCAGGTTTCTTTGTCCTAAACTATTCTTGTCACACTAACATTTTCCATTCAGTATATAATTATTCTTAAAAACTTTATATGCAAGCCAAATTCCTACAGAGAATGGATGTACATTACAATAATAATATCACATTTTTCTGATGTCTTCCTTAATCAATAAACTGTGTTGTTCCCTTGTTTATTTTGAAGAAAATTAGCCAGCAGCACAAATGGGGAAAAGTTAATTTTTACCCCCTAAAAGCGTTAAAATTGAAAGAGAATCACAAAGACAGATCGTTAATGCAAAAAGGAATCCCTATGTGTTACATTGTTCACAAAATAGTATTTTAGTAGCTATAGTAGTTATTATTGTAGCTATTGCTATACTATAGTAATTATTGCTGTGCCAGAATCTTGAAGTCTGCTTCAACTGCTGTTTGATAACAGTCTACACAATTGCTGAAGAATGCTTAAAATAATGAGAAAACAAAGAAATGAACACAAAAAAGTGTTAAAGAAAAGGTTATCGATTTAAATATTAGATTGAAATATCTTTCTATTACATATCTATTTTTTAAAAAATCATTATAATGAATAATTAAAATGAGTTTACCTTGTTCAGGTTAAGTGCTGATTCTGGAGGCTGTTAGAAATAGTTTGAGTAAAAAATATCTCCTTTCAACATTTTTTTCAGTCTGAGTTCCTGGAAATTAGCAGTATAAAACCTAAAATCTATAGTAGTAGCCCTGCGACACACTACTAAAGACACCTAATATTCCATTGTTTCTAATTTGACAATGCTACAGAATCAAGCTTACCTCATCTTTCTTGGATTCTCTTCTGTTCTTTCTATTGGCCACTGTTGTTAGACTGTAAGAGGCTGAGTCAGGCAACACGCCTGAATACAGCCTAATATATACGCATCATTGACTACAATTTTTAACCCCTAAAATTGCTAACGTACCTCAGCACCTATACACTAAAATGTAGGAAATCCTGGATTTCACATCAAGCAACTGTAGTCTTTAAAGTCATTCCCAGGGATGCTAAGTTCAGATTTTAGAATGGAAATGCTGAACTAGGGAAATCAAGTGATATTAATGCTTCAGTAATCAAATATCAATAAATTATGTTTGTACTATCTAAATTAAAGAAGGCAGAATTAAAACTAGTGCCATCTGTTCCTGCAGAAATCTTTTATTCAACTCTGATAAAAAACAGATGTAGGAATGCTGTCAGAGATATGCTTCTTGATTAGGGAATGCAAGGCAGACGGCTTTCAATTTAAAAAAAAAGTATTTTCTCTCTCTGATAAAGTAGTTTTAGATTGTTGTTCGACTCATGGTCCTAGAACTGGTTGTTTTTTGGGTTCTTTTGCCACCTACTCAAAATTGTATTTATATAAATACAGCACAAACCTTCCTCTTCATTTCTGAGCAGCATTCAGGTGTTTTGTCTAGTTTTTGCATCCCAGAGTAAGATGCATGTGTACTCCACATGTGACTATCCCCTTTGCAAGAGAGAGAGAGACAGAGAGACAGAGAGAAACCAAATGCAGAAGAACTACTGATAAATGTTGCCAGACTGGCAACAGAGAATATTTTCTCCTTTCAAATCAGTTGATTATTTTTATCAACAATGTTTCAAGTACTATATTACAAAGAAATGCATTTGTTTGAGATATTGTATCTTGCCTTTCCTCTTTAAAACCCCCCTCAAAGTCTCTTAGAACAATATTCTTACAATCTATCAATAGTTTAAAAGATATAAATATACCAATTGCTGTAATACATCCCAGCTTTGTGCAACGGTTAGGAGCACCGACTTTAATCTGGAGAGCCAGGTTTGATTCCGCACTCCCCCACATGCAGCCAGGGCTCGCCATAGCGATAATTTAAGCTTTTCTGACTGAGCAGCGATATCAGGGCTCTCTCAGCCTCACCAACCTCACTGGGTGAGGAAAGGGAAAGTGACTGTAAGCCCCTTTGAGACTCCTTTGGGTAGAGAAATTGGCATATAAGAAACAACTCTTCTTCACAAATGCAACAAAACAAAATCATAACAGTTAGGCTGCCAATTTATAGTGGCAACTCAGAGAATCTTTTAAATATTAAATTAGATATTTTTGACGCCCACCAGTTCAGCTCACATGTGGTTCGCTAGTTACAAACAAAGATCAGATTCTTAGAATCATAGAGTTGGAAGGGACCTCCTTGGTCATCTAGTCCAACCCTCTGCACTATGTAGGACACTCCCAGGCCTATTGCTCATCCCCTGTAACCTGCCACCCCCTTGAGATTTTTTAAAAATGGTTGGTTTGATAATTCATTGATCAGTTTGTGGATGTTCAGTATGTTGTTTCACTATACTCCTTACTAGCCATGCAGTATAGCCCAATAGGCTTTTTGTGCATGCACTTTCTCACACAGCCTACTGCTCCCCCCCACCTTGCTCCATAACTGCTTCATTTAGCAGGTGATTGCTTAAATAATTAGAGCATTGCCAATCTCCCTCTGGAGAAAAGGATCCTCTGCCCCTGGACCCCACCTCCCATTATCAACTGGCCAGTGGGTCAACGTACCTTAAGCCAAAGGGAGGCTCAGGCTACTTTATCCGCAACATGGTCACATCACATCCCATATGTATAAGAATTGACATCATCATGTCAGCAATGTCCAGGCAAAGCTCTACTGTAGGAGCCATTTAGGCAAAAATTCTATAGTAGAAGCCAGTTTCTGCTGATATGGGCCCTCATGGCTTCTTGACTGAAATCACTTCCTGGTGAGGGAGATGTCACTTAGAACGTTGCTTCACATTGGGGACCTCCTTCTTGGGAACTGCGGCTGGGCCAGCCTCAGCCAGAAGACACTGGCAACATAGCCACAGGAGCAATCTTCTGCTAAAACAGATTTTGCCAAGGGACAGTACTATGAAAATCCAGGAGACTAGCCTCAACATTATAGACCATTGCACATCTTCAGACACTGAGACAAGAAAGTAGTTTTTGCAGGTGTAACACTAGGAAATAGGGATGGCCTCTGTATGAAATGAGCAACACACTCTAGGGATCCAAACGAAGACAGTATGTACCTTTCTCGAGGAAGAGCATCCGAACAAAGATGTCTGACCTGGAAATAAGTGAGTGCTCCAACAACCTTATAAAAGCTGCTCACTGGAAATTCTGTAATATCAATGACAGAGTGTTGATGAACACACCCATACTAATCTTAAAATGTTTATTTGTACAAATGTCAATGTCAAGACCTGTAACTCAGTCAGGCTTCCAACATGGCCATGGGGTGGAGACTATGCTGGTTGCCTTGGTGGATGATCTCTGGTGCCAGCTGAATCAGGGTGGCTTGGCTATCCTCATGGTTTTAGTTCTGTAAGCCATGATTGACATGGTTGACCATGAGTTGCTAGTCCACCACCTCACCAGGGAACAGCCTTACAGTGGCTGATCTCCTTCCTCCAGAACTAGACTCAGAGGGTAGCAGTGGGGGATGAGACAATTTGCCCTTTTGCGCTCCCCTGTGGGGTGCCGCAGGGGGTGATTCTCTCCCCCATGCTCTTTAGTATCTATATGTGCTGTCTGGCACAGCTGGTACAGAGTTTTGGGCTGGGTTGTCACCAGTATGCAGATGACACCCAGCTCTATCTCCTGATGGATGTCTGATTGGACTTTTTCCTATAAACATTTGCCATATTTTTGGAAGCAATGTCTGGAAGGCTCAGGCAGAGTCACTTGAAACTCTACCCCTCCAAGATGCAGGTCCTGTGGCTGGGTAGAAGGGGGCAGGACCAGGAAACGTGTCTCCCCTTCCTAGATGGGGTGC